>NC_142048.1:16010800-16322300 GCF_982192425.1 Myodes glareolus | reverse complement strand
GCATGCAAAAAGCTTCCCACTGACCCAATTGCTGCCACATAGCTTCCTATGCTAATGTTTCTCCCGAGAAAAGCAGTTTTCATCTAAGCCCAAAGCAAGACAGAGGAATATTTGCTTAACAAGAAACTGGAGAAACAGATAGTGGTATTACAGGACACACAGTTTGCCATTCACTTCTCTCATCAAATTCTTATCACTCATACCTGATAAAGTCAATTTCCATAGATTAGGCTAGCCTTGAACTTGTGGCAGTTTGCCTAACTTTGCCTCCCAAGTTCTGTAATTGCAAACATGCCTCACCGTGCTTTATGGGTACATTATTTATAAATGATAAAATTGTTATGTCAATATATTATTATACTTCCAATAAATAGAATGGTACCACAGGTATTAAACTATTTCGTGAATGTTGAGCATAATATATTGGATTATATGCTTAAGCTTCATACATTCTACTTTGTTAAACTTAACTTGAGACCCCTCTCTTATCTTTCTCATTATCCTTCTCTGTTTAACAGTGTCCTTTTAGATAAATCTTACTGAATACTGCCTAGGCATAAGTGACAGATTTTCCACATGACATTCTTAAGAACTCATAATAACACCATTCACATCTCTTTGCGAATTTTTGCTGAGAATTGTCTACAGTGAAAAAGTTATGCCAGCTTGAAGCAAGAATGTCAATGAATTCCTTATATAGTGAAGAACTATAAAAGCAGGTAGGGAGGCTGTTGAATCAGGGTCTTTTCTCAAAGGTAGAAGACCTGCCATGCTACAGCTGAAGTACCCTGGCCTTTGGAAGAATCAATGAAATAAAGAACTTCCTCAAAGTAGCTATGAAGAGGCCAACTGTGGTGCAGCTAAAGTTGGCATTTATTCAAAAATAAAAGTATAAAGGATGCTTGACTTTAAAGTGTTCCCTACTGTCAAAATTGTAAAAGGATTTCCCCCTATATATCTGGCATCTTATAGAAAATTGAACTTCACTGTGCGTAAGTGGAAAAAGATCATTTTTCAAGTGAAAAATGCTTGGGGTGGATACTGACTTTACTGCAAAGTTAATTGCCTCTCGCATCATATCTGAAAGGAAGGAAGAAGATCAGATAGTACTTGTGGGTTAAGAATGTGTAACAAGTATAAGGCCAAGCATTCTACAGTGATCCCATGCAACAAGACATAAAGCTTCCCTCACAATGCAGGTACCATGCTAAAAATGTCAATTCCAATTAATGATCTATAGTGTTTCTTTATAAACATATATTCATCCCTATGTGGTATATTGTTGATCTCAAAAGGCAACCAAGGATTCACAGATATTTATTACTCGCCAAAGTGCTCGCCTTTCAAATATGTGGGCCATAATTTAATCCATAGAACTCATAAGAAATTGTCAGTCATTTTTACATGCACCTATAATCTCAGAACTGGAAAAGCAAATGCAGGTAGATTCCCAGATATCACAGATTTGCCACTGTAGCTTAACTAGCGACACCAGACCAATGAAAGTTGTCATTAAGCCCCTCTGTCTACCCAAATGCATGTGTGTGTGTGTGTGTATGTGTATGTGTATGTGTGTGTGTGTGCATGCATGCCCCTGCCCCCTGACCACATAAACACAAGACAAAAATAAAAAAAAAACCAGTAAAACCAATCATAAAATATCACAAATGCCTGTGTATTAGAATCTTATTTTTTGGAAGAGGTAGAACTGGGAAATGGTGAAAGTAGGGTTCTTCAGAAGAAGGTAAACTTAGTGGGAGGAAGGTCAGAAAGGTTGTCTTAGTGGAAAGTCTTTAGATGATTGTGGAATATCACCTATGTGTCTTCCTTTCTCTTGTTAATTTAAGCAGATTTGCTTCATTTGTTGCCATCAACATGCATAACCTTGGTCAAAGCAACAGGGCCAACTGATGACTTAAGCCTCCAGAATAAATTCATCTCTATGTAAATTGCCTCTCTCAAAGCTGTTGCAGTAGCCCAAAATTGATGAAAATATTAGGTTTATAGACAAATAAACATTTTGTGTCTCTTCATATAATAAACTGAATGATAATGCAAGTATATCTTAAGATAAAGCATCTGAATATAAAAAATATGGGTTATCTCCTGAGATAACTGTATATGGCTATCAAGATATCTTGATTGTAACTGATTTTGCCTTTCTAATTGTTCCTCCACCAATCTCTAATCTCTTAAATCTTCAGTTTACCTCAAACAATGTGTAATATATTGAAAGACACTATTTTTCTTCTGATAATATTATTGTTTAAAAAATTTTGCATGCATGCAAAGTACAAAGTCAACTCCCATTCCCTATCTTCGAAATCCTCCAGTATCTTCCATTCTCATCCCTAGCTTATTGTACCCTTTGTAAAGCTCACTACTGAGTCCACGTAGTATGGCTATTGTGATAAAGATGTACGACAATCTACTGAAACATGAGTAAGCTCCTCATGGTTTCATCCATGAAGAAAACCAACTCCCCACCAGCATCCATCAATTGCCAATAGATTCTCAGACAAGACTGATCATCCATGAGTCTTCACATGTGCAGCAGCCTTTTAATGACTAGAAGACGGTGCTTTATATACACACAAATGCAAATACTAGGTTTTTTAAAGGGAGTCAGACAAAAATATAGCCCCTGTGGTGGTTTCAATATGTATGGCCCTCATAGTCATATGTTTACAGCTTATTACAAGGGGAGTGGCACTATTAGGAGGTGTGGCCTTTCTGGAATAAGTGTGGCCTTTTGAAGGAAGTATGTCACTGCAGAGGTAGGCTGTGAGGTCTCATATGCTGAAGTTATTCCCAGTGTGGGACACAGTTGCTTCTGCTGCCTGCAATCAGGATGTAGAACGCTCAGTGCCTTCTCCAGCACCATGTCTGCCTACACACCACCATGGGGATAATAGACTAACCCTATGAAATTTAAGCCAGCTCCAGCTAATTGTTTTCTTTTATAAGAGTTGCAGTGACCATGGTGTCTCTTCACAGCAATAAAATTCCTAAAAAAGACAGCTCCTAATCCATAATTCTGTTTTTCACCTTTTATTTTTAATAATTTCTAGAACAACCACTTCACAGGAGGGAAATTGTATCTGGGGCTAGTAAGATCATAGACCTTAGAAAAGATTCTCTGACAGTCACTTTGCTGTTCCAGCATAATTTCTTACAACATTCTAAACCTTTCTCTTGTATCCACAGAACACACATCTAACACCAATCATCACAGAAGCCTCTCTTTACCATAAAACAGACTATCACTGAGAGCTGCATTTGAAGATGGTGTAAAGATCAACAGATCTGGAGAGCCAAGCCTCAAATGAAACATGCATATCACAACCAAGTATCAGGGAATGTCGAGGAAGAGGAAGCAGAAACATGACAAAAGCCAGAATATCAGAAAGTGAGAAATGGTTTCTCTTGGAAATAGCTGCATAAAAAACCCTGCAATGATGTGCATCAAAAACACATAAATGGACTTGTTAATATAGAAGGAGAGATTTTTATGGAGTCTCACCATCACCATCAGTAACTAATGACTGCTGAGGAAAGAGGAATCACTTTCTCCCAGTGATGAGCTTTCTTATTGGGTGTCCAGTGAAGTGTGCCAACCCAAAACCATATATAGCAAATGATAAAATGGACTCTGAAGGATATACATAATGTATATTATATATATAAATGATATATGTGTATATATTTGTACATGCACATGTGTGTTTGTATGTATTTGTCAATAATAAAGAAAAAGGGTGGTAATAGAGTGGGAGTGGGGTAGGGATTGGGGATAATTTCTGAATAATGTAAAAAGGAGAAAGGAAGGAGGCAAGTGATACAATACTTTTTAGCTAAAAACATATTAAGAAGAACATCTATCCATTTCTTTTTACGTTCCTGTAAATTTAAAGTCTTGTCAAAGTCATTAGTGAGACATGTTGAATCCACTAAACAGGACCAGCAATGTGTTTCTCATGGGGTTTTTAGTTCTCATCATTTTGGTAAAACATAGAAACTGAAAATAAATGTTGTTATTACAGAGGAAGAGACAACCAGTTTAAAAGTGAATTAATCTTTCTAAGAGCACACAAAGAGACAAAAATAGATTCAAGAGAGGTACTAAGGCTGACTGACCCTGGAGATCACAGCTCCTTTATATCATGGCCACTCAGAAGTTTATTGTGTATTCTACTATTCATATTCTTATCAGCAAATACATCAACCACATCCCCAAGGAAATTGTTCTGAACACATAAATTTATAATTTCGGAGTCTTGTGTTCTTAGAGTGTACAACTATGCTAACTACTTACTTGTGTCCCATATAATCTAACTTGAGTCATTGCAAGTAATAAGTCATCCATTAAACATACACATATCTGTTAATATTAATCTGCTTTGTTTTCAAAATAAAAATAGTTTTAAATCTGCACAACATTTATTCTTTCTACTTTTCTTTTTAAATACAAAAAAATTAGAAACCAAAAAAAAAAAATCACAATTTTTGTGATTGGGGATTTACCCAGATAAATTCTGCATTTTAATCAATTAACAAGATTGAAAATAGATTGTTCAGAGGATGCAGCCAGTAACATTTAAAAGTCTATATCAGCTAAATATGAAACATTAAGGAAATTAATTAACTCCTATATTACATACAATGTTCATATAAATATACGTGTATGCTAATATTTCATAGATTAGCATATAAAATCCCCAACATATAAGTTCCCCATTCACACAGTTCCCATAACAAATAATAGTAGTTAATTAGATTTTTTTTTCACAGACCAGAAAAACACAAGTGGCTAATCTAAAAATTCAAATTCAGCTAATTTGTTAAATAATGTTTATTCTCATTATAACATTAGGGATTATTTATTTTATAAACTTGACTAGGAATTAATTTTGTGGAATCAAACAACACAACAAACTATGCTAAAATTCTTCTTCAGCTAAAATTATGAGGTTGTGAAGACAAATTTTTAATTAATTTTATTCTACATATATCTTCTGAGTGAGAGAGGGTAAAAGAAACATAAATTTTAGAAATTATGCTTGAGGTTATAATATAATTATGTGATTTATCTCTTCCTTTTCCCCTCTAAACACTCCATTGTTCTCTGTCAAATGCATAGCCTCTTTTGATTTTATTAATTTTGGATGCACACTCACACATTTTAATATATTCTAATTACATTAATTCATCCTACTCAATATGTGCACTATTACTATATGAATGCCTTCATGATTGACCCTTTGGTATTGAACATGGACAACAACAGGCATGCTAATATAAACTGAAGTAGTTTGTAAGGGTAGCCCAGTAGCTCCCAAATTCTACACAAAGTTCTGAAGGCAATTAATGAATGCTGAGAAATAGTCTTCACCAGGAAATATCATACTAAAGTTGATCATCTATTCATTTTTTACTGGTATGCTAACAAATGTTTGCATTTGTTTGAACACCATTTATTTGGATATATATATATATATATCCAAATATATATATATATATGCACGTGTAGATAGATAGACAGACAGACAAACAGATAGATTGATTGATAGATATAAATTACTAGTCAATGCAACGAAGAGACTGAGGTCAATGTCAGGTTCCATTAGCTACTCCATCATCCAGCACTCCTTCCAGAATAGTTTGTCATGATATAACCAAGTGTTATATATGACAAGGATATAGGAGAAATCTTTACATTTTTACACTTAGTTGCCAATTCATCAGCTTTCTCATCTATAAACTATGGGCTTTTCAAAGAAGCTAAGAAATTAATTTCATCCTCCACTTTCACTGTAGATGATTTTGTTCAAGTTTTCTCTACAGGAAATCGGACTCTTGCTGCTCATTTTGTGACAATCATTAATTACATTTATGCTATATATTGGTTCAATTTTTATTTACCAGTCATTAAATCTTTCCTTTGTCTAAAAAGAGTCAACTTTATTTACAACATAGTCACAAATTCAATTCTCATTTTTAAAATTAAATTATAATGGAATGTGCAGGCTGTATTTGTTCCTTTTAGTTAAGCCTATATACTTATTTTCTTCTGCAAAATTCTAAGCAATCTCTCCTAGATATCACGGTGGATAAAACTAATGCTTCCCAGAATTCTCATGCAAGCAACCTTGTGACACAATTTCACTGATGGTGGAGAACCACACAGTATTATTTTGCATGTAATGCCGGGTGAATGTGACAGGTGCCACTGGAATGTAGTAGAAAGTTTAGATCGGAGGTCAGAAGTCCTAACAAAAGGCAAGCAGAGAGATACTTCGTATTCTCCAAGTGTTGCAGAACTATGAAGAGAGGGAAGGTGCTGGCACTTCGCGCTCAGTTTTGCCTTGGGATGAGATCCAGGCATAGCTAGGCAGTCACAGGAAAGATCGTCAGTATTTGTACATTTCTAACGCTAGGACTTTCATGACTCCCTAGAACAGAATGGAGAGACTTAACTTTCACCAGGTTAACAAAATGAAATAACTTTTACTCAATGTCTTTGATGTATTTGGAATCATAGATATAATACTGGCCTTTATCTTAAAGTAATAACTAGGTTTACAGATACAAGACTTGTGGTGAATCAGAATGAAAACCTGTTAGAGTTAGTCACAAGTATAAATATTTCATGCATTCACAGACAAACTGCTGTTTAGAAATTGCTGGACTTTATTGATAAGTTAAAATTAATGTTTTAAATGTTTATATGACAGAAAATTACTGAAATGAGACAGAAATATAAAAGCACTTTCTTTGAATCATAGGCAGAGCAGAAATAAATTCATTTATTCATTTACTTTATTTGTTTTTAGAGCAGTCTTTGTTTCTTGAAAACTTTTTAATAAAAATGCATGATACTGTTTATTCTGTGAACTTACTCTGCAGTTTTAATTCAACTATGTGTTGAGAGAGAATTAAAATAATGGAAGATACCATAGAAAATCCTATGTATTCAATGTCTAAGTTTTTGATAATAAAAGTCTAAAGTAAAGGATTGATTATTCAGGTAAATATTACACAATCTCTTATATTTCATGTACTCATGAAATCAACTTGCATAATTTTTCAGAAATTAATTCCTTTATGATGTTATAAATCAAAAACTTTTCAAATTAATTCAAGATTATTAATGTTACTTATGTGATAACTAGAAATAATAGTAAAGTGAAAATTTTTGAGATTTAACTCTAAAATATTATTAATATAGCAATATATATCTTTTGAAAAGTTCATCATTTTGATACTCATATGAAACAGTGAACTGTTTTCTGTAAGGACAAATTCTTACTGGAAAAATTATGTTAAATTTTAGCTCAGGATATATTATATAAGCTTCCCAAGTGCCCTTTGCCATATGACTCTGAATTATAAATGGAGACGTTACAATTGGTCCACCTGCGAATAAAGGCAATAGAATTTTTCACTCCATGGATAAGAACACGAATTGACAAATAGTTTTTTGATTTTTAAGTTAATGGCAAGTGTTTACATTGTGAAATGTGATCTTGTAGGCACAGCTGGGTGTTTTTTGTCAGGTCTTACTGGAAATTTGGTTTAAAGATATGATGTTAGTCATGAACTAATATTTATTCCAAAATAAGCATAGTGACTTTTGTTAGTTTCTTCAGTGATGCTACAAATTCGGGAGTAGAGTGCACATTGCTTACTCACCATTGGAGGAAGAAAAAAGGCATGAGGTCACTGAGGCCTGAGTCTGTAGGTGAGTGTATTAAATACAATTGTTTCTATTTCCTTTCTATCGTAAGAACACATTTTAAATATTTTCTCTTAATCTTAGGCCTTTTTTCCATTAAGTCCAGGTCACAACAGTACTTTTATGCTAGTAATATACACCCACAGGCATAAATAAATGTTTTACATAGTGATTTATTATGGTACATGAGAAGAATAGGTTTTTGAGACTAAATTGATTGTACTACAAACATTATAGATTTCTTTCTTGAGGCATAAAAAAAATAATCTCTACCTTAAAAAAGCCATCTAGTCTTTACAAAAGTCAACTGGATGGCGAAGTTTGCATCTTTAAATCACAATGACCTGAGAGGAAATTTAGATCAAGCACTGAAGGATTTTCCCCTAAGAATGAGCTTCTATGGCACTTCTAACAAAGTCAGTGATCTGATGCTTCTACTTTGGAAAAATGTTCCAAATGATGCCTATATATTTTTAAACATGTGATCTATTTACATTATTCTTGGCTTCTCTTTAAACTTCTATTAAATGACAACTTTTAAATAAAGAAGGGCATTTGCATATGGCAATACAATGGGTCACATCATTATGCATGCATGGCTTGTCAAAGTGAAAATATCTCATAAATTGGAGAAACTGATAGCTGAACATAGAGATCACTAGTCTTTTATTCTATTTATTTTTTATGTACTAATCTTAGATTTCTGACATAATAATTTCTGTGTATTATTCATGGAAATCTTACTACACATTGTTATACAGCATTGAATTTAAACTTTTGGTTTAAATTATATAAATATTTACCTTTAAGTTAAAAAAAAGCAAAATCTCTATCATCTTAATAAAATGTATACTCATCCATTGACTGTCCTTCTAGGATTTTGAGTGTGAAAGTCCACTCACAATTCTGGCATTTGTTCTTCATAATGCTGTATATCACTGTTGAAACAACTTCTATTGTTTATATATTAGTATTTCAACATGATGTAAAGAGAGAAGAACACCCAGACTATCCTTTTGTTTACTTTATCTTATTCTAACCTTCTATCCTAGTGCAAGGGAGAAAATGTCAGCATTAAGTCTTAGGAGACTAAATGTGCTTCCTTAGTTTGAGAGTGTTCACCAGCATTTGTGAAATAAGGTCATGATAGACATTCTGGCTAAGAAATTACTAAGTAGAGAAAACAAAGAAAGAACAGGTCAAACTTCAAGTTTACACTTTTACAAAAGTGGCACAGACAGAAATAATAATTGTTAGCATAAATTGTGACAAAGACGAAATATGAAACTCTGGGATCCAAGCCTTTTCTCTCTAAGAGAACCTAAATGAACAGTGAATGGAAAAATGAAGCTGAGCATTTTTATGTATAGTCCTGCTAGCTTTGCCAAAATAATTAGGCACCACTGGTTACTATTGTTCAGTGAATGTACATTGCTATCCAGCATTGTTGTAATTACCCTTGAATTGACATCCTCTTGTTTTAAAAATTTTAGTGATCAATCACAGATCAAGTGGATTCTATAAGCCTTTCGTCATCTTTGTCTCCTGCATAGATTATTGAGACAATTGAGTCATGCTGCCTCTTGATACGAGGGATGCTAGACTCTTTATTCCCAAATGACTCTGGACATGAGTCAATAGAAGCAAACTGGAAGACATTTAAAGAGTAGATTCTTGTGACCCAAGTTGAAATCTTCTCTAGTACTCGTGAGTTCTATGTTAAAGAGCATGAAAAGAAATGAGGCAGTAATTTCAAAACTTAGCATTTATGGAATTATTTCTGGCTGAATAACAGATAACATTTATAACAAAGGAAACATCAGTCATGTTAGCAATTTTATCTTCAACTACAATGATTTGTTAAGTAACACCCTTGAATCAGGAGAAATACAAAGAAAATTTAATAGCTTTTAGAATCTTGTACAAAACAAAATAATCTTAATTAAATAATAATAAACTAAACCTATAATAGAGTGCCCAATTTGTGATATAAATTATATTGGCATTGTTAAATCAGTTAATGGCAATGAATTTATTAATAACAACTTTTTGTTTATGGTGACTACACATTTTGGTCTTTGCTTCTATCAAGCAGTACAAGCAAAATAGCACAAATACATGTACATGAACACACAAACATACACTTAAAAATACACACATCTAAATGAAATCGCTTCATGGAGTCTATCAGTGATGATAAAGCAAGACAATTCCCACTCGAGAGTTGGCTGAGTGACTCAGTGAGATCCTTTCTAAAAACCCCTTAAAAACAGACAAACAAACAAATCATCAGAAGGGACAGGAAGTGAGAAATGGTGTAGTCATAGAATGTTTATTATGTGTGAGGCCCTAACTTCAATAACTGATACCATAAAAATGAATTAATTGCAACTTTAATATCCGTATTTATTTTAAAGATGTAATAATTAACAATTCATTAAAAGCTTTTTTCTTGGATCAAATTATAAGTTTTGCAGAGTCAATTTTGTTGTAAACATGAATTTATATTTATTGAAAATCAGACATTTCCTATATTTTTAATATATCTATTATTATACACAAAGAGATGATCTTTTTAAATCAAATTGCCAACTTTAGCATCATAATTAAAGAATGTTAAACTGGATGGATGATATAAGGATAGTTTCCTTCTGTTCATATCCTGTAGCTTTGCATCTTGGTTCTTCATAAACATATTTATTACTCATAAACATTCTCATTAATGACTTCATACAACACACACCATATGGGCAATTGTGTTAAAATAAAGGATGATTTACTAGCCTCTGAAGGAGCCTCAAAGACCTTGTTTTCTAGCTAACTAATAAGAGATATTGAGACTAGTTTACAGATCAAATTTCAGATAGCCATGATTTAAAAACTCCATATAAGTTATCGAGTACTTGAAACTTGCATGGAGATTCCATATGTAGCTATATTATCTGGTGTATCATACTTGTTTAGTTTGCATGTTTGTGTCCTTGGCTATAATGGACTGGCTTGTAACATCAGCAAAATTTATTACAGTTCTAAGCTTTGTATAGTACTCTATTATCTAAACATTATATTATTATTTTGAATTTATTCAAAGTAATATTTTCCAAGAAAACTTGTCAATAAAATTATGCTAGTAGCACTGGAAGGTCTTTCTCTATAAATTCACTTGAGTATTTGGGAAGTTTCTTGAAGAATGATGCCCACACGGATACCAGTTGTGGAGACACATGTCTGCTCCCAGGTCTCTGAGTCTGATTACAACATCTCTTCCCCCAGTTATCTGAGTTTGATTACAAAAAAAATTAAGTCTTAGAGAGTTATTTGTAGACACACTGACTCAGTTTTCCTAGACAGTGGTTTGTACTGATAATGACCAAGGGCAGTAATACCTTTTTCTTTTGATTTTTGCATCTCTTTTCATTTCTACTATGCACAATTCACCTTTGAGCGGACAATAGAGAAATAGGGACTCACTATGTTATATTTTGAAACTTCATTTTCAAAACTTCAAATAGTTTTTATAACCTGAAAAAATAGCACTGACTTAAAAGAAATATAAACAGCATGAAGGTATTCATTAAAACTTATTTAAACCATTTGTGTTACATGCAAAATGGAATAGTTTCATACAAATAGCCATATTTTCCTAGATATTATTCAGTCACCCATACAAAGAAATATTAACCTTAATGGATGGGTATATCATAATCAGTTTGTGTGCTAAGTTGTAAGATTATTGTGCAACACGATTATTAAGTAAAAATATAAAGATATACAAATATATATTATATAGATATAAAATAGAAAATATAGCACTATGTAAGATATAAAATATGAATATAAATTTATGTAATAAATAATACGAGTTAATATATTAAAATATTTTAGTGTATAAAATAACAGATGTAACAAATTCATCCAAGAAGCAAGGTTACCAACTATTCCATTTAATAACAAATTATCTTTTAAAAAGAGTAATATAATAGTTTCTTTAAAATCATCTCTTGGGAAACAAATTAACTAGCTGACAACATAAAGGTATGAATTGAAAATTTAGTTCTATTAGATGCATTAGTTTTTGCTTCTTTCATTGTGGAAGACATTACATTGAACTTATCCTGCATTAAGAAGATGTAGGCTGCAGTCTGCCATACACAGTAAGTGAAGTCAGAATGAATAAAGCAACATTCTTTTCATCACTGTGTCCCTGACATTTCAGAATTTCTAAATGAGATTCAAACTTGAAAAACCTCAAACAGTATGTCAGAAGAATTTTGATGAACTTTTCAAATAAAGCAATAGTGAATATACTCATATGAGACATTATTAGTTGATTCAACTGAAATTTAAGTCATTACATGCTGTAAGATGATTATTGATTTTAATTATATTTAAAAGTCTAACTACCTATGACATGATTATAATGTTCACATTATTGCTTTATCTATAAATACATATTGTCAGTAAAATAAAATACAACTTCCAAAAAGAATGCCCTAAAATATCCTGCTTACTTATGTCTAAAGAAGGATGCTCAATAAAACCCTGCCAGAGTAGAACTATATTAAGAATGAAAACTGGGAGGGGAGAGGGGGAGAGAGAGGGCAGAAGGAGAGGGCTGGGGACAGCTTGGGGGAGTGGGACGGTTCAGATGGAGGAAGAACAGATATGGGAGTAGGGAAGGAAACATCTTAATTAAGGGAGCCATTTTGGGGTTGGCAAGAAGCTTGGCTCTGGAGGGGTTCCCAGGAGTTCACGGCGATGTCCCCAGCTAGGACCCTGGGCAGTGGAGGAGAGAGTGCCTGAACTGACCTTGTCCCATAGTCAGACTGATGACTATCTTGAATATCACCATAGAACCTTCCTCCGGCGACTAATGGAGATAGAGACAGAGACCCACATGAAAGCACTGGACTGAGCTCCCAAGGTCCAGTTGAAAAGTAGGAGGAGGGAGAATATGAGCAAGGAAGTCAGGACCACGAAGGGTCGGTTCACCCTCTGTGACAGTGTGCCTGAGCTAATAGGAGCTCACCAGCTCCAGCTGGACTGGGACTGAACGAGCATGTGATCAAACTGGACCCTCTGAATGGGGTTGAGAATTGGGGCAAACTGAGAAGCCAATGATAATGGCAGTGGGATTGATCTCTACAGCATGTACTGGCTTTTGGAGATCCTGTTCTCTTTGGATGCTCACCGTCCTAAGTCTGGATGGAGGGGGAAGGGCTTTGGACTTCCCACAGGGCAGGCTACCTTGCCCTCTCTTAGGACTGGAGGGAGCTAGGGGGGAGTGTATGCGGGGAGAGTGGGAAGGAAGTGGAATGAGGGGAGGAAATGGGAATTTTGATTGGTATTATTTATAAAGTAATAAAAAAGAAATTAAAAAAGAAAAAAACAATAAAAAACAAACAAAAAAGAATGAATACTGGTAAGATGCCCACTGTTATTCTCCTGGGGAACTGCATTCCCCAGGAGGCCTCTATGCGCAGGCACAGAGTGAAGCATAGTCCACCTGACTCAAAAGACTTCATTTCCCAAAATCACTTGCACCCACAATCCAACAGGGACGCAGAACGCAGCATCAGATGCTTGCGTAGGCTGGATTGGTCTTTAAAAAGGCAGAACCGCGGTACCTCCTCCTCTTTTTCCCCCTTCCTGCATCAAGGCTCACGCCCGTTTCCTATAATAAAGCTACACATGGGTTTGTTTGTACCTCGTGGTCTATTTCGTATTCCATAGAAAGAACAACACCCGCTCACTGCTAAGTGGCAATGTACAGTTGAACAACCACCTGCAGGTATTTCTGAAGAAATTCTTTGTGAACTGGAATTACTAGGAATTCAAGCAAAGTGGCATTGCATTGTGGGAAGAATAATAGTTGCCCACACTATTGGAGGGTTCTTCCCAAAAAACCCACTCACTGCAAACATATCCAAATACATGGGCATGTCAAAATACAGTAAAGAAATTCACTATTTGTACTATTAATATGTACTATGAAAACATCACGAGGCATTGCACAAACAATTATTTTTACCAACTCTAAGTCTTCATGAAGTTAACTTATTCATATGATCTCATTCTTACTGTATGTCTCTCTGCTGAATATGAACACAGATGAAATCATAAGATATCTATAGACATATGCATATGATTGTTTATACATTAAAAGAAACAAAGTCAGAGGAATGTATGCTACACGCTTACTGGTTTTACATTGTTAGCTTTTACTGTTGCTGAAGCTTTCAATTTCTATAAATCAATTTTACGTATTTATTTAACTTAATGGCCATATCAATTCATGCCAATTGGTTTTGTGTCATTTATAGATAACTAAACATAGTTACAAATTTGACCACAATTTCATTCCACATCTTCTGCTTCTCTGTTATTTCATTGCATCCGATGTGATGATTTGAGATGTAAAGAGATCATAATTTTTTAAGAGAATCAGGAGGTAAAGGAACAAATACTAAAGTAATGCACAATTTTTGCAAGAGAAACTCTCAAGCATACATGTGTGGGGACAGATATGTATGTTTCCTTTCAGGACATGGGAATGTTGCTCAAATTTTCAGATCAATCAGCCATGCATTTTTTCCCCATGAAAGCTAATAGAATATATTCAGTGTAAATGACATAGTGATAGGAATAAATTGGTTCTGAAACAACAGTGAATGTTCACAGGGTGTTTATTGGCAAAGAGTACTACTCTATCTAGTATTTCTTTCATTAATGAACTTAGACCAAGGCATCCATCTAGTGTGATGCTACTTCTCGATCCATCCAGAGTATTATGAGGAAATAGAGTCGGTACTTGCAAAACCAGTTGTTTATGTCAAAGCCAACACATCTAGCTCAGTTACTGTGTAGCTGGAATTTTCTTAAACAATGTGTTGTCCTCACACTTATGAGTCCACCAATCACAGCATCACTTCATAATGACAGACTAAACACAGAAACTTTCATGCATGTTCAGAGCATATTCTAAAATCGAGGTACACTCCAAACATGAGTTGAACCCCTTTTCTTCATTGATGATATTTGAAAGACTGCAAGGGATAAAGAATGTAAAACTTCATTCCAACGGAATAAAAGAGCTGAATAAACACTGATGAGAGATATGCTTCAGCAACAGTAAGTAGTCTGGGCTGAATATAGTGAACAGGGCAATGTGGAATAAATAAAGGAGAACAAGGATGCATGGGTAAGGCTGGTGTCCTGTGAGAGAGGACTGAACAATCTGTAAGGAGACATAATACAGAAATGAGCAAATTCTAGTAGAGATTACTCCAATACATAGCAAAACAGAAGGGACTATTAGACATCAAAGAACATAATTATTACATTGTTACCAAACACTTTCAATCAAAAGTAAAATGAGACGTGATCTTTTTTTGTTGTGGAATATAACTATGACATATTTTTACAGTGCCTTAATCATAGTATCCCTCTTTTAGACATTTGTGGTAAAATAAGAAATTGGTACAAGCAGAAAGCCATCCTAGCATTTTCACATTGTTTCCTAATTGTACTTTATAACATTCAATTTCAGTAATCATGGTTACAATTTGCCTTCCAAGTTTTGGCCTGGGGTCCTGATGTTAAGCCACTGATGGCTCTTTGTGTACAGTATTCTGATATCAAATGTTAAATGGTGTCATTAACTGTTTGACTTCAATACCTTCATCATTTATGAGAAAATAAACATATCACTAATGGTTATATTACAGTAGTATAAAGATTCACTAAATATTATTTTAAAACATAATCATGGGAAATATCACTAGGACCTTTAAGAGCTTCTCGCAAGCATTTTATCAATGATGATGATTGGAAGTAACCTTAACACTGTGAACTGATAATATGGACATAGAAGTGATTCCATGTTCAGTGTGGTCAGTTCAGTGTGTAGTACCCTCTTTCATACAGCTGGCACTGCTTTCCTCTATGCTCCAATATTCTCCACCTTTGACCGTCATCTGTTTTTAGCCATCACTCTCAGAGTTTGACTTTGCAATAACATCAGTTTCAATTAGCAAACATCAGTATCAGAATGTGTTACATGTAAATGACAATGGTAATAACAGGCTCTTCTCAAAGCTCTTCGTTATCCTCTTGGGGTCATTGAAGGCTACATTTAGCAATCTTCCTCCAAAACTACAGGACTGAATTCTGGAAATGGACTGAGCTCCCAAGGTCCACATGAGGTGCAGAAGGAAGGAGAACATGAGCAAGGAAGTCAGGACTGCGAGGGGTGCGTCCACCCACTGTGACAGTGGGGCTGATCTAATAGGAACTCACCAAGGCCAGCTGGTCTGGGACTGAAGGAGCATGTGATCAAACAGGACTCTGAATGTGGCTAACAAGGAGGGCTGACTGAGAAGCCAAGGACAATGGCACTGGGTTTTGATTCCACTGCAGGTACTGGCTTTGTGGGAACCTAGTCTGTTTAGATGCTCACCTTCCTAGACCTGGATGGAGTGGGGAGGACCTTAGACTTCCCACAGGGCAGAGAACACTGACTGCTCTTTGGACTGGAGAGGGAGGGGGAGGGAGGATGGGGAAGGGAGAGGGAAATGGAAGGAGGGGAGGAGGTGAAAATTTTTAATAATAATAATAATAATAAAAGTTTCAAATGCTATCATAAATATGGTGCTTTAAAAAAAACCCCAAAATTCTCACTTCTCTTCTTTCATTTTTATTTGAAAGAAGGTCATGGTGGTTTGGGGTATCATGTTCAAGATGACGGAGCATTGTCTGAGTCATTTAAGAACTTCTATTGGGGTGAGGCTGCTCAGCAGTAAGGGAAGCTTGTTTAACAATGAACACAACTTGCACATGTCTTTTGCTCTTCACACAGCTCGAGTTGTACAGGACATGTGACAGAGCTTCTCTTTTGTGTTCCAGATCATATATCATCGCTCATCTGAAATGCAAATCCTTCTCTGTTACAAATAATCTGACCAGTTTCCTATTATCACTCACATTCCTTTCTAACACTACTCTGCAGGAGGTTACTCTTCCACATTTCCAAGTTGAAACCCATTTTAATAAAGAAACTGGTCCCAAGAGGGCACGGTTGTTGGAGATGTGGTTTGTAAAACGAATTCCCTTTACCCAAATCAGTATCCTGTCTTAGCACCTTGAGTCTGTGTTTTATCTTATCTGTGAATATTCTCCCAGACCTTATGGTGAAGAAGTAGTTATTCTGATGTATTGATATGGGTCCTAAATGATTTTCCTAAAAGAAAAAACAGTTATAGTTTTCTGTAATGGCTTCCATTTGCTGTAGAGAGCAGCTTCTTAGATGAGAAATGAGAGCTACAGTTACGTTTGGTTATAACATTATGTTTTATAATGTATCCTCATTTTAGTCATTTCTGATTTTATACCAACTCTATCCTACTAGGCCCCTCTCAAGCCCCACTCCTGTAGTCCCTATATATCTTTTTCATCTCTGTGTTTCCTCCATGCTTTAATTTCACATTTGGAGTTAGGAACTACAGATGAGAGAGAATGTGTTTCATGTGTCTTTCAAAGTCTGGGTTATGCCACTCAATACCTTTTCTAAATCCCCCCATTTACCTGCAAATTCTGTGATTTCACTTTTGTTATAGCTAAAAATAAGAGTATTCCATTGTGTATATGCACACATTTTCATTGTCCATTTGTTTATTGAAGGTCATTTAGGTCATTTCCATTGTCTGGCCACAGAGAATAAAGAAGCAATGAACATTGCTCATGAAGCATCTGAGCCATAGGCTGTCACATCCTTTACTCATTTGCCAAAAAATGGTACCACTGGACCTTACATTACATTTATTTTTAGCGTTTTGATGATTCTTGAATTCCTATCAAGAGTAAATGAGGATTCTCCTTTCCACACATCCCATGCCAGCATCAGTTGTTAAATGTTTTGTTTCTCTTAGTTATCCTAACTGGAGTGAGACAAAATCGCAAAAGTGTTTTAATTTGCATTTCCCTAGGTACTAAGAATGATGAATCCATTTTATTTCTTCTATTGAGAACTCTTTGTTTAGATCCAAAGCTCACTTTTAAAATTTGTTAAAACAAATTGGTTATTTGTTTTCTTGACTCTGTGGTTGCTCTTATCTCTTTTTATATTCTAGGTATCAACCCTCTGTCAGATGTACAGCTGGAGAAAATATTTCTCACTCTGTGGGTTTCTTCTTCACTCGATTGATTGTTTCCTTAGCTATGCAGAAGCTTTTTTAATTTTATGAAGCCCTATTTGTCAATTGTTAGCCAAGAAAGTCAGTTGTGAGGCTTTTTCCCTTGATATAGCTGAATAAACAAGCCCTGAACAATGACCCAAATCAGTAATCATATTAAAACACTAGGGACAATATCACACAGCATCCTACTCCTGGACAAACAAAAAAGAAAAAATGACAAGCAGCTACTGACTGTTCTTAAGGGTAGAATAGTCTTTCTCAGGGATGAACC
Source organism: Myodes glareolus (assembly GCF_982192425.1). Lineage (NCBI taxonomy): Eukaryota > Metazoa > Chordata > Mammalia > Rodentia > Cricetidae > Myodes > Myodes glareolus. Next base: position 16,304,101 of record NC_142048.1, on the reverse strand, counting down.
TGCTGACTGTTGTTATCTAATACAAAGTGGTCTACCCAGAAATAATACACCTAAGAAGAAAAGTTGAGAGGTTGCATTCCCTTTCTCTCTCTCTCTCTCTCTTTCTCACTGTAAGTAAATGTGTATGTATGTGTAACAATATTAAGTAAAGAAAAAAATAAGCCATCTATTTAATGGGAGTGAGGAGAGGACCCAGGAGAGTTTGGGGGAAAGTAAAAGAAAAATAAAGGATACAATTATATTTAACTAAAGTGTATTGAAATAAATAAATAAAATTTTAAACTAAAAATATGAGAATTTGAGGAAATAGACACGCAGAAGAAAAGAAGTCACTGGGACAAACATGGTGACCAAACCACCTTCCCAGAAGCACAGAGAATGAATTCAATGCGAGAGTTTAGGGGAAGAGCACAGCTGTGCCGATATTTCAGTCCTTTTTCTTATTATTTTCTAAGGTAAATTTTCTCTGTGTAATAGCTCTGGCCATCTTGGGACTCTCTGATTGACAACACTGCCCTTAAACTCAGAGATCTGCCTGCCTCTATCTCCAAAGAACAGGGATTAAAGGCCTGCACCACCACCACCACCAAGCTGCAGTCCTTTTTTTATGGTAATAATTACAACAGACTGAAGTGTTTAAATAATTAACTAATTAAACTTTTTTTGTATATTTGAGACAGGTTCTCATTATGTAGTTATTGTGGATCTGTAACACACTGTAAATCTGGGATATCTCTAATCCACAAACACCTACTTCCTTCTGCCTTCTGAGAGCTAAAATGCAGGATGTGCACCAATATGCACAGCTCACCTTCAAGTATTTAATAAAGTGATTCTATCAATGAAAAGGATAATTTAGTACCAGGCACACTTTGCTTCTATCTGGAACTCATTGAACATCAAGTTCCAGACATTTTTCGCTCTAAGTCAAAAGTTAGACCAACTTAATATTTCTCGTGAAATGGATGTTACACTGTAATTTATGGGTACAAAGATGAACTACACTCAAATATGCTTCTTTGTAACTCAGACTCAATATCGAAATATTGAGATGGCAAATATCTAAATAACTTCATTAACAACGTGATGTTTCTCTGTGAAGTTTTACGTGAGTTGGACTATATTATCTAAACCCTTTACATTGCCACCCCTTCACCTGATGCCTCTTTGCTTTCGCACATGTCCCAAGCCATAGCCAACCACTAAGATTCCATGTCTATAAGGGATCTAACGTAATTCCTCCCAAATGTGAGGTACAAACTTCACCTGCTAATCAACCATTAGTTCTTCTTGCAATCACAATTCTCTGATTACTGGAAAACTTTTCTTTAGTTATCTATTGTACTCATTAGCATCTATTAATATACTATAAACTATATAAACCTAGGGTGATATCCCATCGTCGTCCTCTTTATTCCTGAAGACAGGTGTACAGTTTTTCTTTGGCTTCATCACTCCACTTCAGTATTCTAAGCACAATTGTTCCTGGCAACGAAATATTAAAGAAGAAAGACTCACTGTCAACCAACATTTTTGATAAATTTATTTCCTACAAAGAATACTTTCTTGTGATTCTTCAACTGAGTGGATTTGCATGCCCTCAGAGTCATAAACTTTTGTGAAACTGGATAAGAAAATGAAAACTTCCTTAAAACTCACTTGAATGTTGCTAGCTCTTGTGCTATTGTTATTCTTCAAATTTCATTCAGAAACAAAATTAAGAATAATAGGAAGTGAACAGTAGAAGCTTCGCTACTGTGCCGGTTAAAGGTTAAAGACCAGGAGTATTCAAGAGTTCTAATTTCCAGCTAACCTTTCAAACAAAGCTAATATTAGAAGAGACAGCTCCACGGCCACTGGTTGTACCTTTTCTCATAGAAAACAACACAGTGACAACAGCATTTTACTAACGTGGTGCCATAGTACATTCTTCACAGTTGCAAGGCTAACCTCATTATAAGCAACAGCCCTGGAACACAATGTAAAAGCACTGCTGTCACAACTTAGTTCTGATTTCACCTTTCACCATATCTCTTTATATTTGCTATGTTTAATGTCTTTCTTTTCAGAAATGTATATAGTTTAGATACATAGTCCATATTTGTATAATTTTTATGTTTTTGCTCTAGTAAGTATAAAAATATCTATCAAATAATTTTAGAGAACTTTTATAGTTTTAATAAATAAGCAATTATGGGTTTAGTAGTTAGTTAACAAATATAATGATTTAGTGGATGAAATAAAAAATAAAATATGGCATATGCTTTTTATTATTTATTTAATATTGTTTATCTTTTTTAATGTGATAAAATATATACTTGCTTAAATGTTCAACATTTAAAAAGAGATAAAAGTAAAATAGTAAGAGAAGATAATGGAGGATTATATTAGTAATAATGCAAATGAGGAAAGATACCAGTTTAGTAAGTATACTTCTGTTTAGTGGTTTACATTTTATCATCCCAGCAAGTGGTCTCAGTATGGATTGAGGAGACTGATTTAGTCTGATGGCCTCCAATTTTTCTGGAATGGTCAGAGAAAGGGAATTTGGATACAAAACTCAAATTAAGAAAGTAACAAATAGCTGATACTGCATTTGGGAAGCGAGTATGCAGAAATGACCACATGATCACAAGAAGCAGGTGGTGCAATGGGCTTTCCAATCTGTGATTTTTTAAATGGGCATAATTAGTGATTCATACTTTTACTTGCCCAAATTTGTTGAATCAGTATTTTCGAAGGAGAAATACAACCAGATTCTAGTAGCAACATTTGCTTTCTTGTTTATAGCACTGGTTATATTATACCACAAGCAAACAACAAGAACAAATGAAATAAAGAGCGGTGAGGAGAGAGGTTCTGGATCCGGAAGTTTGGGCAGGTGACTATGATAGGATTTAAGGCTGGCTCCACGGCCAAAAGCCTACTACTGTGAATCTGGCCAAGAACTCATTGCTGGGGAGCTCGTAGGCCCAGAGGATGAACCTAGTATTATCTCCTTGCTAAATGGACATGGTATCCAACTGCACTGTAAAACCGTACCTCTCCGCACACAGGTAAGTGCAGGTCTCAGGCCTCATCAGAGATGTATCTTTGTTCATTAGAGAGTGATTGCTGCAAAGAAAGACTCTCACTGTGTAGAGAATAAAGTACTGTGGTACTGTGGCCCATTGAAATGTGACAACTATACACAGATTGGGAAGGTTGTCTTTACATATTTAAGAAAAAAAAAGATGTCATGAATTGGGAAAAGAGCATTCAGGGGTATATGAGAAGATCTAGAGGGAGGAAAGGAATGAGTGAATTGATACAATCCTATCATATTCTCCAAAAATAAAGAAAACAGTGTAAGAGTTCACAAAAAAAGTGATAATATATTGGGAGAGAGGGGAAGGTGAACCTGAGGGACGTAACAAAGAGTGGGAGGTAAAGATGATTAAATTATGCTGTATGCACTTATGAAATTCTAAAAATAGAGTGCATTCATATATGAAACTCTTAAAGAATAAATACAAACATTTTATAATGAAAAGGTTGATAAAATACTAGTAATTAGAATTGGTCAGAGGTAGTATATATTTTATCAAAAATAATTTCTAATAGAGTTGAAATGTATAATAATATTTATTATTGTTATTATTATGGCAACAGTAAATTATTAACTTAATTATGTTTTATTTTGGAATGGTAATTTTTTAAAACTAATCATAAACTAAATAACTTATCCAGTCTCATAGAGAGGAAGGGATCAATGTGCACCAATATGCCATGCATAATTATTATAGCACAAACATATGTTCATAACACAAACACATGGGCACTGTGAAATTACGATTTATTGCCAAAGAAATGTCATGGACAATAAATGTTGCAGTATTAAACAGTTGGAAAACAGCACAAATTACAAAGAATTGTAACTCCACTATTCATTCAAAGTAAAATGATCCTAGCATTATCTATTTCCCTCTTTTATGTATTTATCCTTCTCTCTTTATATAGACAAGTAGTTCTTTACATGATTTACTTGGTAAATGCATTTTTAAATAAGTTGCCCTGCATTCTACTATTTTATTGCTTCATTATAATGGTGAGTTAATTCTATAAACATTCATTTAGGACTTTTATAGTTATTTATTTCCATCACAGGCACAGCGCACTGTTATATGTTTCTTCTTTATGTAAAAGGATGTTTTGCCTGCGTGTATGTCTGTGTACCATAAGAATTCCTGGTGGCCAAAAGTGGTTATTGGATTACCTAGAACTCCATTAGAGATGGAGGTGAGTCACCAGGTAAAGGTTTGTAATTGCTCCTGGGTCCCTGAAAGAAAAGCAAGTGCACTTAACCATTGAATAATCATCTAGTCCTTTATCAGACTTCCCTAAATATGGTGTCTAGTTACTATATAAGACCAACAGATGAGTAAGGGAAAATGAGCAAGCATAATTAAGAAATACCAAGGAAGAGAAATAGAAAGAATTGTCTGACCAGTCTAACTTTTGCCTAAGTTTATCACTGTTACAGCTCTCAAAAATCTAAATGTTCCTCAATTTTGAGCCCTAGAAAGATCGAGAACTCAATTTACGGGATTTTTTTATGAACACTTGCTTTTTAAGCATCTCCTTAAGAAGCTTTTACTACACCTGATCCACTATGAAGACCTCCAACCTCTCCCTGGGAAGGTAAGGTAGAAAGGTTTTTTCTACATTTGAGCCTTAATTAAATTTTTGTTTCATTTTGTTCTTGTGTTGCTTCTTTGGGCTCTTATTTTAGAGAATCGTGCCAACCCTAAAATGGCTCCCTTAGTTGAGATATATACTTGCCTGCTTCCATATCCATCTAAAGCCAAGAGTCACAGATTTCTTCAGAGTTTACTAATGAGAAACTTAACTTCATAAATTTAAAATATTGAAAACAGCTGATTTATTTCTAGTTGAAACTTTTAATTGGCTTCTTTGAAAAGGTAAATACTTTAAATATTTATTTCTTTTAACATAATTAAATAAATATTAAAGTGTAGCATTTTATGAAAATCATTGCCAGATTCTACCAAAGCAATCTATAGATTCAATGCAATCCCCATCAAAATCCCATCAAACTTCTTCACAGACCTTGAGAGAATAATAATCAATTTTATATGGAAAACAAAAAACTCAGGATAGCTAAAACAATCTTATATAATAAAGAAACTTATGGAGGTATAACCATTCCTAACTTCAAACTCTATTACACAGCTACAGTATTGAAAACAGCTTGGTACTGGCATAAGAACAGAGAAGTCGACCTATGGAATCGAATAGAAGACCCAGATATTAACCCACAAACCTATGAACACTTGATTTTCGAGAAGGGAGCTAAAGGTATGCAATGGAAGAAGGAAAGCATCTTTAACAAATGGTGCTGGCATACCTGGATGTCAACCTGTAGAAGAATGAAAGTAGATCCATATCTATCACCATGCACAAAAATCAACTCCAAATGGATTAAAGACCTCAACATTAATCTGACCACTTTGAACCAGATAGAAGAGAAAGTGGGAAGTAGTCTACAAGACATAGGCACAGGAGACTACTTCCTAGGTAGAACCCCAGTAGCACAGACAATAAGAGAATCAATGAATAAATGGGACCTCCTGAAACTGAGAAGCTTCTGTAAAGCAAAGGACACTGTCAGTAAGATAAAAAGGCTACCTTCTGACTGGGAGAAGATCTTTACCAACCCCTCATCAGACAAAGGCCTGATCTCCAAAATATACAAAGAACTCAAGAAACTAGACACTAAAACTCTAATTAACCCAATTAAAAAATGGGGTGCTGATCTGAACAGAGAATTCTCAATAGAAGAACTTCGAATGGCCAAAAGACACTTAAAGTCATGCTCAACATCCTTAGCGATCAGGGAAATGCAAATCAAAACAACTATGAGATACCATTTTACACCGGTCAGATTGGCTAAAGTCAAAAACACCAATGATAGCCTATGCTGGAGAGGATGTGGAGTGAGGGGAACACTCATCCATTGTTGGTGGGAATGCAAACTTGTGCAACCACTGTGGAAATCAGTGTGGCAGTTTCTCAGGAAACTGGGAGTCAACCTCCCTCAAATCCCAGCAATTCCACTCTTCGGAATATACCCAAGAGATGCCCTAACATACTACAAAAGTATTTGTTCAACTATGTTCATAGCAGCACTATTTGTAATAGCCAGAACCTGGAAACAACCTAGGTGCCCCTCAATAGAAGAATGGTTAAAAAAGGTGTGGAACACATATACGTTAGAGTTTTACTCAGCGGTAAAAAACAATGACATCTTGAATTTTGCATGCAAATGGATGGACATAGAAAATGCTTTACTGAGTGAAGTAACCCAGACCCAAAAAGAGGAATATGACATGTATTCACTCATATGTGGATTCTAGCCATAATTAAAGGTCTTGGAGCCTTTTATTCGTGATCCTAGAGAAACTAAATAAGAAGGTGAACCTGAAGAAAATCATGTAGTTATCCTCCTGGAGATTGGAAGTAGACAAGAGTGCCAGGCAACCTCGGGTGCACGGGGAGGTGGGGGGGTTGTTGGAAGGGGAGAGGGTTAGAGAGAAGGGAGTAGGGGAGGAATGGGGAAAGCTCAGGGGATTGGGATGTGGGGAGGGAGGAAGGATGGATATGGGATCAGGGAAGTATGTATCCCAACTAAGGGAGTCATTTCAGGGTTTACAAGAGACTTGATTATAAAGGGGATCCCAGGTCCAAGGATAGATCCCCAGATTGTTCTCTGGAAAGAGGAGAGGGTGCTTGTACCAGCCTTGGCCCATAACCATACTGATGAATATTTTGTATATCACCATAGAACCTTCATCTGGCGATGGATGGAGATAGAGACAGAGATCCACATTGGAACACTGGACTTAACTCCCTAGGTCCAAACGAGAAGCAGAAGAAAAGAGAACGTGAGCAAAGAAGGCAAGACCAGAGGGAACCTTCACCCGTTGATGAATGGAGATTGAGACAGAGACCCACATTGGAGCACTGGACTGAGCCCCCATGGCCTAAATGAGGAGCAGAAGGAGGGAGAACATGAACAAGAAAGACAGGACCTTGAGGAGTGCGTTCACCCACTGATACAAGGGGACTGTTCTAATGAGAATTCACCAATGCCAGTTGGACTGGGACTGACCGAGCATGTGATCCAACCAGATTCTCTGAATGTGACCGGATTCTCTGAATGTGGCTGGCACGGGGTCTTTCTGAAAAGCCATTGACAATGACACTGGGACTTGTTTCCTCTGCATATACTGGATTTTTGGGATCCAGTCTGTTTTGATCCTCACCTTCCTGGACCTGGAGGGAGCAGGGAGGAACTTGAACTTCCCACAAGGCAGAAAACCCTGACTGCTCTTAAGGATGGAGAGGGAGGAGGAGAGGGAGTTGGGAGAGTGGGAGGGTGTTGGGAGGATGGGCGGAAATGGAAACTTTATAAATTAATAAACTTTTATAAATAAATAAAAAAAGAAGCTTTTACTACACCTGATCCACTATGAAGACCTCCAACCTCTCCCTGGGAAGGTAATAGAAAGGTGTTTTTCTACATTTGAGCCTTAAGTAAATTTTTGTTTCATTTTGTTCTTGTGTTGCTTCTTTGGGCTCTTATTTTAGAGAATCTGGAAAGTCTGAGATTGTAGAGCAATCAGGAAACTGTGTATCTGTAATAAAAGTATTATTTACATCAAAGAAGAGAGATGAGAAACAACAGAAACATCCAGAAGATATAATTCACTGTATGTGAAAGAAAAACTCACATCAGTATACTACTTAAGTCAGAGTCTAAAAAAAACTTTAGAAGTAAGATAAAATGCATATAGAGAAGGATGGAGCAGTTCATTTACTGAAAAGTTTGAGAATTATGTTCTGTGAGTAAAATATTGAAAGAGTCAGAAGTGCAAATATAGGAAAGATTTACTAAGATAAAAGTCAGAGTAGAAGTCAAACTTGTGAGTTAGAGCACCTGTCGTCCTGATGCTTTCATCACCCAACAAGAATGATTGATTCCAGTCTATTTCCAACAGTTTAGATGAAAGAATGTGTCAGGCTTTGAAGTTACTCTCTGCACAAGCAGCATTTCCAAAATGAAATGACGGGTTACTCTTTACTCTGTCATGAGAAATATTGTAATTATAATCGAAAGTGTAGCTGAGTTCATAAAAAGAAATAAAAATACAGTTAGATCTGTAAATCCTTTGTTTTATTTCATTATCTACCATAATATCTTTTCTAAGATTTTTATAATCACTATATAAAGTTTATAATTGGTAGTAATGCTTCTTCTAAAAAATTGATGCAATATATGAATCAAAAAACAGTATCTATTATATATGTTTGTGCCATATGTTTATTTTGATAGAACTATCTTCTAAGAAGAAGTTATTCATTTACTTTGCTTATTATTTCCACATTCCTAGTTTTTAAGCAACAGATATATTATATACTTCTGGATGCTGAAATAAAAGATTTTATAAATATAAAAATATTAAAAATTCTCTGAAAACCAAGGAATATAGTTGTTTTGGGTACTAATAGAATCTGAACCTTGTTGTACCAATATTGAATGATATATGTTGATAATTATGATGCTTTTATATTATGCAAGAAAAGTAATTCTTCAGACACTAAATTGGTAAAAATAAAGCAATAATATTTATGTTTCCTTTTGTTCTATAAAGACTTTGCTCCCTTTAAAAAATTTATGTTAAACATGTTAAATAGCAAACAATACATATACAAAAATGATGTAATAAAAATGTGTTTAGGTGTGAGTTGTATATATCTTTGAATATTGTTAAAAGCTCAAGTTTCTTTTGAAATGCTTATCTAAAATAGAATTTGATGCAAAGAAAATTACCAGCATTCTGTTTGAAACAATTCTTTCTCTTTTTACTATGTTCAGCATCTTTTATCCAGAGGTGACAGGATTATTTCAGTGTCCTGTCTCTAATCCTATGGAGAGGTCACTCACACCAAGGAGGTACAGAGTACATGAGGGGCATCCAAATGAATCGAGGGCTAACCGTTGTGCGTAGCTAGATACATTTATTTGTATGGGCCTGTCCTAGGGTTTCTATTGCTGTGAAGAAACAGCATGATCACTGCAAGTCATATAAAGAAAGTGTTTAATTGAGGGGGCTCACTTACTTACAGTTCAGAGGTTCTTTATATTTCATCATCATCATGGTGGGATACGGTAGCATGCAGTAATAGAGAAGCAGCTCAGAGTCCTACATCTGGCAGCCAACAGGAAGTGGACTATGACGCAAGGAGTAGCTTGAGAAGAGGAGACCTCAAAGTCCATCCCCACCATGAGACATTTCTTCTGACAAGGCCACAACTACTCCACAAAAGCCATACCTCCTGACAGTGCCAGTCCCTACGGGGTCTATTTTCTTATTTTCTTCTAAACCACACAAGACCCAATTAGAAACTATAAATACAAGTTAAAAAATAATTAAAAAGGTAAAGCTCTGCTTTGACATTATGAGAAAAAGAACCTCAAAATATGCTATCCATTTCCTTTTCTGAAGAATAGTCTGTTTCCCCAGTGAGCCTTTCTTGGAAACACCTATTTTTTTTTTGCAAGTTGTAATGGACTGAAATAACCTCTTTTTTAGGATAGGTGTATGTGACCATTTTCTTTTTTGCTTCAGAATCCCAGCTGTTGTAGACGTATGCAGGTCCTGTTCACCCATGCACACCCCGTTCATACATTGTTACTCTAAATTCCTGTGAGTTCATGTGTGCATTGACCATGTTAATTTAGAGGGCCTTGTTTTCTTGGTGTTCTCCATCCCCTCTGGACTGTACATTCTTTCTGCCTCCTCTACTACAGAGTTACCTGAGCTCTGATGGTAGAAATTTGGTGGAGACATGCTATTTTGTGCAGTGTTGCTGGTGTCTCATTCTCTGCACAATGTCTGGCTGTGGGTTTCTATATTTGCTCCCACATGTTTCTCCAATGATGGCGAGCAAGGCACTGATCTATGAGCATTGTAGGATATTACGAGAAGACATTTATTACAATGGCTTTGTTATTCTTCTTGTTATCATCATCATCATCATCAACAACAACAACAATAATTTCCCTAGGTCCATGGGCTATCTAGACTCAGGTCATTGGTCACTCAAGCAGTGTCAAGTATGGGTTCCATCTCGTGGAGTGAACCTTAATTCAAACCAGACATTGGTTCATTACTGCCACAAGATTTGTACCATCATTATACTAGCATGTTTTACATGCAGGGAACAGATGCAGATCAAAGGCTTTGTAGCCTGTTTGGTATTTATGGTTTTCCTTTGGTATTTTGCCAAATATCTTCCAGTATCAAAGATCTCGATATGTAGAAGTGAAGACTAGGCATTAGCAGAACCTACTTTTGATTTATTGTGTTTTATCTCTTATTATTCTACAGGTCATTTTCCTATATAACACTGCTTCTACAGTGGTGTTATTTTTATCAGATTCCTGAGTGTATGAATAAGTGAATCTCTGCATACGTATCTGTTTCTTTTGTCTTCTCTTGCTCTCTTTCCCATCTGTTTGTTTTGTTTTACTCAAAAGTGTTCATTTTTGTTTTATTCTATTATTATTATCCTTTAGAATCCTCTTTGTTTTCTAGAAAGAAACAGAATAAGCATGAATTCAGATGTAGGGGAAATGGAGAGGAAATAGGAGGTATAGGAAAAATCATAACAAAAATATGTGAGGAACAAAACTATTACCAATAAAGTTAAAAAAGAAATATTTAGACTTATATTTGCAGAACTTAACTTTAAGTCAAACTTGAATCTATTTTCTCATAATATTAAGTCTTTGAAATGACTTTTATTGGCAATAAATACTTTATAATGGAATGGTGAGATATCATATCAATTGTACTTTAGAAGTAAATAATATTTGATATATGTGTCTAGACATACAGGTGAGTATAGAAATTGATATATGCATATTAAATTATCTTAAATGTGTACCAAAATGATAGAGATTTCATGTCCAGATTTCAGTTGTGTGTTTAAACTGAAAGGCAGGTTTAGATTATGTAATAATTCATAGAGAAATGTTAGCAGAAAGCTGCTTGTTTCTTCCCGGCCATACAGAATCCCAAAATCATCACACAGAAATCTGTATCAATTGCAATACTGCTGATGTGGGATTTCCCTCTCAATGCTGTGAATGCCATTGGTTTATAAATAAATTGTCTTGGGCCTCTCAGGAAATAGAGGTAGGTGGGGAAAGTAAACTGAATGCTGAGAGAAAGAAAGAGGAGTTAGGGAGAAGCCATGCAGTCCCCCTGGAGACATTTGATTCTGGGGAATGCTAAGCTAAGTCAACATATATATTTTAAACATATCTTGAATTCAAAATATGGATCTAAGGATATACTGCTTTGGTAAAGTCCTTCTTTTGTTTCTTCAGAGAATAAGAACCTGTAGAATCCTTCTAGACTAATGTGGTTTGAAGGACCAAGGTCCCCCTAAAAATTACTTTGCCCAACAAAAAGAAAGAAGCAGTTTGGAGAGAACTATGCTCGTATTCCCAAATATTGTCTATAAGTGTTTGTTTACATTTAAAGGGGATATGCTATAAAGATTTGCATTGGTATGAGCTTTGGTTTATTATTAAGGTCAGTTTTGTTATAATATATGTAGATATCTGCTCTTGATTGAGGTATTGTGTTTGTGCAGCTCATTTAAAAATATAATGTCTAATTATATACATTATATTTATAATTATAATGTATAATTAAGAAATACAGAATAATAGATATCCATCTATAGTAGTCAAGCTTGTAGTCATGTTAGTTAGGTTTTTCTAGATATACAGAGGTGTATTTCAGTTAGATAAGTACCCTTTAAGTCTTCTAGAGACTTCGGATAATGATATTTAAAATGGTTAAGAACTGAGGACTTTACATGATAGGGAAACTCATCTACCTGCTCCTGTCAGCACCAGTTACTTCAAGAGGAAGATGGGTATCAAAGAGGCTCCTTATGGAGTTGTTTAGCCATTTTTGGCATGAAACTGCTCTGGCCTGGACTGTTTAATGAATTGGACATACAGGACCCACAGAAAAAAAATGACTGCTGAACTTGTCTAAAGGTGAGACAGGACTCTGGGGTTCCTGCTTCATGAAATTTTCTGACAGATATTCTGTAGGACACAGAGAAAAGTGACTGACAAACTGCCAATATAGGTGGAACTATCTTTGAAATTTCCTGCTTCATGAAAAATTCTGCTGGATACTATGGGCCAGTAGTCTGAAGATGGATGCCCCAATGGTACAGAATAACTTTGGGAGACTGTACAGGCAGCAAGATGTATCTGTTAATTCTAGAGTTTTGGAAGTTGCTTACCTTCCACTTCCTGTTAACTTAGGTAATATTATATGCATTTGGAGACTTTTTGGAGTTGAAGATATATAGTTATAGTTTTCCTAAGTCGTGATAAAATATAAATATTTCAATTGCAGTTCTTACTTGATACCTGTCTTATTATATGTATTTTTACTATGTTAAAGTTAAAACCTTCCTTTTTATTTAAACAGAAAAGGGGAGGTGATGTGAGATTCCCCTCTGTATGCTGTGAATGCCATTGGTTAATAAAGAAACTGTCTTGTGCCTGCATAAGGAATAGAGGTAGGTGGGAAAAACTAAACTGAATGCTGGGAGTAGAAGGAGAAGTTAAAAAGAAGTCATGCAGCCCCACCAGAGACAAATGCCGGTACATCATCCAGTAAACCACAGCCTCGTTGTCATACATGGATTAATTGAAATGAGTTAAATTAATATGTAAGAGTTAGCAAGTACGAAGCTAAAGCTAATGACCCAAACAATGATTTAGTTGATATAGTTTCTGTGTGATTATTTCAGGGCTGAGCTGCTGAGTAGTTGGGAACCAACAAGCTACTTTCTCTAACATACTGCTTGGCTTATTAGTTTGTGCATATTTCTAGCTAAATCTTACATATTAAATTAAACCATTTCTATTATTTTATACTTTACTCCAGGGGCTGTGGTCTACTGATTGGCAAGGTTCTGACTCCTGGCTTATGTCTTTCTCCTCTGGCGATTACATGACTTCTTCTCAGATTCTGCCTTATTTCTTCCAGAATTCAGTTTAGATTTCTCATCTAGCCCTATTCTGCTAAGCCACTAGCCCAAACTTTATTCATTAACCAATAAAAGCAACACATATACAGAAGGTCTTCCCATACCAGACTATCTATTAATTGTTAATAATAAGACTAAGAAGATTTGAGACCACTCTAGTTGCTGCACATAATAACAAAAGAAGTTGAAAATCTTTGCATAGTGGTATCTTTGTAGGTCTAATTGCTTTGACTGTTATTACTGTGTATGTGTGTGTGATGCCTTTGATCATGTGAATGTGGATTACCTAGGCAGTGGTTTGCATGGAGAGGTTGGAACATTCACCATGGTATCTGGAGATTCATTTAATATCATCAGACTTTCACAAAAGAGTGTTTTTCTCTTTAGTGCAATATCACATTAGACTTTTTTATTTAACTTCAATTAAACTGGGAAAGTAAAGAGGTTTTCTTAAAGTAATTTACCAAAAATTAACTTTGTGCTATAATTTCTGTAGTTTCTTTGAAGTGTGACAATGGTACTTTAAATCATATAATATTTTAATAAATTGTTACATGTAAAATTATCCCAGAACTTACATAAAAATATTAATGTTAAGTTTTAAAATTAATATTCATAGATATTATCATAGAAATAAAGATGACTTGTTGATTCATTGACATTTTTTATTAAATTAAATTTGTATATATATATATTTATATGTCACATTTCTTATTAGTTTGATTAAAAACATCTGGCAGGAACACCGGAAAGAAGGTGAAGGTTTATTTTGTCATGTAGTTTCAGTCCAGGAACGTGAGGATGACAGCTCACAGTGACTCTACTCTTGATTGCAGGAGCCTGTGGCTAAATTCCTCACTTGGCATCCTTATCAGGAAGCAGGGTACAGATGGGAGTCAGGTTCAGCTATCAAAAAGTACGTTCACCTCCATTACCAGCCCCATGGCACTCTAAGCTAGATCAACCAGCTGTGGGCCCAGACTTTATACCCAGACCAGTTATTTTAACTTATGCTTTACTATGTAATTAAAAGAAGATTCCCAGTTTCATACTGTTGCTGGTTATTTGGCACTAGATGTTCCATTCAACTGGCGTTTTTTCCCATTCCCAAAGAAGCAACTTCATATAGAATTGTCAGGAAATCATAGACACTCCTATTCCTACTTTTTGGATTCATACAAAATCCTCAATGTGCTAGGGAAGCAAAACCATTTATTCAGTAAGTAATACAACTCCTCAGATAGAAAAGGAAGATAGGAAAAGAAGTGATGATGAAGCAGACTGTCATCTCATCAGCTTTTTCAGTGGACTGTTTCTATAATTTCTCAAACTAAATATGCAACATTTAAGTAGTTGACTCTCATAAAGCTAGAAATTTTGAAGCACAACTTGATGTCTCTGCTTAGATTCTGTTTTGGTTAGAGCAACTCCGGCATATGTCTTGAGAAAAAAAACTCATCTACTTTTGGTATAGTTACAGTTGTTATTCTTTGTTTTAATTTCAAAAAGCTATTGTCTATGTAAACAAATGGTTTGTTCTGAGCACAACTAGATAGTTCTGTATTCAAATTGAAATTGTTCCATGTGACTTTGTTATTAATTAAATTATGTAGTTTTGAGTGTGTAGATGTACCTGTAAGGTAGGAAAAACATAATGGTGGGTGGAAATAGGATCGACATGTTTCAGTTCAAGATTTCTTTACTTAGTGCACTATTAGATCAGTCACCACCACTGAAAGATGAGTTGGTACGAACAAGGGACACAAATAAATATGCTAAACTGAGCAGGGAATGCTCGTGAAGGTTCAGCTCTACAGAAAGAACTAAAAATTACTGAGTAAATGTGGAGTAGGAAAGCATTCCTTCCCATGGTAGACACAGTAATTAGCTGTCCAGGGTCAAACAGGCAGACCTGAAAACATGCATACAAGTAACGTTATGTGGATTCACCATGGTATATTTAGGAACATATATGTATCTATAAATATACATACACATGCAATAACAATGGAGGACTCAAAAATAGATGAATTTGAAGCAGATAAAGGAAGGGTAAGTGGGTGGGCTTGGAGGGAGGGAAAGGACAGGAAAAAATATAATTCCATTACTATCCCCGAAATCAACAAAAACAAAACCATCACAATGCACGCATGCAAGGCTTTTTCAGTGTCCATGTTGTGGGTACAAAATTAGTCATCAGCTCTTCTCTTCCAGGTTAGTAGTGCACAGGTTTTGGGTAGTGACTTTCCTCTTCTGTTCTTTTGTATGTTTTGTTTCGTTTTGATGCATCTGAGTTTCGACACAAGAAATGTAGCTAGTACTCTATCAAAATTTAAAACCTAGTTTTTGCTTAGGAATGGATTTTTTTTTATAACCAAAGTCTGATGTATGGCAATACACCCAAATGAAAAATGTTTCTATGTGTATAACCATAGGAATTATTTTAAAACCATTCAAATTAAAAGAAATGCCCAAAGTCACACCACTATTTCAATAAAAATTCAACAGCTCAAGTATTGTCTCACTAAAATCAACATTTGTAGAGATTTAACCAGAATATATGAAGCACATGTTTTACTATTTTAGGAGAAATAATTCAAGATTACCTTTAATGTTCCATTGTGAATTTTGTATCAATTAAACACAAAATGTGGTAAATTTAGTGTTTTGTAGTTTCATGAAAAAGACATCCTTAAATGTAGTATCAGTGCCTTTAAAAGTCATGCACAAGGATTCAAAGTAAAATTAATACTACCAACAAAGTTTCAAACATCTATTGTTAGGTGACTAATACCTCTGATTTAATTAAAAGAATATATTTCTTTTTTATATTGAAAAATAAAATATGCCAAAACTAAAATATTTTCAATGTATGTATTTTATGCTCTTATTAAAGTCTTTTTGAAGAATGAATTAAGTTATCAAATTTAAATGGTGTGAGTTTCTCTTAACTTTATAATTATCACTTGTGAAATTTGCATATGTGTACTGTATTTGCATCATTTCCACCCCATACTTTTCTTACTCTAAGTCCCCCTGCCACTTGCCCTTATCCTTAACTTCATGACCTCTTCTTCTATAATTATTATGGTTATGCGCTTGCGCACGCGCACACACACACACACACACACACACACATATATATGTGTATATATATATATATACACACACACACACACTGCTGAGTCAGTTTAATAATGCTAATATGATTGTGTGTGTTATGAGAACACTATGGAATATAGTAGTATGTACACAGATGTTGATCTTGACAAAGGGGAGTATGTTTTGAATACCTCATTACTCTTTTTTTTGTGATGACAAATTAAATAGCAAAGCAATATTTTGGGTGGAATCAGCACACATGTATGCCCTTTCTCTTACCTTATTCACTTTCACATCAAAATTTTTAGACAGGTTTCTTATTTCTTTAGGACAGCTATAAGGAATTAGTTTGGAATTCCCCCATAAAACTGAAGGCACCTTAATATGTTCTCCTGCTTGAGATTACTGTATTGCTGCCGAGTGGCAGTGCTCACTAAATAATAAAACAATGGAGACCGAGGTATTAAATTAGGTGATCTTAATTTGTAACTTATTCAGGGATTGTTAAACTATGTAGTGAACACATTTGGAAAGGCAATTCCTGACTAGAAAACTCAAAGAAAGACTAAGTGAAATTTTTAAATGACTGAATTTTCTTATAGCCCTGAAATAAAAATCTCTGGATACTCTGACTTCTAAAAAATTAGGGTGGTAAATAAATGTTAATGTTGAATGTCACCCTAGTGGTTAAGAATAAATGATTTCTGGTGAAACACAGTTATATTTTATGTGTTATTTTACAATGACGACCTTAATTAGGAAATCAATGTAAAGTTTAGATTGTTATTCATAAAATGTGTACATATATATGTAAATTTAATAATTTTTGAGAGAGAGAGAATGTAGACACCATATAACAACTATTAACAGCTGATCTAGCAAAATTCTTACATCTACTCAGATACCCAAGTTTTTATTTGCTGATCATTTTGATTATTTCAAAAACATTTCCAAGCAGTTAAAAATTCGCATTATTGAGTTACACTTTTGTTTTAAAAGAGTAAAGATATTTAGACCTAGGGAGTTAAGTCCAGTGTTCCAATATGTGTCTCTGTCTATATCTCCATCTTTCGCCATATGAAGGTTCTGTGGTGACATGCAAAATATTCATCAGTATGGTTATGGGCCAAGGCCAGTTCAGGTACCCTCTCCTCTGCTGCCCAGGGAACAATCTTGGGACCTCTCCTTGGTCCTGGGAACCCCTCCAGAATCAAGTCTCTTGCAAACCCTAAAATGGCTCCCTTAGTTGAGATACAAACTTTCCTGCTCCCATAACCATCCTTCCTCCCTCCCCCCTCCCATTCCCCCAAGCCATCCACAATCCTCCCCCTCTCCCCTCTCCCTAACTATCTCCCCTTACTTCCATCCCCCCCCCCCACCCGCCGTGGACCCAAGTTTGCCTGGCAATCTTGTCTACTTCTAATATCCAGGAGGATAAGTATATGATTTTCTTCAGGTTCACCTTCTTATTTAGCTTCTCTAGGATCACGAATTATAGACTCAAAGACCTTTAACTATGGCTAGAATCCACTTATGAGTGAGTACATACCACTCATTTTTCTTTTTGGGTCTGGGTTACCTCACTCAGTAAAGCGTTTTCTATTTCCATCCATCAAATAAAGAGCAGAAGGAAGGAGAATATAAAAAAGGATGTCAGGACCGCTAAGGGTGCGTTCACCCACTGATACAAGGGGACTGATTGAATGAGAGATCACCAAGGCCAGCTGACTGGGACTGAACGAGCATGTGATCAAACCGGATTCTCTGAATGTGGCTGACATGGAGGCTGACTGAGAAGCCATTGACAATGGCACTAGGTCTTGTTTTGTCTGCATGGACTGGCTTTTTGGGATCCTGGCCTGTTTGGATGCTCACCTTCCTGGACCTGGAGGGAGAGGGGAGGAACTTGGATTTCCCACAGGGCAGGAAACCCTGACTGCTCTTGGGAATGGTGAGGAGGGAGGAGAGGGAGTGGGGGGAGAGGGAGGGTATTGGGAGGAGGGGAGGAAGTGGAAATTCTTTAAATAAATAAGGGAAAAAAAGAGTAAAGATATATTAGGTATATTTCATATGTAATTATAGTTTTATTTTATATTTTAAACCATTTTTATTTATTCTCTGAGAAGTTCATACATGTATCCAATGCTTGATGATCATACCCAGATGATCATACCCATCTCCTATGTAATGCTCATGCTCCAGTAGATGGCAATACCTATGCTCAGGTAGGCGATACTGAGTGGATACAGTGGAATAACAAAAGGAGGAGGAAATTATGAGTTTGGTAGGTAGGTGGGCTGGGGGCTCCTGTGAAGTTGGAGGGTGTAAATAGAAGATGTTACTTATGAGGGAGCAATGAAAAGCTGATGGTCGCAGGGCTTTGTGAGCTCTTCCCCACTAGATTAGAAATGCATTTGGTTGACCCCATGCAGGTTTTCTGCAGTTAGCAATAATTGCTATGTGTTCTTGAATGCAGCAGCCATAATTTTAAAGAATCACCTAGTGTAGTTCATCTCCTCTCACTTGGTGCTCATTTAACTCTGTCATATCTGACAAGTTTACTTTTTGTGAAGAAAAAAAACCCCAAAACACATTTTTATTCAAATGGGTCAAAAGCAAGAAGAATTTAGACCATTGTAACCTAGTGAAAAAAAAGAGAGAAAGCTAAAACAAAAGGCAGAAATTAATAGTATCACAGTATAATGGACTTTTTTTGTTGAAGAGAGTGCCACAAGAATTCTAGAAAAGAACTATTTACAGAAGGGTCATTCATTAATTTCCAATTCTTGGTGTCCTGTTGGTATGACAAAGTCCTTTAGCATTGCCAATATCAGACTATATATATATATATATATTATATATAATATATAATATATATATATATTATATATATAGTGTTGGATGTCTTTCTAGTGATAAAGAATAAATGTCTTTCTAGTGGAACAGGGTTATACTATATGTGTTACTTTACGATGACTACATGTTTGTTTTGTGAGGTGTGGTTTCCTGTAGCCCAGGATGCTCTAGAACATACCAAGCTCCTATGTAGCAGAGAATCATTATATTTCTACTCCTCCTTTCTCCATCTGCCCAGCACACAGATTACACAATACTATCCTTAGATCCTACCAAGGAGATTGATTTCTCATTGATAGCTTCCCTACCCTTTGCAGTCCCACATTTCTAACACAAATCTAGAAGCGGAACACTTGTGAAATCATATTGACAATATCTCTCCTTGGGTATTTTTTCTACTGTTTTCAGTTACGTTTGCATTTTCAGGTTGTGCCAAGTATAATGTAACATAATGTTTAAACACTGAGCAGACAGAACATCATATTTACCCTTGACATTGGAAGAAGTGATGTAAATATAAGTAAAATGATCTTTTACAGGTCTCATTTTAAGGTAAATTCTAGAACCAAAATGTAGAATATTTTAACACAATACCTAGTTACTGAATTTCTGACATTTGATAATTTATGCACAAATTGTATAGCTTCAGTATATGATTTCTACAACTTAACATCATCTTAGAATTATAATAGTTAACATTTGACTATGTATAAATTTTGGTGTTCTCTCATGTTCTCCTTTTTTGATGCTTTTTTTCCATATATATCAACCTCATAAAGCTTTAAATTCTTTTCTTTTCAGTTGAAGTCAAGATTTTATATATTTCTTACTGAAGTCTACCTTCAGGTCTGGGTCTATGAACACCTTCATTAACTTTAATGTAGACTGACATAATACAATTCACCTTTCTAAATATCTTCTAATTCTTGGAGAGTCATAAACCCTGACAGAAAGAGCAATTACATCTACCTCAATGGCAAAGTATTAAAGTAACCATGGCAAAATTCTCCTATTTATTAAAGGTAAACATGCTTCTCATTCTCTGTTTTAAAGTCTCCTAATCACTGATGAGGGGGCTAGAGAGATTGCTCAGTGGTTAAGAGCACTGACTGTTCTTCCAAAGGTTCTGAGTTTAATTCCCAACAACCACATGGTGAGT
Source organism: Myodes glareolus (assembly GCF_982192425.1). Lineage (NCBI taxonomy): Eukaryota > Metazoa > Chordata > Mammalia > Rodentia > Cricetidae > Myodes > Myodes glareolus. Next base: position 16,283,832 of record NC_142048.1, on the reverse strand, counting down.
CACAACCATCTGTAATAAGATCTGCTCCCCTCTTGAGGAAGAGATCTGGTCAGTCCATCCTCATCAACTTTGATGATGAAACCCAATATGGATAAGTTCAACAGAACTGCTCTATATGGGCTGTCCATGCATGCTTCAGCATTGTCAGGTCATGGAATTCATCCATTTCTGTTTTCAATCAGTGATGAGCACCCACATCTAGATTAGCCTTGCTAAGCATGTGTGTATTCCTTGCTACAGTGCTAGTGATAAACTCAATAGAGTTGCTTCACAGAAATGTACCTGCCCTGCAAATAGTGTTGTCCTTTGCAATGTCCGTCTTTCCCCCTCTCCTCCTCTCAATGGGCTCTTAATTCTTTTGCCCTACTAGCTATTGTCAGCTTGTCTGTTTCATTTGTTTCTCCTAACATACCATTGCTACCAGGCAAAAGCATCCCTATCTTATTCTCCTTGCTTTCAGACTGACCTCCTAGGTAGAGTTCAGTTATGTATGTAACTATCATCAATTAAACATTAGTTCTTCTTTTAGTCTAATTCAAGTACTGAAATCCAGAATTCACTAATCCTCCTGACATGCAATGCTTGGCGAATTTATAAACAACTAAATACAAAGCACTTCCTACTATTTTCTACTTCAAGTAATGTGTTTTTCTACCTCTCATTGTTTATTCTTTTTTGTTACTTAATAATTCTCTGTGGCTTTTTTTATCTTATGCAACTTATTTGCCCCGTTTCTTTAACTTTCTCTCAAGTTCTTCCATACTTCAGCTGTGTCTTTCTAGTTGACTGTGAAATTTTGTTCTTTAACATTTATCCTAGTTTTGTATATTAAACAAATTTGAATCTACTATGGTCCAACTTATATCTATAAATACCCTATATCATTAAAATCTTACAGAACCAAATTATGAGATTATGAACATGTTTTAATTTTATTATGGTTTATTACAAATCAAATGATTCATTTAAAATTTTCTCAGCTGATTTATGGGATATTATAAATCTGCTATCAGAGAAAATATTTTTCCTCTTGAGTATAGATTCATATTTATATTCAAATATCTCTGTTCTTTTAATTATCAACAATCTTTGATGATATCTATATGGATTCCCTAACATCTAAATACTTATTGTGAAACAAGTTCTAATTTTGATGACCTCTCCTCCCATCTCATCAAATGGAAGGACAGATACAGAAGGGGCAGATATGGTCTGTTGTGGCCTTTGCCTGCTTCTCAAAGAATAATTTTCTTGACTGAGATAGAGAAGGACAGGAGGGTGTGAAAACATGGCTGACTAGCTTTTCTCAGCTGTGTTTCTCACAATCACAGTATTCCTGCCCTCTGTCACTAGTACCTCAGGATGCAGATACGCCCCTGAAACAAGTACCGTCTTTGCATTGGATATCAAAAGAAATAGCATGGCACAGAAGAATTATGGCAGGGAAACCCTTTCAGTCAGAGATGACAGAAAAGTCAATGAAGAAACCATACATAGAGTGAAATACGTGACAAATAATTATATTACAGATGCTGATGCTGTAATGAATGTCCCATGTTTTCATAATAGGTTCTCTTTGGGTGTTTGAATATAGCAAGGTACAAATATCAACAGATTGCATTTTGATGATTTTAAATTTTTTATTCTTAACATTCATCTTTTCTTCTTTATTCTGTACATAAATCATACATAATTTTCCTTACATAAATACACATTGATATAATAATTTCTCTTTGGTGAATTTCATGGATAAGGAAGCTCCTATATATCCTCTCTATATATTCTCAAGGTGAAATCTGCAATTTAAAAGAAAAGTTTCAAGGATATCTTGTCTTTTTATCCTTATGTAGATCCTTGTATGTGTCTCTTAGGGTCCCCGTTGTTGTCTAGGTTCTTTGGGGTTATGGAGGGTAGGCTGATTTTCCTTTGCATTACATCCAAAAGCCATTTATGAGTGACACTGTAATTGTTTCAAAACATTTGAAACTATACTGATCCCCAAATGACTGAACACTAATAAAATGTGTTGCCCATAAATATTTACTAATTTACTGAAAATTGTATTTTCCAGTGGTAAAAATATCTGAAATTAGGGACTGGGAAGACTGCTCTTACTGCACAACTATAAGCATCTGAGTTCAAATTCTCAGTGATCTTACTTAAGACCAGTGTTACTATCTGAATACCTGTAATCGCAAAATTGTAGTGAGAGGGATAGGCATTTCACTAGGTTCTGTGGTCTCTGACCTTGACTCCAGTTTCTGTGAAATAATTTTTCTCAAAAAAAAGGTAGCAGGAAGACTGATAGCACAATACAGCAGGTATCCTTTAGTCTCTTTGTGTGCAATTAACATTGGGAATTCACTCTGACAAATGCATATTATGTGAGATTTTTGCTATGGCCTCTCCAAGAGTGCATATACAAAGACCTATATGGAAGATCCTATGCCCTGGTCTATAACCTACTTCTTTTTGGATTATGTATATTTTTACTCTGTTATGAGCTAAAATAGTGACTCATAAATGTATCCTTAATATGATGATGTTATATATCTAAATATTATCTAAAGGTAGAAAAAATAAAATGAAAATTATGGTAAGGATGATAAGAAATGGTACAACAGCTTATCCCAGCAATAGCCAGGAGAAGAATAGTCTTAGGTCAGCTTATTGAAGTTGCCTTTAAGTGATCGTGAGAAAAATCAACTTAAAGAGTTTCTTTAACATGAGAGGGCAGGTGTGTTATGAGAGCAGACATCTCAGTCTCCAAGTGGAAGAAGCTCTCTCATATTAGGCACATCCTACCACACAGAAGACTGTAGGATGATTTTACCTTGGTGGCTGATATATCTCTGATTACTATGAAAAATTTCCTATTTTACCACAATTGCTATAGTATCCCAGTTAGAGCAGTGTTAGGTTCTTTGATGGTGGACTTGAGATCCATGAGGACATAGTTCCTGTGAACAACAGAATTTGCCTAATGTAAGAAAAGAGCAAGCATCAGCAAGGCCAGGGAAGGGAAGGAGAAGGCTCCAGCAAGATGACCAGTAATAAACTGAATTGGTGTGAAATAGTCAATCTGGAGCCATTTTTTACACTATCCATGGTAAATTTTTCTTCAAAAGAATCAATTTTTAAATAAATGAAAAAGCTTAAATTTCGAATGGGTAGAAGTTAAACTGACCCTGATGAAATACCACCTTTAGGAGGAAAGAAAATAAATACAAAGCAACACCTCTATTGCTATTTCCAGTCTGTACATGAAAATATAGCTGAGAAAATGGAAAATAAAATTAACTAGTTTGAATTAAAAATGGTTTATTGGATGTGTTAATCTATTCTTTTAACATAAGCCTCACCTTTCATTGTAAAGGTCTCCATATATTTTTATTTAATCTTTCAACTTTATTATAGATAATGCTTTCTTGCCAATTTGGAAAAGGATGCCAAATGCAGGTGAAAATAATGTGGTGTTCTTCTGCACCCTTCTTGAAATCGTCTGTTGACAAAAATACTGTGATATTTTAATCAAATTCTTCTCTCGATACTAGATTACATTACAGAAAATGTAAAAATAGCATATCTGTGTAGATCACTTACCAGATGGCAATTTCTGAACTGGAAGATTCTCTAAGTGAATCAGAGTGTGGGTTACAAGCAATCATGAGGACCAGGATAGACATGTGCATAATTATAGATAGTAAACTGTACACATAGTTTTAGTATTAGTCCATGGGCTATGAAGAACTTGACAATGTGAAACTGAATTAAGCAGAAGAGAAAGTGTTACAAGAAACAGATGCAATATCTGGTAAGGTAGTTCACACATTTGATCCAAGCATGTGAGATAATGAGATATGAGGACATATGAGGTCAGCCTGGACATCATAGCAAACACTTGTCTCAAATAATCAAACAGTACAAGAAGAAACAAAGAGAGAATGGAATAGAGAAAGAGTGAATCACGTGTGTGCTGGCTATATAATACTTTACTTCTAAAGTCTTTAAAAGTGATTGAAAGCTTAATAAAGTAGGTAAATAAAGTAGTAACATAGTTGGTTATTAACAAGGACTTTGTGCAATATGTAATTATGTGTATTTTATTTTATATGACTGACTGGACAGGAGAAGTACAATGTGACAAGTGTCATTACACTAGTATGACCATAGCAACAACAGCAGCCACTAAGACGTCTTCAACTAAGGTACATAATCTTATTGGATAGCCCTGATAGATGCATTCTTTTGCTAATATCAACATAATTTTTGCAGTACATGATTCTATTTAATAGCTTTGTACTGCTTTACTACAAAAATAAAAATTAACCTTAATACCTTGCCTTCCTTGTACACAGACACTAAGTTTTTGCAAATGAACACATTACTTATAATGTGTTTACACTGATTTCAGCCATTTATATCAATATGCATGCTTAGATTTTGAACCTGGTATAAAACCTATACTGGTGTGTATTGAGATGCAGCTCAGTGGTAGAGTGCCTGTTCTTCATCTGTAAATTTTTGTTCTTGGGTATGTGGATAAATTCTTCAGATCTATATATTTGGTCTTTTATTTTAATTTAAAATAAAGAAAAAGTAAGTGTGCAGTTTTCTCAGGCCTTCTTGAGCAGTTTAGGGTAATTACTAGAAATGTGTCTGTTCCCTGGATATATGAATAACAAAAATTAGTTACTAATCATGCTGCAAATGACAGAATCCCACTATCTTTCACCTCACTCACACCTGGGAATAAATACTTTTTTAATGAAGATCTCTGTCTTGCTCCACGTTGGCTGTTTATCAATTTCTGGAGAGTGACACGAAATCAAGTGGCAGCACATGGTAATGTAAATCACAGTCTAATTTAGCTGTCGCTGTGTTGTGACACTTGGTTAAAAATGCTTTTTAATTGTGACTATAAATTATACATGAACAATTCCTAGTGACAGTCTTAATACTACATCAGATTATTTCACCCAAGGGGGAAGAACAAGCATCATCAACACGAGGCAAGAGTACATCTCAGATGTCTTAAATAGCAGTTTAGGGAGAGATAATGATGATGATATGTTCCACTTTAGTCTTAACCCAAAACTTGGTGTAGAGGAAAGGGGGGGGGTAACAAAGAAAGAAAGATGTTTGAATAGTTTGGGAATGTGAAACACAGAATGATGATCCAGAAAGATGACCTGCGATTATTGTAGCCAGTCTACACATATGAGCTCTTTAATCCTGGCAGTATTTTTCGCTGTCAGAGTGGAAGTATATGGACTTGGGGAAAAGGGTTTTTATTCTCTAAGCTATTTCACATTAACAGGCTTACAAGACTTCCATAGTGTGTGCTTTCTCATTTTCCACTCATGAGAATTCAGTTATGCAGATGCTGACAAAGTCCGACTTATGTGGTCAGTGTACAATATTGAGAATGTTTGGCCTTCTAGAGGAATGACAAACACTGCCTTGCATTGATGACCTGTTTTGAAAACAAAATATATGTTTCTATATAATAAGGAATCCCACTACATATAATCCTGGAAAGGGTATTTTATATGGAAATGTAAGTTTATTTGACACATGTGTAAGTTATCTTTTTTTGAAAATAAAGACAACAGAAATGTCCACATTATGTAATTCATTCAAGACTCCAGTTACACAGCATATGCAAAAAAGCCAGCATGCCAGAACACACTTGAGTATAAAACTCCTCAGCTGAAGTTCCTCATGTCTACAGGTACATATAAATTCTTAAACTAGCATATTTGCTTGCCATTCTTAGATCTTGGAGGACCTACTGGCTTTCCACAGATCCTATGAGCTATTGAATGTTGACTTTAAAGGGGAAGTTTTAACAACCTCATTTATATAGTAGGTTTTCACATTGAGGACCATCTTTATAAAAATGTTGAGTAAGAGCAACACTGATAAATTTCTCATGGGAGTGAAGACTCATAAACCACCATGGAAACCAGTTTGATGGTTGCTGAAGAAGTTGGAAATCAATTGACCTCAAATTTCAGCTATACTATTTCTGGGCACATACCCACAAAGATGCTCAGTAATTGTTACTCTGTTCATAATAGCCACAAATTGAAAGCAGTCTAGATGCCCCTCAACAGAAGAATGGATTAAAAAAAAGTGGTACATTTATACAAGGGAGTAATACTCAGCAGTTAAAACAATGACATTAAGACATTTGCAGGCAAATGGATGTAACTAGAAAATATAATCCTGAGTGAGATATTCCAGACTCGGAAAAATGATTAGGTACATGTTTGCATATATGTGGATACTAGCTGTGAAGTCAAAAATAAGCAAATTTTAATCCATAGATTAAAATAGAGGGTTGGTATAGAGTAAGGGACTAACAGTAATAGAGAAATCTCATTAGGATAAAGAAAAAGTATAGATAGTTATTGATAGGAGCCGGAATGAGAGAATCAAATGGGGAAAGGAGAGAGAGTTGTGGTAAACAAATGGAGAGAGAAACAGCAAAGTAGTGTATAATATGGAATATAGCAGAAACTTCCTAATATATAAGCAATCTAAATAAAGTTGTCCAATAATGGGGGAGACAGAGTGCCATCTGGACATCTTTTGTCACCAGATGAATCTTCTAGTTCCTGCATTGGGTTACAACTAATTGAGTTGTTCAAAGCGAATCCCCAAGCAACTCTGTAGGCAACACATACACAACTCATTAAAAATGGAGATGTCAAGTCAATGCCTACATAGAGCATTCACCATTAAGTTCCAGTGTCTTTTCGTCTGGGAAGAAACTGTGAATGCTCTTAGAGAAACATAAACACAAAGCCGGCCACAAAGACTTTATCTATAAATATTTACTGCCTGCAGAACATACTAAAGCAATGGTGGCACAAAAGTTACTGAAAGTAACTAACCAATGCCTTATTTGATTTGAGTCCCCCTCCACAAGATGGAGCTCATATCTAACAGAGTTTCGGTGACCAAGACCCTGAGACCAGGGAACTCAGGAACCCATGAAAAACCAAATATTACTGATCTAAAAAATGTAGTGATAAAAAGATTCCTAAGGATAGTCATATAATCCCAGACCAATGCCTTTTTCAGCTTTCAGTACGGCAAATAGGAACAAATGAAGAGATTTGCATCAAGAAAGTATTGAGAGAGTCAGAGAACTTAAAAGACTCAGTCCTAGAAAGGATTTCTCCATCAAATCCCTCCCCTCAGAGATAGAGGAACCCTGAAGAACGGAAGGCAGAAAGACTGTAAGAACTAAAGAGGGGAATATCAAGCAAACAAATCCCTCTAAATCATCTTGATAAAAGCTCATATAAACTCACAGAAACTGAAGAAGTATGCACAAGGCCTCTATGTGCCTTCATTAAATCCTCTGTGCATATATTATAGCTGTCAGTAGTTTTATGGTATTCCTGAGTGATCAAGCAAGTGGGCTTATGATTATTGAGTCTTCGCTTGGGCTCTTTTCCTTTCGTTGGTTGGCGTGGTCAAACTTTGATGTGATAGCTTTTGTTTGATATTATATTTCATTTAGTTGTATTTTTTAAATAAGTGAATTTAAATAATGAAAACCTTGATAGTGGGTTAAAGGTTAACAACTGAAACTGGGAGTATCATACCTAAATATAATAAAAGCTATTTACAGCAAGCTGACAGCTAACATCAAATTGAATGGAGAGAAACTCAAAGCCATTCCTTTGAAATCAGGAACACGACAAGGCTGTCCACTCTCCCCATACCTCTTCAATATAGTGCTTGAAGTTCTAGCAATAGCAATACGACAACATAAGGGGATCAAGGGGATTCGAATTGGAAAGGAAGAAGTTAAACTCTCGTTATTTGCAGATGATATGATAGTATACATAAGCGACCCCAAAAACTCTACCAAAGAACTCCTACAGCCAACTAAACATGACACATAAAACAGAACAAATCTTATTCGGCATAGGTCTTGTCACTTAAACATTTTTACTAGAAGAAAGTATCTTAATATCACTTCTAATATTACTTAATATGTATGAGTTCCAAGCTCTCCAGTTTTCTGGCAAACAGATCTAAGAATCTGTGGTATGATGATATAGAAGCACCATATCTTGAGATGTTTTGTATTAAGGAAATGTTTTATATATATATAGTTAATTATCATGTGTGTATATGCTTCCCTGTATGTATATCTGTGCACCATGTGTGTACACTGCCCTTGGAGGCCAGTCGAGGGCAGTAAAATTCTTGTGTCTGGAATTAATGGATGGTTATCAGTGCTAGAAGTCTTGTGGAGGAGTAGTCAATGCTCTTAGCTGCTGTGCCATCTCTACTGCTCTGCTCCCGATAGAAAAGTTTGGTGCTCATTTATAAGACATGATTGCTTTCTTTTCCCTTTCTATTTTAACATCAACCTTTATATTTTTGTTAAAGAAAAATTGTCATACAAATGTGTCATCTGCAGGCACCATCTAAAGGTGTCATAACGAGTATTTCTGTGAGTTTGGCTCAACTTTCCATTTTCTCCACATCTAAGAAATTCTTACACAGAAGACAAAGTTGCCAGACCTAAGAATTTAAAATGTAAGATGTCTCATAGAATTATACTCTTTATAAAATTAATTGTTTCAAGATGTCTAAAATGAAGCTTTGTATGTTCTTGTATAGCTGGGTTTTCTGCATTATTGCTCACAATTTTAATTTGTTGTTAACTGGAGTATTCTCAAAGAATTCTCTTAAGGATCCTTGAAAGGAGTCCAACTTCTGCCCAATGAAAAAAAGAGTACAAATGATCCAGTATGTCTCAGAATTTTTTGATTAAAAGATTTGAATTTTGTTCCTATATGACAAATCATAAGTCACTAAAACATTACAACTAAGATCAAGGCACAATGGTTCTTTCAAACTTTCTTCTTTTTCACATTTGCTTCATAAGATGTGCATACAGAAGTTAAGAGAGATACACGCAAAGTGTAAAAACAGGATGAATCAATCCATCCTTTCTTTAACATTTACCAAGGCTGAGGAGCAAGTGTGATCATTAACTATGGCAGCGAGGACAGACTGCTTGAGAGTTAAGATCTTTCACTGCTCTCTCAGAGACCCTGATATGAGATCCTAGCACATAATTTGGGCAGGATATCTAATGCCTTATTTGGGGCTCCAAGTATACCTGGGTCAGTACACACTTACACAAACAGCAAAAGCACAAAATAAAAAAATTAAACAAACCTTAAACATAGCAGTGATTGATAAAACCCCTAGGTTCCAAGAGCACCCCTTGCTCTAGCCCTGAAATTTCCACTTTTTTGACTATAAATTTGTGTTCCTAGTTGGCTCTATGAGTTACTCGATTTTGTTGTTTCTGGTGGACATTTGGAGGATAGGATTCCTAGTTGGTTTTACCTTACCAAGTGGAAAACACAAATAGGTCAGAGGCCGCCAAAATTTGACTATAATCTACAATTCGACTAGTGGTACAAACGGTTTGCTTTACGTCAGTGAGCCATTTTCTTATAACATTCATAATAAAGGATGAAAGCCTAGTGCAGGGGGAGAAGCTTCAGAAAAGGAACAACTTATGAGAGAGACTTGCGGAATGGAATCAAAATATGTATTATACCATGATTAGGAGTCAGTTAGGGCACTTAGGGATAGTATTAACATAATGGAAAGTATTGGGGATACCACCAAAGCCCTTTTAGTAATTTTTATTGTTGATAAACTCAATGATATTGCTATAGTCATGATTAGAATTACTTATAATTTTAAAGGTTCTACTCTCTCTAAATTTGACATTATTTACATTATTTTATATTTCTAAGTTTTTCTGAAAAAATGTTTGCAGTGAAGATAGTTAAAAAAAACAGGTTGGAAATTAACACAAAGGTTAATAATGCTGTTCATGCTCAGAAAGGAGCATGGAATCAGAGACCAAGGAGATCAGTTACACAGAGGCTTGCTTTGATTTTCCATTTAAAACACTTTTGTGATTTTATAATTTTAATGATGATAATCATACATTTCTTTTAAAATTAATTTTAAGTGATGCACTCTTCTCTGGGACCCACACGTATTAACAGTTGGGTAAAATATGCTAGCTTTCAAAATATTGGAAGGCACTTAGTAGATTTATTCTTGGACTTTGTCAAGTGAGGTAAAATGTTTGCAAAACATAGTGTATGTGAGGATCAGAAAATGACTTGACGTCCACATCACACCTGCTCACTGCAAAGGCTGTGTGTGCTACAAACTTTTATGTGGATGGCATATTCAAAATCATTATAGGGAAAGCTCACGTGAGGTTTCTCCACCCTGTTAATATGTCAACACTGCAACCATACTAAAAGCACATCTGTCATCCTTCTCCCTATTCCGACTCACTTTATTCTCATCACTATGGATATTCAAAAACAGTGCAGCTACACCTAAATGATTATGAAAGGGAGTATAAGAATAAATCAGCTCTTTAGGATGATAGGTTTATAGATAGAATCTGTAATCTTACCTTTCCCTAAATATATTTTTTCCCAGTGGGTGATGCTCTCATAGTCTCTGTCTCAATGAATTTGATATATGTCATTCTCTCCAAGAGAGTCCAAAGCTTGTTGGGAATTTTGCTATGTCTCTGAATCTGTGTGGTTACCATACACATATGATTTCCTAAAAAAATAATGTCAGGATTCCAAAGAAGGAAATTTGATATTTCTTGAGTAAGTTCAAGTTTAATAAGAGACTGGGGCAATACAAGTTGTGCATCAAGAAAGGTACCTGCAATTTTATATTAACTGGATGATTTAAAATATGTTTCTGAAAGCAAGGAATTTTTCTGCACAGAGAAAGTATATCTCCTTTCTTAGCTACAAAACGGACCCTTTAACTATGTGAAGCATAATCAATGTTTTCATCATGATGTTTGATGTGTGGCTTTTTAATTGAGTAGCTTTTCTATAGCTCATCAAGTTTAACAGCTTCTAAATTCTGGAACCACCAAATCCGTGCTTCCATGTTAAAAAGAAAACTCATGTAAAAAGCCTTTAAAGTATGGGTCATGAAGGAAATTCTGTATTCTATGTTTCAAACTGTTAATTTTTTTTATCAAAGTATTATATAACACCACTGCCATGTTTGGTCTTCAGAATGTAGCACTGCTATACAGTGACCCAAAGGAAATTGTGGCCAAAAGGATAAATTGATAATAATTATCATTTTCCTAGACATATTTGTACCTTCTGGGTAGGTATCCTACAGTATCTAAGAATACTGTGTGCACTTTAATTGTGCTTTGTGGGTATATCTGTTTCAAAGAAACACACTGCAAAAATTTCATCTTCTTTCCTCTGCTGGTTTTGATTTTGAATGGGGTATTGCTTGAATTTTCCTATTTCCCATCTACATGTTCCTCCTGAAATCTCAACAAAGGACTTAAGAAGAAAGTCAGCACTGGTTCATTTTGCTAATTTATAATGACCAAAACGTCAAGGAAGACTCAAGTTTATTCGGGCCTTGTCATTCAGTGATATGAACTACAAAACACCTGATGCAGCTGCCTTATGTAAAGGATTTTTATACAACTATATAGATACATTTACAGAAATTCAGATTGTGCATGTGGGGGGTGCAGATGGCAATGCTACATATCATTTTCTAAGGCTCCATCCACCTTTTAATATTGTTTTTCTTCAAGATTTAAAAACTAAATATAATCACATCATTTCTTCCCTCTCTCTTTTCCCTAACACTGTCCATGCTTCACTTTCCCTCCCAAATTCATGATCCCTTCTTTCTGATTGTTATTGTTATATGTGTGTATGTAGATGTGAACACACACATACGTGTGCACACATACACATGTACGCATAATGTATGTGTATGTGTGTGTATAACAAATATATAGGATAACATGGAAGGCAAAAATCTCATGTGGCCCCATGCCTACAAAATGACTTTAGGCAACTAAGGACTGCAAGAGGAGAAGGAGCGTGCCCTAGGAAAAAGCTCTGATTGGTTGTCCAATACAAAACTGTCAAGCCATGGATAATATGTTTACAAGTTACACTCAGAGGACTGAGAAAGTGATATTTATATATTTTATTAAGTTTTTTTAAGACACGGTCATTATCAGTGGACAAGTTCAATAAACTTGTTATCTAACACTGAGAATATAAAATACTCTAGCATACTTAGCTATTTTTAAAATAGACTCTGGTTACCCAAGACAAAAATTTTACCAAGTGATGTATTTTTTCTAACCTGAGAAACTCATTTTTAATTGTCTTTAATTCATTGAAATGAAAATATAATTATTTCTCTTGCCATTTTCCTTACCTTCCCCTCAATCCCTGCTGTATACCTATGACTTCACCTTCTCTTAAACTGATGGATTCTCATTTATTTTGGTGTGTGTATGTGTGTGTGTGTGTGTGTGTGTGTGTGTGTGTGTGTGTGTGTAAGTATGTGTGTGTATGTGTTTATGTGTTTATGTGTGTGTATGTATGTATATGTGTGTGTATTCTACATAAATAAAAACAACCTGATCAGTTATATATTACTTATGATGCTAGTTTGGAGTTGAAGAACCGATTAGGGACATTCTCCCTACAAAGGGTATTTCTCCAGCTTTCAGCATTTGTTGTTTGCCTATAGATTTTTTTTGTCCAGAACTGAGGACTTATGAGAGTTTCTTATTCCATTTAGCCTGTTTATTAGTATCATTTTTTTTGCTCCAGACTTGTGTAACTGGTCCTGTTATTGATAATTTGTAAGTTTGATAATCCATGACATTTATAGTATGCACAATTTCAAAACAGAAATTCTGTTGTTCCAGCTTTTATAATCTTCCAGCATTCTCTGTGGTGATGTTCCCTGAGTCCTGGGTACAGGAACTATGTTGTCGATGGATAAGTTCTGGCTGGACTGCAAATCTAGCCAACTGAATTTGTTAAATTTAGGTGAGTAGTAAGCTTCACCTGAAGACACCACTATTGATAATTTTAAAGTGTCCTAAAGGAATTATCTCCCATTCATTATTGTTTAATATATGTTACTCTTACTGTGGAGTTTATTTTTAGCTTCAGTCTGAATTGCTCTGTAAGCACTTGTTCCATAAAAATAAAAGTAAACATGATGAAATGTTATTGTCCCTGAGATTAAGATTCATAGGGCAAATTGGTAAGGGATGTGTAACATACTTAGGATGCTTCATCCTGACAGTAACAATCAAAAGTAGGTATTTTTTTGTCAAGAACTTGGAAATACAAGTAGGCCAGTTAATATTTTTAAAAATTCAACATTTAATCCTTTAAGGAATTTTTCATTAGTAAATCTATATTCTAGGTAATACAGATGCCAGTTCACTGTCTCTGATAGCAGAAATATTCTTACTTCTGTCTGGTTTAGTACACTAGATCTTCCTTGTCTGAGATGTGCTACAATTGATACCTACAGAAAGAAAAGAGACATTACAATAGAAGACTGTGTTATTTTCTTTTCAAATTTCTTCTGTTGCACAAAAAGAAAGTTACATGAAATTCAAAATGTGCAAATAATATTAGAAAACCACAACTTGGGAGGTAAATTTTGAAATTGATATGGGAATTAATTCTGCCAATAGCTTTTGGGGTACAGGCCATAGGATACTTATTTTTCATGTTTTTGGTACATTTCGTTGGATGAATATATATCAAAAACTTTCCATGTTGATATTAATAATATATAAGATTTCCACAGTGAATAATAAATTTTCTTAACAGTAATCTTTAAAGTCTCTAGAAAGAAGATTAGACTCAACAACAATTATCCTACCTGGTTCTGGTTCATATGATGCTATCAAGGCAATAAATGTCCCTCAAAGATTTGGTTTGGGCCACAAACTGTTCAAGATGATTTCAATTTTGCTAGCTGAGATTGTACACCTTCTTACAACACTCTAGCCAGAACATTAGAAAAACCCCACCCACTACTCTGAGACTGACTACAATTGTTACAAAAAGTACTCTTGAGACTTATTCACAATTTTCACTTTTTTACAGATTCCCATAGAGATACTGTCACCCCCAAGACAACTGAAAGTAATTTGAGAAAACAATGCCTCCTCTCCCAACAGATTTTGTCTTCTTGGGGTTCTGGATAATTGTCATCTGTTTGGAGTTGGTTATAAGTTGTAATAGGGTTCAGGGTAAAATAGTGAAGCTTAGACTCAGGAACCTCTTTTGGAAAAGAAAAAGAGAATTAATGACATGGAATAATCGGTAGATTAGTGTATCTATTTGTGAACTATTTTATCAACTATAAATTATACACAATTTACAATGGTATAGATTCTTATATACTGATACATATGCAAAATTATTTTTGTATCATTATCTAAGATAATTTAACTATTAATATAAATTCAAAATTATATTTATGTTATTGTGTGTGTTCCTTTTTCTGTTTATATTTTGTACACAAATATAAAGATATTTTTGTCATACTGAATTTTTGTATATTTCCACCTCTGCTTAATATTTTTTGCATTTGATACAATTTAAGAATACTTTTGTCATATTACACTATACATATCTACATCTGATTAAGATATTTTTATATTATTACAATGTTGAGGTCATTGTCCTCATGCTGCACATCTGATTAAAGACTGTTTATGTTCATAATGTTAAGCTTTAGTCTTTTAGCTATACAGGTTATTAAGAATTACAGATCAATAGTCACCCATGCTTGTCATACTTATAGATATGCTTGTCAGATTCTCCAGACATACAAAGATGTATTCTGCAGAGATATGTACTCTTTAAAGACTTCAAAGACCTAAAGAATGCGGCCTTTAAATGTTCTAATAACACTGGATTCTGTTGAAGTGAGACATGATTGCTCCTGGCAGCAGCCTTCTAGTCCTGAGAGAATGTTGGGCACCAAAGACACTCCACGTGGAGCTTGTTTTCTTCTTGGCAAACCTGACCTTTTTGGCAGAACTACTTTTGCTTCAACTGCTGACAGTATGCATGCTGTTCAAATTAGAGAAGCAGGATAAAAGTGAAAGTCACAGATAAACCTTGCCAAGACAAGATAGGCAGTCATTTGAATTATCCTGCTTCTAAATATGGTCTATCAGACACTCTAGGCTAGGCCTTAGTCATGGTTGTACACCCCAACGTCACAGTGAGACTTTGGGTGACTGTCCAGGCGGGAATAGGCACTGTTTATGTCATTTCTTGAACCTTTCAGAAGTTGCTTGTTTGTACTTCCTGCTTACTTGGGTAATATTATTTTCTTTTGCAGGCCTTTAATGGGGTTGAAGACTAGATAGTTACAAATACTATCCTCTCACATCTTAGCTAAGACATTTTAAGTATAAGTCCTAGGCTCCTCAGGATAGGACAGCTATTGACCAAATCTATACTAGTTGCCTATTACCTATAGCTTGGACATTTAATAGGTGTTTGTGTTTCTTGATGTTGTTCTTGTTGGCTGTAGTTCTATTTTGGTTTATATTCTACCCATTCTTTCTCCTGGACAAAACTTGATATTTATTCTTATTATTTAAAGTTTCGTATTAGATTTAGGACTTTTGTATTTAGAAAAAAGGGGGAAGTGTTGTGGGAATTCTTTCTGCCAACAGCTTTTGAGGTACCAGCCTTAGGTCATAGCCTGAGGTGTTACGTGGGGAGTGATAATCTGGAGGAAGGAGCAGGTTTGCTCTCTTGCTCTGGCTCTTGTTTGGCAAGAGGGGAGATTCAAGTGTGGAAAGGCAGTGAAGGATCAGTGGCAGCTTCAACCTTTTTCTGTATTGTATAAACTCATCCTTTAATAAATCATTTTGAGTTCATGCTTCAGAAGATGTCACAAAAGAACTGCACACTTCCATTTTTAAGTTATTAACAGCCCTAGTTCTGCTGTTTTAGTTTGTTAGTGGCCTCTCTTTCATACTAAACATCTCCACAGTGTTCTCCCTACCACATTTACCAACCTAGTAGCTGTAGGTGTTCTTCGAGCCTCCTTCCACTTTACTTTAAATATATTAAAGATAATAATTTTATTCTCTATATACACTTTCTAATATTCTTAATCATTGTTGTTTTGGGTATAAATTTATCTGTGTGCATATATATATATATATATTATACATACATATATGTCTATAGGCATATGTATGTAGTTCAGATGAAAAGCTTGGTGTACTTCCTAATTGTCTACCTTTTTGAGACCTTACTGTAGTGAGAATGAGTATTTGTTAAATGATAAAATATATTTATGAATAACATTATAGATCGCATGGTTTTTTAATTTATATGCAAATTAGATTGTCCATTTTGCAAAATAGCATCATGATGACTTAAAAATTTAAAACTAGACAAATAATATTATATTATATTTAACTAATAAGTGCAACTGAATAGAAAATTACCTCAATGATACATCTCTAATCTAATCATTTGCAACATGATAGATTAAAAATGAAAAAAAATTTGAGTGCCCATCAAAATATAAATGAATAAAGAAATTTTACAGTATAAATAAAACATTTCACAATAAAAAGAAACAAAATCCTTGTATTTGGGGAGGAAGGAAAGATGATTATATTTGATGAAGGAAGATTACCTCCTCTTTCCCAAATAAGGTATCATATGATATCAAAGCTTCTACTAATTATCAACTTGACAAAGTCTAGAATAATGTATAAGGTATGGCTCTTGGTATACCTACAGGGAAGCAGATTGCCTTGATTATATTAATCAATGTGGGAGGACCTCAATTTAATTAAAATGAAAACAAATTTACATTACCATCTAGTCTTTGATTATGGGAATTCCTTGCTGGACCATACATCATAAGCAGAAATTGTGAAATCTACATATTAATTTTAAATTAGCTAAGTAAGACAGTTAATTAGTAGACAATTAAATCATATTTCTGTGAATATGTGATGCTCCCTGCTGTTGTCGCTTGTTCTCTTACTAATCTCCAGTACCTCCAACGTGTCTTTGCTGTTTTAATTGCACCTTCATCTATGTACGTGTTTATATTTTAAACCCATTCTGCATGTGCTGCAAAACATTGGAATAGAACTTAAGTTCTTTGTACCTCTGTTTCTATACCTTTGAAATAGACGTAGCAAGATGTGTTATTACCTCCTTGCAATACTTTGTATTATTTTTGAGATTAAATTAGCTAAGGCATGCAAGGAACATATGTGAACGTTTGAAATGTGGTAATAATCAAGTTCAGCTTTTTTTGTCTGTGAATATTCAGTATAGTAGTGAGATCTTACCATGCTTGGGCAAGAGTATAGTAGCCTTAGAGTGGAATGAAAGGCACAACTAGAAAGGTGTGTTAGCTAAGGCTCCCTTTTTGTGTAAGAGAGACTTCAGTTTGATGTTAATGAAGCCTACATATCTACAAAGAATTGACTACAAAGAACATTAAATGTGAGTTCCTAAGAGATAAAATAGACTTGTTTGATTTAACTATGTAAAAATATAATAGTATTAGCTTCTGAAGGCAAATGAATTTATAAAAATTTGAATATTTCTGTGATGGCCTAGACTGTTGAGATAAGGAAACAAAGCATGGATATGGCAACAATCATTTAAATCACAAAATATTTTAAATAATAAAATAAACATTACAACTTCAAGCTTTATTTTATCAATACATTTAAGAGAAATGGAATCTGGGCCAGGAGGATATGTTAAGAATTTGCCAAAAACAGAGGAATGAGGATTTTACTATTACAGTTGACTGTAATTTGATTACTATTTGACTATTATTGGCAGTTACTATTTTGAAGACACACATCACAGAAAGATAGGGAAGGGGATGGGTAGTGGTCAAAGGGAGTAGTGGGTATTTTGGTGAACTAAAATGTTCCTTATGTTTTATAATTTTTAGAATGTGGGAGTAAAGTAGATAAGAGAACACACTTAAGATTAAACTGAAACTATAGGGTTAACTGTGTTCAAGAAATTACTCCAAAAGGGGTCATGGAGATTGTTCTGCTTGTGTGCACTTACTGTTCCTTTAGAGGACCCATTTCAGTTCTCGGGAACTTAAAATTGCCTGTAACTCCAATATAAGAAATCTGATGTTTTCTTTTCTCTGCAGGAATTTATAGGCTCATGGCTCAGATAAACACAAATAGAAACACTTCTATACACATAATGCATAAATAGATAATAGACAAATCTTATGTAAAAGAAATTCAGAAAAGTAATTGCATTAACAATATTTAGCTGCAGCTATCACCCATCAACAAAGAAAGAGCTCTTTGCAACAGACATGGATAATAAGAGAAAACCACAACAAATGAAAATGCAAAGAACTGATATAGCTAAGACACTCCTGTGCCTAAAGCTCAGAGAAGCTGTGCAGAAAAATTATACCGGCCATGGAAACAGGGAGCAGGATGTCTGCTGTGAGATTAAAATGTCAAGGAAGCAACCCATGATCAGTTGGCCAGGGATCATACCTCCTACATTAATCATCAATCAAGACAATCCCTCAGAGACACCGCCACAGGTCTGCCTGAACTGAACAATCCCCCAACTAAGTCTCCCTTCGGTGACAGCTGAAACCAAGAGTACAGGTGGGAAACAGGTAACCTTGTGTGCCCCTTTAGCTGGAAAGGAGGCAGAAAAAGACGACGGTATAGGCAAAACATATCTAAAGCATTCAAGAATTCAATTACTGTTGTGCAGCTCAACCTACCACCTTATTGAGCAGCTGCTATGGCATTTAGTTTTCATCTGTGACAGATACCTTTCACTGTTTACTGGTTCTCAGTGGGGGAACATAGGGCAGGACAAAAGTAGAAAGAATAACATATTGTATATGGAGAAATTTGGGGAAAGATTGGTGATAGATGAGTTCTGATCTCTCTTAAAATCCCTTTTAGTCATACTAATGGCCAGTGCTCTGTCTCTGCTGTACTTTGCCTATCTCCCTTCATGAATGTGTGGGAAGCTATGTTCATATTTGTTATAATTTTAATACATATTTATACCTTCTATTTAACTTTTATTATTAACTCTCACCTGGTTTTTAATAATTGTCATCTGCTTCACAACAAAATAGGATCAGTTTTTCTAAACAATTGTCTCACTGCCACCTACACAAATTACGAATGATTCAATATTTTACTTGTTTTCCTCGGATCAATAAAGTTCTCATTGATCCTTTCCTTTTGAATTTGCAGGATATTGCATGCAAGCTGGGAAAGTATATGAAAGCCAGCAGCTTCGAGTTATTTGTTGCAACTGTTTTGTGAAATCACTTTTCAAATCAATTTTAAACAACTCAGATGTAGAAGCTGTATCTTGTGCTTCTTGATTGGCTTAGAAAAAACTTTAAATATCTAGTATTATAGCTTACAAGCTATTCAATTTTATTGTAAGTAAGAATTTTTATCAGTATAAATGAGCAGGAGAACTGGTTCGATCTGTGGAGTGATTGTCAGGCAAGCTTGGAGAACTGAATTCTGACGACTAACATCCATGTTTAAAGTCAGATGTAGCTGAGGTCATATTTGTTCGACCAACACTGGGAGGCATTAACAAGAGGACTCCTGGAGTTTAACAATCAGCAAGCAAGCTGAATCTGTGAAATTTTGTATGATTAATAAAATAATAATAATAAATAAGCAAACTGGAGAGCAAATGATAAAGACATGAAGCACCAGGCTCTGACTTCCATGTGCATACACGTGCATTCACCCTCATATATGCATCGACAGTGGAACATGTATACACACATACATCACACACACACACACATCACATACACACACTCACATACACACACACAAATCAATAAACTTTTAAAAAGTGAATATTCACAATGACATGCAGTTTTTTTGTCTATTTAACATATTTGGATTTTTTTCAAACACCAAACAGAATTCAGATTTGCAGGTCTATGACAGTAATCCTAGCACTTAGGAGACCAAGAGAAAACCAAAACAATACAAAAACAGCAACCAAGTACTAGGATCACTTGAGCCACACTGCGCAAACTTGAAGCCATCTGGATTATACCTCAGGAACCCATCACTAGAGCAGAAATCAACAATGACAACAAGAGCCTGGAATAATAAAACATCTTCCTTGTGTTTATAATTAGTGCTCTGGAAAGCTGTTGAGCAACAGTGCTAATGAAGGCAGGACATTTGATTTTGTCTCCTCAGGGTCAGGTTCTGGGCAACACAAGTCTACCAATGGAGAAACTATAGGCATCTTGGTTTGCAGGACTGATTACATTTGTTAAGAGAACTAATTTGATGACTTATCAATTGTTAATGAATATTAAAAACTGTCTATTTGAGATTATAAAATGTTAAGCACAGACATGTTAGTGTTGTTCTTAAAGAATCCACTTGCACTTGGAAGTTGATTGTGAAAATGCTGGTAGTTTTGACAGAAGCTTGGGAACTCCTGACAGCTTTTCTATACCCAAGCAACAAGCTTGACTGTTTTCCTTTGTCACTGGGGAAACATGAGGATTTTTTAAAAACATTTTCCTAGTCATTTCTTATTCTAACTCTACCTTATTCTTTACTGAGTTCTGTAAATAATCTGCTCCCAGAGGACTGGCCTTTCATTTCTGCCTTGCCCTTTCCAATTCTGCTTTTATCTGACTTCCTTTCCACTTCATAGTTTATCATTTTTACATCTTATTGTTTTGTGCCTGCTTCAGCAAAGCTCAGAATTCGAACACAACAATAGTCCTCACAGTTCCAATTAATTGGCTTACCTACCCTTTAGGTGACCTATTCTCCAGGCTCTTGTGCTAATTAACTCCCCTTCCTCCCCACCACCTCTCAATGTAGAACACTGCAGAAGGGTCAGAATAAGAAAGAACAAACATGTAATCCTTAGGGTGTGAAGATATCCATCCAATAATCAATCTCAACCCCCAAGCACCCAGTGCATGACTGTTTAATGGAACAGCCAAACAGTGAACAGATCTTAGTGGCACTCCTAAGAGATAGACTTAGAGGAAATGGTGGCTTAGTTTCACAAAGTAACCTTGTTTTAGTATAGTGAGAAGCACAATTCAGCATCTAGATTGGAGAGCAGGCTGAACAAGGACTCCTGGAGGCAGAAGCATAAAGGCCAAATATCTAAGTAACTAACAAAAGTGTTGATTAGAAATCCCTAGATCTGATGCAGATGAGACACGGAAAGTTTGCTTTCCTATGATTTGTTGCTTTGGATATGTAGCACCCATAGCTGGGAGGTGGTTTGGAAAATACCCTACTATCAATGACTCTTTCTATAGCAGCATGTCCTTAGCAAATGGCCCACCATGTGGAGGGAGTTCAGTAAAATTTGCTAATTCAATGAGATAAATAAGGAATAAATTTGGTATTTCTTCAAGAAAAATAATATGCGCCAAAATCATATTTATCAAATATCTTTCTAAAATAAACTCAAAATCAGTGTTATAAAATCAATCATAAACGTAAACTAGTATGTACTTTTTTACCTTTATTTATTAATTTATTGGGACTGTTATGAGTCATTATATGCGTGTGGAGGTCAGAGTATAATTTACAGCTCTGTCCTTCTACTTTCTATGTTGGTCACAGGGAATAAATAGAACATCAGGTGTGGTGGCAAGCAAGGACTGACATGATTACTCAGTAATGACAGATTCATCATATTATACAAAATCTATCAAAATACATAATATATATAATATAAAAATAAAACACTATTTAATTTAGAACATTATTTTTGTACTCAACTCTAGATTCTGAAATTTGCTGATAATAAAAGAGAGTAAATACTGAAGCATTTAAAAAAAGGCTGAAATTCGACAGTCAATATGACTCTAATTAATAGCAACTTCACATATGATGAACAAAATATAACAAAGCAATTGAAACAAAAGTAGTTAAAGATAATGAAGTCAAGTTAAATACAGTGATACTATACCCAAAGAATCAGAGAATCCATAATGGTGTGCCAATATAAATGTGCATATATCAAGTGCCTAATTTAACAGGTGAGTTACAAGGTTTAATTCTATGCATAGTATTTTTCCAACTTACAACCAGGAAGCAAAAGTGCATGTAACTTGACATTGTAAATGTTTCCTATAGTACACACAACACATAATAGTGAGTAGAACAGAAGCCAGGTCTGCCAACAAAAACCGGTCCACCTGGCACTTGGAAGATGTGTCAGGAGGATTAGAAATCAAGGTTATTGGAGATATCTATAGTTTGAGGTCAGCTTGTGAAACATGGAGAGAAGAGAGATATACAATTTGATTGTATTTCCTTGATACACATTGAAGATTGTCTACAGAATAATGATTCATGTGATTGGAATTTTATGAATGCACAAAGATAAAGATGCTAAAATTGGAACTTTTACAACTGGGAAGAAGATACATCATTCTGTTGACCTGTCTTTTCTCACAATGCCTAATTGGCAGCAGTTTTATTAGTGCTTTTCCAACATCAAAAGTTGTATGTGAAATTAATGTATCTTTTAATCATTAGTTTTTCCAATCTAAAATTAGTTCTGCCTGATTCATTATCTTTGTTAATTATAAAAATGAAAGAAAGAGGTCAAGTTGTTCTCTTTGTACAACAGCAGCATGGCTGTTGTCAGGTCATTTACAGAGTGCTAAGATCAGCTAAGACTTCTTGCATTACTTAGACTTTTCTTCATTGCAGTGATATACTGGGTAATTTTAAAAGTGTTTGTTCTGCATTATCAAACGAGGCAAAACATTTTCACTTTGTTTTTCTCTTTTAACTGTGCCAAAACCAGAGACTTAAGAAAGAAGTAATGCAAGGGCTGCCTGTCATGAAAGGACAGGTGTTTTGGTCTGTCACTATATCCGATTCATGCTTGATATACTGTGACCTTGCTTAGTATTGGTAGGTAGTTGATTTATGGGTTAAAATGAAACATGTCCCAAGTCAATATTCTATAGCAGTTCATTTTAATCAATGGCATTTTGACAAGGTTGCTCCTCTGTTAGAAGAAAGGCTAAAAATACACACATTATTTTCATTTTGAACCCTAACAAAGAGTATAATTTGTAGCTATAGGTAGTTTCAAGAGAATGAAGGGTCCCATGGGCCTGCTGCAGAATTGGCCAAGAAAAATTGGAATGAATGAAAGTAACGTCTGAGAAAATTCTACATCGAAAAAAAATACCTTTTGATATTATAATAATTACATATTTTTTTTTCTTTTTTCCTCCCTTTCTCCCCTTCAACCCTGCTTCATACTCCTCTTCACTGCTCTCTTTAAAATTCATGGCCTCTTTTTCATTGTTGGCGTTATTGTGTGTGTGTGTTTGTGTGTATATTTTTCTTAAAGAAATAAATATAACCATCACAGCCTACTTAATGTTGCATGTATGTATATGTTTTTAGGACAAGTTCAAGATGCCTTAACTGTAGACAGAGAATTATAGGCAACTGAGGATCACTGAAAGTAAGAGAAATAGTCTTCCCTAGAGAAGAGCACACTAGCTGGTTATCCACATTGAGTTTTGTAAGTAGAAGAGTCAGGTGTCATCCTACTGATAGCAACCGAGAAGCTTGATATGCTGAGAGAACCATGTAGGCAGAGCAGAAAGAAAAGAATCAAGCCAACTTTAGTTGAAGACACTTAAGATGAACTGGAGATAGTGTGGTTGTTTGGAAGTTTATATAGAAATTAGTTAAATTTTTCAATGGAACAAAGTTTCAATTAACTTTTTTAAAGGTTAATCTCAGTTGTCAACTTGAGAAGCACTAGAAACATCCAGGAGATGGTCTTGGATGGACTGGATGTGCCTGTGGAGGAATGAGCTCAGTTATATTAATTGAGATTGGAAGACATGCCTGCTATGGGTGGCACCAACCCTTCGACTGGAATTTTAAGTTATATAAAAGGAAAAGGGGAGCTCAGAAAAAGTATTCACAGTTCTCTGCTTGATTTGGAATGTAGTATGACAGCTACTGTCATTGCAGTTGATGAACTATGACCCCAAATTGTAAACTAGGACCAACTATCTCAATACTTCGTCGCAGTATTCTATCATAGAAACAGAAAACACTGTACACTCCCTTGTTGCACCTCAAAGCCTGAAGTCTTGCATTTCATGGAAGTAATATTCTCCTTGTTAAGAAAAATAAAATATTTAGTAAAAGTTACCAGATATCTTATTTACAGCTCAATCGATGGTGGTTGCTTTTCATTATCAAAAATACACTTATAAATATATTTATCAAGTTGTACTTCAAGGTCAATGACTTTTCTACTAGGAAATGTGTCTTTTAATTATTTTAATGTTTAAATTCTAAAGTTTCAATGTTTCTTTTCTGAATTTTACAAACTTTATTTAATGCTGCATTGTGACTCTTAAAACTACTCAATATTACATTAATACAAAAAGCTTCTAATGATACCAAAATGATAATGTAAGTAATCAAGTTAATAGACTAATGTAGATGATAAATAATGCATTGTTTTCAATGTAAAATATTTATGCTTTATGATTTTAGTAGATCTACCCTGCTCTATATTTCATTCCTTATTCAGTATTTCAGCACAGTTATGTAAAAATATTATATTGCATTATCTTTTACTAGGAATTTTTTCCAAATTAGTTTTGACACAGTTTTTATATCATTAAGTTAACTGGGATTATTAATTAGAATATCAAAATCTGTTCCATAGTATATGATTCATTAGCAAGTTTCAACGCCAAGTTATGTTTTCTTTATAGGCTACTGAGAACCCTTGCCAAACAGTCTTAAAGTATTTAGAAAACCAAAGGAATTCTAGAATTTTCTTTTTTAATTACATATATAATCAGTATTTCTCTCTTACTGTCAGTCATTGAAAAGTAGAGTTCTTTTCATACTTAAATAACTAAAACTAATCTGAGAAGACAGCTCTTTTTGTAGTCTTTGCTCTGTAAAATCCTCAGAATCCATGTTTTTTTAAAAATAAACAGTTGCAGTGGTTTAAGCTTGTAATTACAGTGCTGGAGGGGTGGAGACAGGTAGATCCCTGGACTTGCTGGCTACCCAGCCAACCCAATGTGCTCCGCCTCAGTCAATGACAGAATGTGTCAAAATAAGACACCTATAGTTTCTGAGTAATCATACTCAGGATTGCCATCTGCACTTCACATGCACACAATCACATTCATACACACAATCACACATATATGTATTTGTGTGAAATATATATATATACAAATATATATATATATATTTGTATACACAGGTGAAAAAATACATACATTTAAAATAAAATTATTGAAATATAACTTTATTTTTTCTATTTGTTACAATGACTTTTTTGATTATTTCATTTAGTCCAAACATGTTTCAGCGGGCTTGACCCATGAGTTTTTGTTCATGATCTTATCATCTTTACCAAAATATATAACAATGATGTATAGTAATAGGATAATTTAAATCACACCTTCTCATCAATCATGCAAGACTTCTCTCTCTTAACCTACCTAATACCATGTGTGTGTGTATGTGTGTGTGTGTGTGTATCTTTGGCCATAAGATAGTCAATGAATGTCTTTCTCCAAGCCTATTTTAAGAAATACAAAGGAAATTTATGACTTACCCTAGAAATTTTGATTATTTGCTCTCCTCACTCCAATCTCACAAGATTGTCTGTTGTTTAAGATTAAGGAAAATAAAAATAAATGTCTTTTTTTCTTTCACGGGACTTATCAGAAAGCCTAACAAAACAACAGATGCCAGGAATTTCTGCTGGATTTGTAGAGCAATGAATACTAAGAGACATATTCTCTTTTAATTTTGCTTGTAGATATCCTCTTAAAATAAAGCAAGCTATTTTATACTGAGACCTGAGATACAAATTTGTCTAAGCCTCTAGTTGATTCACCAAGTTATGTAAACCCAACCAAAAAACTTTCAGAGGATTCAATTTTATGCAAATATCATATGAAACTAAAAAATAATGTACTAATGCCAATAAATGCGTTGGATTTTTCTGAGTTGATTGAATCTACTGAGGATTATGACAGTTGTGGTGATCAAGGAGGAATCTGATTGTCCTCTTAAAGTCTGAAAAAATGATATGGATTTGGGTGAGTGAGAAGGATCTGGAAGAAATTGGTGAAGGTAAACCATGTTCTGAATATATTATGTGAAAAAATACCTATTTTCAATAAAATAAAAATACAAGACAGAATAAAATGAGTAAAAGTAAGAATTTTCCCATCTTGTTTATCAACATGCAATGCTACCTTTAGTACACACAATGCTTTTGTTACATTTGTAACACTTACAATAAGATAAACAACTTTGGGACTAATATTACTACCCATAGTTCACTTATACACCTATAAATATGCATTTTAACAACACCAGATTTGGGTGTGGTTAGAATAGCTTGAATTATGTCCCTAAAGGAAAACTATAAAGTCCTAACACCTACTGCCTTGCAATGAGGCCTTATTTATAGATGATATCTTTACAGAATAATCTAATTATGGTGAGATAGGTAGGTAGAATTTCAGACAACATGGTCCTCATTAAATGCATCTGTGGGTTGGCATAAAGTTGCACGAAAGGAGAACAATACACAGAATCAAAGAATTGTTAATCAACTGTAAAAAAGTTTGGATGGTAAGGGAAACACGGCTATGCTAACATTTTGATTTCAGATTTCTAAATTTGTAAGTAAAATTCTTGATTTTTAAGGCTACTGAGTTCTGAATACTATGATATGACAACCACAATAAATATTTCTAAGAGGAAAATGGATAAAAATTAAAGTCTCATTTTTCAAAAAATTGAGATTAAAATATAATTATATTTCTCCGTTTCTTTTCCTCCTTTGAACCACTTCCAATGAATGTAAAAAGAAGCCCCTTCCTTCCTTAATTGAATTACAGATTCATTGAGCTTCTGACCTTAAGCATCTTAAGCAAATATTAGTTTTCTCAAGAATAATTTAATAGAAATTAAATTAAAAGTAAGATTTTATGATCATCTGCATATGGCATACAATTTAGCCTAAAAGATTCATCAATAATACATGGTAAGACATAAAGATGTTAAATATCTCTTTTGCCTTAAACCAAAGTTCAGCTATGGCTTCAAGCACAAGGCAAGAAAAAGTTTTGTCAGGTGTAGCATAAATTATTTCTATGGAAAGAAATGCAAATGCTTTCTGGAATATACCATAAAGTAACAAACTGAATTTTCTCTGTTCAAAGAAATAAAGATGTATTTGAATATATTGAACAAAATATATTTAACAAAATCACAAAAATGAATCTAAACATACCTAGGATGACACTTGAGAACTAAATCTTTTCTTGGTTGCATAGTAATTTTAGTGCAATTTAAAATTTATATTCAGAGATTAAGAGCAACTTCACTGTGGAGGATTAAACTCTGGAATATTTATAAAGCAGTTAATGCTTGCTGTTGCATTAGTGTCTCAACTTTTAGACCAATCGCAACAGAGGTACCCTGTAGATCTTCCTTGACAGCTCATGTTGATAGTGTTGTATTTTACTGATGATATGATTCTTACTACATAAATTTATTCACTGAAATGTGGTATGACAGTTCTCTGAGAGGGAGTTCCAGAAACTCCAGGCTCAAATATCACCAGTTATGATGATGTTATTTTGCATATAGAATGCATATGAGTATAAACTCTTTAATTTCTTTTGCATTATAATGTAATTACATCCATTTTGCATAAGAATGCAATCATTGTAACTGACATCATACTGAGGCTGAGTGGTATTTTCTTCTTAGGGGAAGAAATAGTTAAAAAGAAGCAGAAAAATATTAATTTTAAATTTAATTTATCCACAGCTGCACAATAATTTAGCTTTAAATATTTTAATGCAATTGTTCACTACTTTATTCATGCACATTTACATAATAATGATGAAATAAATTGGTTTTATTTTTAGTCTGTAACAACACATTTTCATGCTAAATTACAAGAGGAAGAAAAATGACTATATAGTTTTTCTAGGTCTCCAGTCCTAAAGCACCTCAATATGGGGAATTCAACAATAGAAATGTGTATTGTCACATGTCTGGAGGTTGGAAGTTTGAAATCAAAGTGTGAGCAGAGCTATATTTCCTTTGAACCTGTAATGCACTATCTGTCCAAGGCTACTCTGCCAGTTTCTGATAGGCCTGTGGTCAATGGGAATTTAGTTCCAACTTTGTATATTTTCTCTTACATCATGTTTATTCCTACATCTCCATTTTTTACAAAGACTCTAGTCGTATAGGAGTAGGAATTTCCCCAATTCATCAGAACTGAATGGTCATTTTCTGAAATATTGAAGGTCAAGGGGTTTAACATAATGTTTTTTTTTCCCTTTGGAACTTTGGGGTATTTGTTTGTTTGTTCTTTCTTTCTGCTGAGATGGAGTCTTTTTTGGGTAGTTTTAACTACTCTCCTAATCACTATGTAACCAAAGTTGGTCAAAATTTGCAGCAATCCTTCTTCTCAACCTCTCAAGAACTGGGATTACAGTCTTGTTCCACTATGTCCTAAAGTTTCTAAATTCCTTAAGGATACAGCTAACATCATAAAGTAGACAAAGGAAATATATTTATACAAATTATTTTGATATTTATATCAATATTTAGGATGTACTTTGGGCTATGAGCTACGGGTATAAATCATGTGAAGTAACAATGGTTAGAGTAGGTAGAAACTTATGTTTCTTCTTATAAATGGATATAGACTCTGTCAAGGAACATGGATGTATTCATATACATTAGCATTTGAAAAATGTTTCTTTGTGATCTATCATATCTTCATTCAAGTCCAAGTTTCATGAATATGAAAATAGATACAGTAGCTCCCTGAAGTACAATGCAGTTTCCAAAGTCGTTCATGAAACTTAGACAAATATACTATTGACCTGAATGACATAACCATACTGGTAAGACAAACTGAAAAATACAATTTTTACTTTAACTGGCCACAGACTAACTCTGAAGTGTGTATGCAAGAGGGAAAATGAAATAACAGTTATTTAGTATTTGAGATCTATTAATTTATTTTAAATTATCTTAAAATAGAATAAAAAGAACTCTAGTCATACAAAATATGATCATAATCATGTAATCATAACACTTGGCAGGCTAATCTAGAATATTGAAAACTTGAGACAAGCTTGGGAGATTCTCTCTCTTTTTTAAGAAAATGAATCAAAGGGAATAAAGGAATAAAGTATTAATATAATTGTCATTAAGTACTAAATTTTGAGATAACACAAAGTTTGTCTAGAAGTATAGATACTCTATTAGTTACTGTTGCCCGACTGTATCAAAATTCCTGGAATAATCATTATAAATGATATAAGATTCATTTTGTCTCATAGTTTCTGAGGGATTTTCTTCATGGCAAGGAGGGAATGCTGGTACTCATTTCTAGTGTGGGAGACTCCGCAGATTCTGTTTGTGAACTTGTTAGTGGACCAGTAGACAGAAAGCATAGGCTGAACCAGAAGTGAGTATAATCTCCAAGTTCTATACCAAGGGACCTATTCTGCCAACTAAACTCTAAGTCTGAAATTTCTACAACTTCTGCTATAACTATCACCTATTGAGGATCAAATTCTCAAACACATGAGCCTGTGGGAACATTTCAAAATCAAACCCAAACAAAAACAATTTAAGAAACAAAACATGTTAATGTGTTGAAATTATAGTACAGGGTAAATGAAATAGGAAATCTATGACATGTGAGTAAAACATCCAAAAATCTGGAGAACAATCAATAATAATGAAAGTAACTTTAATACTGAACAATGAAAAATAAGAAAAGATGTAGAATTTCCTTTAAAGACATTTAAAAGGAGTAATCTTTTTCTATAATTAATGGTAATTATTTCAACTGCTTATGTCCTCAATCTTATTGAATGAGTTAATTTCTTCTTAATTTTCTTCCCTGTTTGCTATTCCCATGCATTCTTGCCCATCTGCCGAACTGCTTTACATACCTATCAAAAGGCCAGACACTGTGTTCTTTTCCCCAGCAGAACAGCAAGAGCATCAGTTCCATGCTCCTGGCCAGGAGGATGCAAAGTATTGGCCTTGAGTACCAGCAGTCCAGCTAGTCCTAGAGTAGGAAGTACTCAGCAAACTGGAGCTCTTACAGGTACTGCCCCTGGCATGCTGCTACACCACAGGATCACCCTAACTGAGCAGAAAAAAAAAATAACTAACATGAGCAATGGTTCATTTTCTGAGTTAAGTCTCCTTGAAAGCTTTTCTGTGAACCATGTTACTGCTAAAATCCACATTAATGTCCATGATCCATGTGGCTGCTGAAAACAAGGTTGATGTCTGTGATCGTTGTCCCTCTGGAAACCATGATGATGTCTATGATCTGTGCAGTTGCTGACTGCTATGTGTAGGGAGGCATCTTTTGCAATAGTATAGGTGACGGCAGACTCATAACTGAGAATGTGGAGTAAGGAAGGCTGCTGAGCCATCCTCTCCCCTCCAACCGCACTCCCCTCCAGTAAAAACCAGTCTAAACTTGATGTATTGAAGAGAGTTCTTAAAACTGGCTTCACAAGAGGGCTGGGGAAGGAGTCATTTCTCTTTTAGGGGCAGCCCAGTGGGAGTTTGTCCAGGCTCCAATGAGTATAGGGCCAAAACAAACTGGGTTAGACTATTGCATTTGGGGACTTGTAGGGAAATTGTGGGTTGGCAGACCTGGGAGAAAATGGAAGGGAATATGATCAGGGTGTATGGAATTCCCAAATAAATAGTAAAATATATTATGTTGGGGGAAAGGCAGGTAGTGTAGTAGGTTTTCATTTGTTAGAAATGAGGTTATAGTTATATTGATCAGAAAATATCATTAAGTGGGTTTTATGCAATACAAAGGATTACCATTAACATACTTGGAGAAACAATAACAGGAAACACAGAAGATTCCATAAACACCTCAACGCAACAGAAACCACTGGCAGATCAGCAGATGCCCAGCTTTGGTGAAAATAATTACTTACAACATAAGATTTCTGGTCTATATGGAACCCAATAAGCTCGCATTGACAAAGAAAAAGTTTTTCCTACATTCAAAATAAGGGTAAAAAAATGGAAATTATTTTATTATTATAATAGAAAGTTATAATATTTGCATAGTCTATTATAATTATCCCTTTTCCTCTAATTTTAACAGTCCTTTGAGAATTGTGTAAATAGATTTTAGTCAAATTGGAATATTCATCTGTTGGGCATAAAAACTAAAAAAAAGTGAAATGCGTTAAGTATAGAGAAGGGAAACCGACATTTTGAATCCAAACTTATAAGAGACTTTAGTATTGAAACCAGAAGTTAGGCAATGAGGAAAGAAAGGTCAGAGAGACCAAAAGTGAATGTTCTGAAATCAAAGACTTTGAAGAGATAGAAAAAAATTAAAAGCAGGTAAATTAAGCAATTCAGATTCAGATTAAAGAAACATTGGAATATTAGAGGTACAAACTGAGTCAAGATGAGGCAACATTTCATCAAGTGTTAATTATGTCTTAAGTCAAATCAAATACTGAAGATCACATTCAAAGATTTTTACTGAAGCAATTAAGCAGGTTGCTTTTAAATAATTAATTGAATATATAATGGTATTCAGTATATTTTCATATACTTATTCAATGTACTTTCATCATACTTAATTTCCCAGTTATCCCCCCTCTCTCTTTCCCTGTCTACCCTCTTTGTCCTTTGTCCACTCAATTACTCTTGAGAATATTATTTTTATTTTAAGGAAATAGAGCTGTTATGACATTCGATTTTTTTATAAAACAGCATAGTGGGGAAAGACCTCTTCCTTCAAGAACTGGAATATAAAATCAGGGCATGGATGCATGCGAGAGTATCAGTGCAGATTTAGATGTGGTTGGCGTGGTGGCCGTGAGATCAAGTGGGGAAGTTGAATTGTTTTGGTAAAACAAGTGAATTGTGACTGGAAGAACCTTGAAGTGAGAAGCCAATGGTAATTGCTGATGGTTCTAAATTTCTGATTGACCCTTGGAAGACTAGTGTTCTGATCCTGGAAATAAGAGCCTGTTCATATTACTTTGTGGAATGTCCACATGATGCAAGATGAATTGAAGGATGATGAATTTACAATTGATAAAGGTAGAACCATTGTTTGACATAACGGTATGTATCTACCTAAACAGGAAGAAGCTGTTTCTCTGACTGTGAGGATTTAAGTTCACCTATCATAATTTTCCCTCCATTTCCTCCTGATTTTTCCAATTTTATCATAGAGAAATCTCACTGAAGTTCCTAAGCTTATGTATTTTACTATTTTACTAAAATATATCAGCTGCTTTCTTAAATGTTTCAGGTAATAATAATGGGATTATATTAAAGCTAATGTCATATTTACTTTGTAAACAGTGATGCTATGTGCAATGAACTGTCTAGTTCTTGCGTGTTGAAACCTTCAACTTCCACTGGTATTAGGCAGTAGGATTGTAGACAGAAAATTTGGTCTGATTACAATGACATCACAAATTGGATCGTTGCTCCTATGAAAGGAGCATAAGAACTCTTCTGCCCTCTTTTCTCCATGAGAGGATTCATCATGCAGTCAATATCCTTAAGCCTGAACCTCCCCAGAACCAGAGCATGTTGACACCTGATGTGATTTCCAGCCTACCAAACCTAATACAATCCTGGCTTTGGAAGTAATTTAGTCTACAGCACTTCCTTCCTTAGAGCAGTCCAAACTAATTAAGACAATTATAATCCTATTATGTAAAACCATTGCAATTAAATCAGCCTGATTTTCTTAAATAAGACAGCATGATAAGGTAAAAATAGAAAACATCTCTAAGATCTTTACATTTTCTTTTTGTCTCAAATTATGTCATTCTTTTGCCTCACAATCAACGCTAAATATTGTTGACAGCAACTACATTTCATCTCTTTACTTAGTTAATGACTTCATATGATCATAACATTGAGAGATTGATATGTATCATCTTTAAGAAGTCCAAGTAAGATTATTAATTGATATTGAATTACTTTAGGGAATTATTAAAAAGGTCATATGCTAAAAGGTTCTTATCCAATTTTATAATTTCGAGTAGTAATAGTATATTGTGATATTCTTTATAATTCAGTGCTCTATTCCATTAGTGAATGTTTCATCTAGGATGATTTGTTTCTAGTTTATAAAAGTGACTACAGATTGAGAAACCCTTATGATAATGTTCAGACAGAAGAGCTTCAGATCTGGCTGTTTTTCATAATTTGGATTATACACATATACAGGGATATCTTGAGAACAGGATCAAAGTCTAAATGTAAAACTCATTTATGTTTAATTTATGCAATTTATATAATACTTTATTGAACCTAGATTCCTAATGGAACACATAGCCTCACCCAAGCATGTGACTGGTGGTATCATGTCAACGTGGAGATCTGTGAGTGTTTCAGCATTTAGGCTTGCCAGTGAGGAAAAACTCAATTGACTGCCTTTTATTGATGAAAGGACAGATTTGCAAATATAGCATTTGTTAAATTTAAAATCAGGCTGACCTGGCTTCTGTCATAATTGAGGGAACATTCATTTAATTTCTACTTGTAGGTACTAAAATTTCAAAATAATTTAGAAACTTATTTCTTACTTGGAGGCTCATCAGAACATAATTCTGGAAATGGCTAGTTTCAGCACAGGCATTATTTCTTAGACTAGCTTTTCAATTTAATTCTTCCTATTGAATTTTTGTTTTCTTAAGTATCATAATAGAAACTTGAACATACTGCTCTTATTTCCTTATGGAAGCTTAAGGAAATAAACTAGACACAACACGACTCTTGGTTTTAAAATTTGAACTCTTTTTTATTGATTCATAAAAAAAGTCCTTTAGTTCTTTTGAAATACAAAGCATTCTCTAAAGTGTTTTGGAGACATAAATACCTAATCTGATAAAAAGTAATTGAACAAAATGTTTTGTTCATACTTAAAAATATCTTATATTTCTAATCTGATATAATTCATATATAATAGTTATTCTGATTATTAAAATAAATTGTTGATGGATATAATTAGCATTTTAGAGCTTTGAAACAAAGTTTTCTGATCAATTGTTTTTTCTTTGTACCACTCTTTAACCTTCTTGTCTACTTCTAGCATGTCTCATATTAATCACCGTGGCCATGTCTTTATGTCTATCTTAAGGACAGTACTAAAATACATGTCAGCTTCTTGTCTCATTTCTTAGTTTATTTCTTAAAGAAACTGTATCAAGTTTCAATAAGTATCAAGATATACAATATTTAATTTGAGTGTTTGAAATTAAATCATTTTTTCAAAAACATTATTTTTTGATATGACATTTCACCAGTGACTATTAAGTTATTTACATATACATACTTTTGTGTGTGTGTGTGTGTGTGTGGTTAAACTTGCTTCTTCTTGGTAAGGCATAGTTTGTGCATTTTGAAATCTCAGGGAGGCTTTATCTTCTCTAGGAATGAGTTGGGAGTGAGGTGGGGGGGAAGTGAGGGGAGTGGGAAGAGGGGAGGGAGAGGGAACTGGGATTGGTATGTAAAGTAAAAAAGATTGTCTTAAAAATAAATTTGAAAAATTATAATTTTTTTCTAGGATTTTTCTTGAGATAGAGAAAACTACAAAAATTCTTTCAGTGTCCTTCAAGAAACATAAACTATGGGCTGAGCAAAAAAGAGTATTTTTAAGTATCCTATCTTAAAGAACAAGATAGGTCCATCTTTATTGAGACTATGCACTCTAAAAAAAAACCAAAAACCTAGGGTTAATGTGACTTAGTGTTTTCCATTATAAGATAGGGAAGAGTTGCTCAACAAAATATAATTTTCAGTAATTTTATTTCAGTATAGACATACTTTTATTTTTAAAACAATCAGCACGAAGTGAAATTTCTACGATAAATTGTCTTCAAATTTTACTTTTAAATGATTTAACCATTATAAATTTATATTTAAATATATTTAGCACATATAGTATTATGATGATTTCCTTTTCTGTTTTCTTGACCTAGGTGCTCATCTAGCCTAGACTAGGCTTAAACTATAATGCTGAGGATCTTGAACTTTTCTTTTAAATACATAAACCTTTATGAACATGTGATCTCTCCAGTTTTCCTCCCCTTCTCTGTGTTTTTCCGGAGGGCCTCCCAGGATTGCTGGCATTCATTAAACCTGGGCTTTTTCTGATAAGCCTCTCTGCCTATGCAATGATCAAAATCAGACCAAATCAGACAGAATTAGAAAAAGGACCAAGTTTAAAGGATGCCAGCACTCCTGAAAGGCAGAGAGGGGGGAAGGAAAACCAGAGAGACCACATTGTTCCTTCTTGGGCAGGGGCAGTTTAAATAGCCTGTGGGAGTGGTCTTGACTCTCTCTGGGGAGGAGTCACTGTTTGGCAGACTTTTTCAGAGAGGGAATCTGGACTGAGGCAACACCCCCTCCCCTCAAGTTCCCCTTGAAATGGAACTTTCCATCCAACATTCCAAACTGAATGTCAGTGGCTGGAGTGAAGATTCCCACCAAACAACAATATCCTACTTAACCACTTACCCTGTGGAATGTGCTAAGGAATATGCAAAAAATTCATGGTGATGAACTTAATTGTTTTTATTTATTTATTTTAATTTTCTATTTTTTTAAAAAGAAAAAAAAAACCTTTCTTTTTTCACTGTACATACCAATCTCTGTTCCCACTCCCTACCCTACTCTTACCTCCACACCCCACTCCACCCCCATCTACTGCTCAGAGGGAGTGAGGCCTCCCATGGGGACTCAACAAAACTCACATCACTTGAGGTAGGACCAAGCCCCTCCCCACTGTGTCTAGGGTGAGTAAGGTATCCCTCTCTAGGGAATGGTCTCCAAAGACCCAATTCATGCACTAAGGATAAATACTGGTTCCATAGCTAGTGGTCCCACAAATTGCTCAAGCCACACAACTGACACCCACATTCAGAGGGCCTAGTTCAGTCTTATGCAGGTCTCTCAGGTGTCAGTCCCTGGTCAGTGAGCTCCCACTAGCTCAGGTCAGTTGTTTCTGTGGGTTTCCCCAGCATGGTCTTAGTCCCTTTGCTCATAATATCACTCCTCACTCTAAGACCATCTTGTGAGTTATGAGTTCTAGGATTATAGATGTGGGTCCAAGTGTATTTTATGATGTGTTAGATATGTAAAACAGTGCCTTGTATCTGCTAGACAAGCACTCTATCAGCTGAACTACACCCAAACACACACACACACACACACACACACACACATACATGTACACACATTTATAGACACACAAAGCCATATTTTATTTTCTTACTTTTCTTTTTTTTAAATAATAATCATGAGAACATAGAAAAAACCTATTTCTCAACATTGGTGATATTGAGAAGCTAAATTTGTGGTTAAACAACATTCATTTAGCAGTATTTGTTTTAAGATAAAATGTTGAAATATGATTAGATTAGCACAATAATATTGTACACATTTTTATATTCTTTAAATAATCAATACAATTTTTATATGGAGATCTTTAAGGTATTTTACCCTAGGCATAAACTATTCTTTTTATTGGGGGTAATTAACTTACAGAATGCACTCTAATCTACATGAAATTTTTACTTTGCGAGTCTTAGTAATATGTGTAACTTTGCTATTTTTGATTGATGAATTAATTACTAACTCTAACCATATTCTTTGTTACATTTAATATTATATTAATGCTTTTATGGCAACTTTAGAACAAGGTGCTTAATATGTTCCTTTGCTCTTATTTTCAGAAAGATGAAACAGGTTATCAAGAGTGTATTCAGAGCAGATCACAGATGGTAGAACAGAAGATCTAAAGTAGATCAAAAGTAGAACAGAAACAGTGTACATTAGTGATGTTTAAAGAAAATAAGGAGGCAGGTACTTAAAGACACCCCCCCCAACCCCCGTGTGGGGAGACTCTCACTCAAGTCTCGGGATAACACGAACTCCCCCCCCACCCCCCCTCCCCGTGACTCACAAGAGATCATCCTTGCTGCAATCATACGAGGTTTATTTGACAAGACAGGAACCAGAGCACTGGGACCGAGACTCATAACCCGCACAAGGGATGAGTTTGATCCCGAGTAATTGGGAGAAGGGGTTTTTAAGGGAAGAAACTGTTATTCCATTGGGACACTTTAAGAACTAACCACGTCCATCCCAGCCACTTTTGACCCCCCACCCATCTTCTCTCTCTCACGCGTGTGTATGTGTGTGTATGGCGCGTGTGTGTATGTGTGTGTGTATGTGTGTATATGTGTCTTTTTTCAATGTTTGTCTATGTTTTCCTTTCTTTAAGTAATAAATGTCTAGCTTTATGTATAGCTTTATGTCTATTTACTCTGTCGTTCACCGTATCCAGCCATTTGACTCTGCCGCTCGCCTGGGGACCCTGACTCCCCCCCCCCCCCCCAGCATGGCGCTGCCACTTGCAGCTGCTCTGCAAGCTGCCTGGGACATCCCATTATCATATATTTTTAAAAGAACAATAGAAACCACAGCCCGGTAATCTGAACAGGGTAGGGAGGGCGTCATAGAAAATCACGAAACTATCAGTGATGATCACAAGGGGGTAACTCCCTGTTTCTCAAGATTATAATCAGCTAGTTCCTGAAACAGAATTCCAAAAATACCAATGATAATCACAAGGGGACAACTCCCCGTTTCTTAAAATATTCTCAAAATTACAATCTAACTTTATCCTCAGCTAGTTCCGGAAAAAGAGTCACTGAACCGGCTAATCCTAGATTTCTGATTCTTCTCTCCCTGCTTAGATTTTTGGCTCTATTTTTTTCTGCCAGGGGGGTTCTGGATTTATCCAGGTCTTTCAGTACCAAAAAGTCTGGGCCTAAATTTATATGCTTTTGGAAACTTTAAGTATTTTTAAAATAAATCACATTTCTCTAGTATCTATGAAATAATAGAATGTTACATGTTTAAATATCCTAGCTTGAAGTTAAACTCAGAAGTTTAAAGAAAACATTTGACATTGATCCTAATCTCTAATGATGTGATCTCTGGTAGACTGACCACACACAAGGAAAAGACCTGCTCCCAACACTAGCTAAGCAACACAAACAAGAGTAGGTGGGAAGAAGTAAAGGGAAGGAGCCGGAAGGGGAGGGTGAGGAGTTGCGAGAAAAGTCCAAAATACAGTGTATGAATCAATAAAATATTGCTGATTAAGTTTTACTTAATGGTTATTTTTATATACTATCAGTGCATTTCTAAAACCCTATGTTATCTTGCTTATCATTTCCTGGCTTCATAATCCTGTCAAGGATTTTTTTTTTTTACTCAAGTTTTATATGAGTAGGGTTTTTTGGAGTGGCAAATCTAGGCTAAATTCAACTTTGTTACTTGATGCTAGTTGAAACAGAATGAGATTCTTAATTTTCTACCTACAAAATAATTTAAAATTAAATCTGTAAATCCCTGTTTCTGGCCTCCATCTTTGGAGGCCCTTTCCTCTGACCCTTAATCTTTGACACCTCCCTGAGGAGGGTCAAGGTATCTTGCCAAACCTTGACTCCTCCACAGAGGAGGTCAGGACCACTCCCCCAGGCTATTTAAACTACTCCCTGGAAAGTCAACAGGTGGTCTTCCCTCTTTCCCCCCAGGGGGTTGTGTTGTCAGCTTCCTGGATCCCTGGGGATGGGGATGAGGGTGGGGGTAGGGTAGGGGGGTGGGTGGTTAGGAAGATGGGAGACACCTGAGAGCTCAGGAGTCCTATTAAACATGGATATCCTTTAATTCATCTTGTTTTGATTTGGCATGATTGGGGTTTTTGCGTTCCCAGAGAGCTCATGTTAGAAAATATTTCTAACAACATCTATACACTAAATTGTCTGTTCTATCAGATGTATTACTACTTCACACTCCATTGCAAAATGTGCTTCTGCTCATCTCTATTATTTTACAAAATAACAGATTTTATTTTTCATTTATAATGAGCGCTAATTCTAAACATAATAATGATTCTATAAAATAAATTAACTTCTCAATTATTAAAAATAAATCATATTCATATATTTAGGACATGAATGTGGCCCAAATAATTTGCTGAATCACTCTATATCATTAAAGAAATACACAATTAAATCAAATATTTAAAAAATTAATACTACTATGTCAAGCATTTATTACTATATAGAAACTGTCCTTCTTTTCAATATTCAATTACCTTTATTGAACTATGGTTTCAATATATAATAAGTAGTTGACATTCAGAAGCACTTAGAGAACTATGTTTTATTTCTTAAGTAAATGTTAATTTATGCTTGATTGTATTCTCAAACACAATTAAAATATATTCTCAAAAGCTATGTTTTATACATATTGAATTTAAATAAATTAAAATGTATTTAGAACTTTTCAGTCATTATATTTTATTAATGAATGGTTAATCAAACATTTATTCATATTTACATTTTTCTTTCTTGGGGTATTCAAAGTCTCTCACCAAATTCATGACTTTTTAATGATATACCCTGAAAGTAGTGAAAGACCCCCCCCCCCATTAGGGGAGACTCTCACTCGAGCCTCGGGATGACGCGAACCCCCCCCCCCCCAGTAACTCAGGAGAGACTGTCCTTGCTGCAATCACACGAGGTTTAAGGTTTAATGACAAGACGACAAGACGGGGACCAGTGCACTGGGGCCGAGACTCATAACCCACGCAGGGGAAGAGTTCGACCCTGAGCGACGAGGAGAAGTAGTTTTTATAGGAAGAAACCATGCAGCCCAGTAATCTGAAAGGGGGGCAGAGAGGGTGTCACAGAAAATTCCGAAAATTCCAGTGATGATTACAAGGGGGCAACTCCCTGCCTCTCAAGATTATTCTCAAGGTCATAATCAGCTAGTTCCTATACCAATGATAATTACTAGGGGGTGATAATTACTAGGGGGAAATCTCTCTGTTTCTCAAGATTATGGTCTACCTTTATCTTCAGCTAGTTCCTGAAACCCTGAAATTGGCTAATCCTAGATTTCTGATTCTTCTCTTCCTGCTAGATTTTTGGCTCTGTTTTCCTGCTAGGGTGATCTGGAGTTATCCAGGTCTTTCAGTAGAAAACTAAGCCAAATGGAAATTACATTCCTTCCTATTCTGTTGTTCAGTAGTTCCACATATAGACATGCTAATGGTGGAATGTTGCAGTTCAAGCATTGGCACTTCTATAAACACTCATATATTTATGAAGACCTCCCCTGCTTCATAAGCAACCTGTTGACAGTGTTTGGCAATTGCTGTAAGATTATCTAGAAAGGATCCCGAATCAATCCACACTGGTTTGATGATTGCTAATGTATTGCTTTACAAAAGAGCCAATCTAATATTTTTCAACCCTCATGAAGCCAATGGTGTAAATTGATGCAAATATTTAAAACAAAAGTTAATCAATATGGTTCACACTGAACACTTAATCATAACTAGCAACCACTACTTTGGGCACTCTTTGGAGATGCAATATGGTAATTCTGTAATTCCTACTGTCAATACATTTGATGTGCTCTAAATACTTCCAAGTAACTCCTATGCTGAAGCACATGATATTTATCCCTATAAAGGTCTCTCATTATTTTGGAAGTTAATTTAGCCCAGTGAAACCTTTAAACTTGAAGATTTATAGAAAATGTAATACAAAATGAAAAGGAAAGGCTGGATTACACCTAAGGAAGGTGGCTAGGGGAAGCCTGAGAGTGAAGTAGCACTTTATCTGAGTTTTAAATAGTGAGCATCTTTCAACTGATGCAGAAATAAAGCTATCTCATTATAGAGAGTGAAGGAACTGCAGTGATGTACAAATGTGTTTGAGGATGTAAAACATATTCGAGTACCTTGGATGAGGTAGATGTTGTCAGGAAAGTTACATTAAATCAAAAAGGATTAGAAATGTCTCTAAAACTGTTTGATCTGACTTCCACAAGAGGCATGACCTCAGTGTTTGGAGAGTGAGTCACAGGATTTGCCCTCTGATAGAAATTTTCCATTTAACAGGATATCTTGCAAGGTATAATTTTAAAGCAGTGAACAAGAAATAGTGATAATTGCTACTAGAAAATACTTAATCAAATAATTGTATGTCAGCACAAAAGAGTTAACTGAAGAGCAGCGCATGCTTTATCTCATTCATTCTAATGAAAATGCCTATCTTTAGGACTCTAGTTTGCTAGTTGCCTCAAGACATCCATCCTCCAGTCCCTAGAATATTATTTCCCGGGTCAGAATGGTTGCATATGCGGAAAGCACTCAAATATAGGTATCAATGTGACTGTGTTTTGTTGGGGGTGAGTAGTTTGATTTAGTTCAGTGGGCCAGAAGGGGAATAAAGGACAGGTGCTAGAGTGTGAGTATATCAGGCACACTCACATAACTGACCTGAATTATAATGGTGAATATCAAGGTACCAGTAAGTGTGACTGCAGGATAACAACATTTCACACACACCACAAGTCAGTAGTGCATCAGTTCTGAGAGTTAGATGTGTCTGTAGAATTCCACTAGGAGTAACACAGGGTTTTTACCTGGTTTCTTCTCAGTCTTTATATTCTAATGTTTCCCCTTTATTGGTCACTGTAATTTGTATCCTGTGTCATGACAAACCATATACATGAGTGGGCTGTCTTTCTGATACTAAGTAGACATCCAATTTCTGTCACTGAGTGATTGGGCATTCTTGTAGGATTCTCTCTCTCTCTCTCTCTCTCTCTCTCAGGATTATTACTAATGAAAATGGCTGATTTTGTACAAATGAATGCTGTTCTTCCGAATTCAGAGATATAATGATGATAGTTCATGAGTAATTTATAAAATGTACACAATGCTATTTTCATTTAAATTTGAAAAGAATGTATTTTGAACTACCTGGCTACATAGTTAAATACTGCCCAGATGTTCATCCCTGAGTTTGCCTTTATGTGCCCACCTGTTGAAATTGACTCCTGCAATCCTATGGAAAGGAAAACACTAATATGCAAAAATAGGCGCTCCTGTCTTACTGATGCACTTGAACAGGGAAGTGCTTGAATAGAATTCAGTTGTCAAAAGAGATGAAATTGTTTTCATGAAAGTACATATGAATGAATATCTCAGAACAGGTAGAATAAAACCATTCTAAGTGAACTATTTCATTCAAAATGTCAGATACTCCTCACATACATTTTGGGGTTAACATACAATTTTATTATTCTTATGTTTCTATAGAATGAGAACTGTCTGCTCTATTTTATGGTATATACATGCAACTAATTTTATAAAACTAGTTTCATTAAGTAGTTTGAATCTATAAGAATTTTTATTGTACTTTGTTGTTTTAGATTTTTTTT
Source organism: Myodes glareolus (assembly GCF_982192425.1). Lineage (NCBI taxonomy): Eukaryota > Metazoa > Chordata > Mammalia > Rodentia > Cricetidae > Myodes > Myodes glareolus. The sequence continues at coordinate 16,241,477 of NC_142048.1, read as the reverse complement.
TTATTTTATGCCTGTGAGTGTTTGGGGAGGATATAGAAAGTATAGGAAAAATATTTTATTGTGGGCTAACAAATGTATGGATTTTTTTGTATCAAAATTTTAGGGCATAGAGATGTTTATGTTAAGTACTGAGTGTTCCCAAAATTCCTGAAAAATTCTATGACTTTCACGTCAATGCCTGAGAAATGTGGGTACTAATACGTATCTTACAAGATTGGTATCACATGATTGATGCAACAAGAGCCTAATACATGTTTCTCTGCCTCTTCTTTTATGAGTGGTCCTAACAACTCTGGATTTTTGGGTCTTAACATTAAGTTCAACTATTAATAGGAATATTCATTCCCTTTACTAGCAATTCTTAGATTTGTAGAGTAGATAACTGAAAGCTCAATAGTGTATTTTGCTATTTCTGTGAAAATAGCCGTCTGCAGATTAAAATGGCCCAAACTTTCCTTTGTTTAATTATGAATTTACATAAAAATTTGAAAGGCAGGATTTGAATAGAATGGATAATATCTTATGCTTATACTACATACTGCATTCTCATGCCTACAAATGAACATTCAAAAGAAAACATTCACAAGCAAAGCACCCCCTGGGTACCTCTAATAAATTAATCAAACCAAGAAATGAGAAGACAGCAGACAGTATCATGAAGCTGGTGTTCCTCTGCTCAAATTGCTGACAGGCTCATTGTTGTTTTCAGTAGGTGTTATTTAGTAGGTTAAGCCAGGAGCAAGAGCTCTGAAGTGCATAAGACTTGCGTATGTTTTACTAACATCTGAAGTCAATTTATCATGGAGTTTTCTATGTTCTTTTCCCTTCAGAAATCATAGGCATGAGAAATATCCCCTGCTTTATCTCAAATTAAATGTAGACTTATAAGCAGCTCTTTTCTAATTTTAATGAGAATATTTAGAAATAAATCTGCCTTATCATCAATTACTGAAAGAAAACTCATCAAATCTTTTGCTTCAACTTGCACCTTACAAAACTGGCCATCTTAGATTTGTCCCCATAATTACGTCATTAATCCTTTCAGTTTTTCTCTTCTCATTTTGACGATATCAACTATGGTCCAAACTCTCCAGTGATCTCATTTTGACGATATCGACTATGGTCCAAACTCTCCAGTGAATTAATTGTGCCCAACATTTGCATTCTTTGGTTAAATCTTAAATTTGTTGAAAGGTTCTCTGTTTTTGAATTTTATCAGTTCATTCCTTATGGATTTCCAGGGACTCAAAGCCAAGATTCTCTGGGTTTAATCCATCAGCACAACATCCCAGGCACTTTTTTTTTTTTATGTCCTGAATTCTTGAGTCCAACCTTTTGCAGGGTTGTTTTATAAAACTCTTTTGCAATAATTCATGCTTTCCTAAGTAATTTTCCACACTGGAATGTGATTCAACATTTTTCTTGAATAAGGACTAAGAAAGAAATAACCTATATTATGTATAGCATTATATAAAATATATAATAAAAGGGTCTACTACGTTATATATAAATAATATAGTAAGTTCTACTATATATTCTCTCTATATAAAAAGATTATTACTAGACTTTAATTAAAACAAAGTCACTTAGATGTATGTGCAAACTTATATGTATCTGTATTAGTTAGCAACTTTCTATCAGAAGTTGTATAACAGATTCCAGATCGCTACTTATTTTCATGTCTGCATTTGTTATTTATTTATATCTTTTTACACATCTATGGATCTGTAATATATTCTTTACATAATGAATTCTATAATCGCAGGACTTTTATGGTAATCTTCTCAGGAAATGTCACAGTATAACTAGATGCTTACATGCAAAAGCAAGTAAATAGATAATATCAGTGCACAAGCTGGACATTTATCTTTTTGGTATAACATGGAGCAATTAGTTTGACATGGTCATGGACATTTAAAAGGTTATGTGCCTTTTAATTTCTACAATTAAAATGATTTGTAGACCTATGTATAAATTAAAAACCTATAAGCCTACAATAAGATGCATACAAGAGCTCAAGAAAATCCTGGATTCGGTGATAAAATTTTAGATATAATATCAAATGTAGAGCCCCCCCCCATAATATTGAAACTCTAAACATTTAAAATAATAAGCTTCAGGTCTTTAATGTGTACTGTAAATAGATTGAAAAAAATCCACACACTCGAAGAAAATATTTATGAAATATGTCTAATAAGTAACCAGTATTCAAAAATACATAAATAGCACCTAATTTCCAACAATAAGTAAACAAACAAATCATTAAAAATAGATAAAGAGAGCTGAGTGGTGGTGGCACATGCTTTTAGTCCCCGGGGAGGCAGAGGCAGGTAGATCTCTGAGTTTGAAGCCAGCCTGGTCTACAGAGCTAGTTCCAAAAGAGCCAGGGCTATGCAGAGAAACAGTGTCTTGAAACAAAACAACAACAAAAACCCATTAAAGTAAATAAATATGTAGCCAATGAAGCAGAGAGCTTTTCTATACAATAAAATTCAGTTAAAGATGCACAAAATTCTGTGAATAGATGATTTTAAATTAAAATATAATGCTATGAATTGATGAGAACAACTAAATTAAAAACACTGGCAATGAGAAATATTTGTAAGGATATTAAGCAGTAGGGATTCGTACACATTGCTGTGGGTATTTTAACCACATAGAGTTTGTCCTTTGAAGACCACCTGACAGCATCTTATAAATGTTTCTACAACTTTATCCTTTTTCTTGATCTCTTCTTCAATATGTTAAAAAATCACATAAATTAGTATCTGTAAACACAAATGCCTATCAGGTATCTATGAACCAAGTCAGTGGTGCCAAGAATCCCTAAGAGACTTTATTATAAGTTTACTTTTACAAAAGCTTATGTTTCGATGAAGACACGTGAGGCTGATGCAGGCACTTAAGCTGTGTAAAATGTAGTTCCATTCCATTATGTTTAAATTTAACAACATGGTAAATCCAAGATTTCATTTGGAGAGTGTAGATACACAAATATCCCCAGAACAGCTAACACTCGATGGCTAATGATGGACATTGCTTGTTTTAAGAGTCAAGAGGCTCCAAATAAAAAGCAGAACTTAATGATAAAATGATAGGAAAGGAAGCTGTGCACTATAAACAATTGACAATGATGCATTGTAATTATGCATTCAAATGTAACGTAAGTACATATGGATTCTGTGTGTGCTCAGTTTTGATAGCAAATTTTTGAATGAAACCCTGTGGGTCACTTTTTCTTCCCTGGAATATCTCCAAATCTACTTGAAGCACCACTAGATACAGGTGATATTGATTCTGAAGTGGTGCTTTTTCTTTAAGCTCTTTGTAAACCCCATTAAAAGGTAGTAAAACGACATCTTGGTTAGCTTGCTTAGATAAATGAAACTGCCATGGTCTCTCTATCTCTTAAGGGAGATTAAACTCAGTCATTCCACTTTATTATGGGCTTTAGTTCTCAAAAATCATTAATTAAATGACTAAGTTTATCAATACACTCAGAGTAAACAGTATTGTTTTCTTGGATTTATTCTGAAGAAATCTTTTGGAGCCAAGAAAATAAGGCAACAGCTTCCAATTCACACACTTAAGGTAGCCCCCTGCTAACTTGACAGACATGTGAGAGAGTTACAGTATTTTATTTTCATTTCAAAGCATCGGGAAAATTTGGCTGTCTATGGAAAAAAGCATAATACATAACTGTCTCTCAGTTGTTGTCAAGAGCAACATAGGGAAACTGATGAGCACTTGGCTATGGTGCTTTGTTGAACCTTGTTCTCTAGAGTCAGCCCTATAAATGTTTGTTTTAAAAACTATTATTCTTATTTTTCTTGAGGGATGACAATCTTTCACTGATTCCAACAAAATATAAAACAATCGAGAATGACAACAATTCCAATCTGAAACCTATATACAGGCTAAATTTGTATAACACATGGGATTGAAAAAGAGGATAGATACATAGCTTTGGGACATAAATATTAAATAAGAATGCTCATAATTTCACATTCAAGTTTGTTTCCACTATTTATGTCAATACTTGCTTTGTGAAGTATATATCATCAGACAGACTTAGGACCTTTATTAAATTATCAATACAGACAATCAACATACTGTCAAATAAATAAAAGCTATAAGATGCAAATGTTTTTTTCTGTATTTCATTGTTCAAATATCGCACCTCCTAATTTTCTGTATTACTGAGATACTAACTCACATATTTTAAAATATAGAATAGGCACTTATTTATACCTTTTTATTACTTTGTTTATTATTTCTATATATTTATAGTAATACTTAAATTTAAATAAAAATAAATAAATAAATAAATTTACATTTACTATCTGAATATATATTTTATAGATATATATACACATATATAATTTTGAAATGTGACAGTCCATTATATTTGTTAGTAAGAATTGCTTTCACATAATTTTTGCTTCTATTTTTTTTTTTGATGTCCATGGCTTAAACTTGATTAAAAATGAAGCTCAGTGACTTGGGATCAGAAAACCTACTCTTACTGAAAGGACTCACTAACTAGTGTCTCTATTTTCAGAGGATTCCAAAGCCGCACACGATATTAAACTATTAATTATCAAACTATTTCCTCTACTTTCATATGGTAAAAAAGACAACTAGTACAACTGCATTTTTGTTTTATTCTTATTTTGTCCTTCACTAAACCTGTTGCTGCAAATAGTTATCTCTTTTCAACACACAGAAGCAAGGTTGCATAGCTCACTAACTTTAGAAAAAGTCCTGGGTATAGCAATAAACATTAGAGTTTGACCCCTAAGAACCCAAAGACAAGAGAACAGAATGTTTCAGACTGCATACTGAGACCCTATCTCAAAACAAAAAAGAACAAAGAAAACAAAATTAACAGAGCAAATTGAAAACAAAGCAAAGCAGGCACAGAAATGGAATGATAGGAATTAAGAAATATAGGTTTTAAACGTAGAATTGAAAATAATTTCTTTTCAACAATAGAAGATTTAACATAACGAACTAATACAATTAAATCAGAAGAGCTTAAACTTAATGACTCTGTTTGGAAAATAAAGTTGGAAAAAAAGTCTTTTCACAGTTGTAGCATGAACAAAGCAGAGAGAGAGAGAGAGAGAGAGAGAGAGAGAGAGAGAGAAAGAGAGAGAGAATACATCCTCATGTCTTGTTGCAATTTTTCAGGTGTCTGGAAACACCATCTCTGTTTATATCTTTAAGATTAGAGTGGCCATTAGGAAATCTTGGTTTGTTTGCTGATAATTAAAGAAATTACTAACCCACACAATCTTTAATAATTTAATTGCTATAGATAAATTAGGAAATGATTCTAGTTCACATGGTTTAGTTCTTACTTTCAAAAATTTATGCTTTTCATCAGACCAGCACCATAGGTAGTCATCATATTTAAATTACTAATTTCTGTCTGAATGAACACATTTTCCATTTTGCATTAATATTATACTGTGACAAATATTGAGTGTGTCAATATAGTCCCAGTATAATTCTATAAACATGAATGTAGTAATCCCAAAATGAAATTGACATTTAGTATAGAGGTGACATTACTCAAGAGATAATACTTGAAATCATATGTCTTCATGCTTACACTTTATGAAACCATATTTCCATTGTTAATATAATAAAATATCTGTATTTATGTATATATATATATATGCATACTATATTGTCATGTGTATTGGGGGTAGATTGCACAGAAGACAAAGACCATTTCATTATGTGAAAAAATATATTTTGAAAGCAATAATAGCTTAAATATATTAGGTTACATAAAACTTATAACTCCTAGACGTGTTGTCAGTTAACTTCCCTCTAAACAATGGTCAAGATCTTAGAGAGATTGTTCAGTGGTTAAGAGTGTACACTATTCTTGCACAAGAATTCTGTTCATGGCACCTATGACTAGAGGCTCACAACTATTTGTATGCCCGCTACTGGGGATCTGCTGCCCAACTTCCACAGGTGCTGGCACTCATGTGCACATACTTAAAATCACACATACACAATATATACTGAAAAGTAAAGCTGTTGCTCAAGGTTATCAACACACAGCCTATTGATAGTGCCCTTGTTTGTCTCACAGAGGGGGAATGTAGGTCCCAATTGCTAAAGATACCAAGTTCTTCAGACACCCCTGAGCCGAAACTGACCTGAATACTTTTTCCCTGAAGACAGGCTTTTATAGTATTAATACACATACATTTGAAACCAACAAGGGACTTACGGCGTGCTCAACAACAGGGAAACCATGCATGGTAATAGATTCCTACTCAACTACGTCAGTGTTGGGTCTTGGAGAAGAACCTACAGTCACCACCAAACCAGCATAACAAACACCTGACTACATTCTAAGTATTTGTCCTTATATCCACAGATTAGTGTAGTCCTTACTGCCCATCAAGTTCACTTCTCTTTGTAATGTACAGAAACTCCAAACCAATCAAAATACATAGTTGTGGAGTCCTATTCTATATCTACAGCACAATCTCAGTACCAAATTCTGAGGGAACACTGAGAAGGTGGGGCAGGAAGATGGTATGAGCCAGAGGGCCAGGGAAATGACTGAGAGACTGTTTTTACTAGCAATGTCAAAAGCTACATCCATAAAATCTTACCCCTCCAAAAAATAACCAAAGTGAAAAAAATAACAGAAAGGAATAATCGAAGAATTTTCCAATTTATCCCATTACCTCAAGTTGCAGAAATGGAGTGGTCCAAGATCCGCTCTGCTTTGTATTTCTGCTCTCTTTGGTTTCTCAGAGCAAATAAAGAGAATTAATACCAAGGAGGTGAGGGAAGGACATTTCCAATACAAAAACTGTGTTGATAAAACATGAAATAGTACATGTCAAGGATTTTAAGTGTTTAAACACCAGATGTATGCTGTGTGTTTTCATTCCACCAAAAGCTGAGGAGCTTTGGATACAAAGGGGATGTGTTTCTTGGACTTTACCTCTGTCCCTAGTTCCATATGCCTGTTAGGTTTTCAAAAACTACACATGGTATGGGCTTTAGTTTGTATTTACAAATAGAGAAAAATGATTTCTTACATCCATATATAAAGAATGTGATGCTCTTTTAATACTATGTATTGACAAAATGATAATGATGAGAATAATTTTATCATAATAATATTAATTGATGAAAATGTAAATGTGCATAAAGATTTTTGTGCCTTTATTTAACACCTTTAAATTAAGGACAGCTTCTTAGGAAAAGTAATTTCATTGTAAGCTTTAATTGTTTTAATTCCTCATGCAGCACTGCACACATATGAAATATGTTTCAATTGTTTATGTAACATTGTGCACAGTAAAATGTTTAAATCTTAAATAAGATGTTTTCTAGTCAAGAAACTATTACTTTTATAACTATAAGTATACTTACAGAATGAGGATGCAAAAACACTTTGGAAGACAACATCATTATAATAGTAACAGACCATATTAATGCTGGCATGCTTCTCAGGCAAAAATAAAATACCTGATAATAAATGTGTGCCACCTACACCTCTCTGAACAAGTGGTCAAGCACTAAGATAATTGAATCTTAAGGGAGAGTTAAAGCACAAGAATGAATTCTCTCGTTTCCAGTGGCGATTGTCTATTCTCATAATCCAAGGAAAGTATGATTAAAAATAGTAAAATAATACTCATTTCTTCCTAGCTTTTGCCTTAAACCTTAGAGTATATTTTAGCAAAGCTTTAATACAGTCTAGGTATAGCGAGAGCACTGTCATTCTGTGAAGTTTCTGTGATTGCTGACTTAGCAACCTTGGCTACCTCACAGCCCCTCAGAGTTAGAAAATAGACCATGGTCTTAAAACTGAAAGAAAAACATCTCACATCATTACATTCTATTATCTTTATATTTTAAGAATACATTCTGATGTATTAAGTGACTATCCTGAGGCTTGTGCAGTCAGAGATGCTATAATAGTCAAAGTACTGACCCCAGAACCAGGACTTCCTGCACTACACTGTCCTATACTGTCTGCCTTTTCTAGACAGTTCTTTGAAAGTTGAATGGGAGAGACAATCTCTTGTCGCTCTTCAGTTAGAACACTGTATCAGGAGACTCGCACGTCCTTCATTTTGCAAAATCATACAAAGGTCATAGAACCCTTGTCAATCTTTTCAAGATTACAAGTACATCAAACTCAATAAGTGCATCTGTAAACCTGCAGAACACATAAATGAGTAGAAAGGACGGTAATAGTATTAGGGGTGCATTGACAAAAAGACAAAAATCAGAAAACAACCTCAAGATGAATAACAAATAACGAAAACATTTCAGAATAATATCATCTTTATCAACTCAATATCGTGTTAAGTATCAAGCTATAATTTAACAGGAGAAGAAAAGAATTCTGCACATACTCTGTAAAGTTATGCAGTCAATCATTCTGTTGGCTCCTGCAGAGAATATTACAATGTTTAGCATCTATTGTGATAAGTGTGTCCACATTTATTGGATAATGAATTACGGAATGCACTCTCTGCCTACATTAATTCCATTATTATCAAGTGTTCTCACAAAGAAACTCCATATGCTGCTGCTTAATGCAGAAATGTGCTTTGTCTCATTAACATGACAATTCAAAGGCAATGTTTCTGTTTAATGAGTTTCTTCTTTAAAAAATTCACAAGCTTGGTCTTTTCCATCCCTTGAGACTTTTGGTTTCTCTTTATCCCATTGGCTAAAGATTGAGGAAAGGTTCTTGACAGCACATCCGCTTTCTAAAAGCCTTGGCTAGATGTGATATGTGCAACTTATGTTTACATACTGTTAAGGAGAACAAACCTTATGATGACAACTACATTCAAAGGAACTGAAAAATAAAATTGCAGTCAGTACATCAATTGCCTATGTAGCGTTATGGAAAAGGAAACACATTTTTAAAATACTTAATTTTATTTCACATATATTTATGCATGTATGCCTTTGTGTTGCTAAGTGAACATCAATGCAGATGTCTACAGGGGCCAGAAGGTATTGGATCCCTTAAAGCTTGAGTTATATGCATCTGTCATTTGTCTGTCCTGGGAACTAAATTCAGATTCTCAGCATGAGCAATGCTCTTAGCCACTGAGCAACATAAACATCTCAGGAAGCAAACATTTTTAAATACTGCACTGATATTTACATTGTCATGAAAAATTGTCTAATATAAGTCAATGGTGTAGGAGGCCCTTCTGTATTTGTTTTTCTTTCATTGGTTGAATAAAGAAACTGCCTTGACCTTTGGATAGGTCAAACATAGATAGGTGGAGTAGACAGAACAGAATGCTGGGAAGAAGGGCAATGTGGCAGATGCCATGAATCTCCGGCCTGAGAAGGACGTAGGTTAGAATTTTGCCGGTAAGCCACAGTCGCGTGGTTACACACAGATTTAATAGAAATGGGTTAATCAAGATGTGAGAGTTAGCCAATAAGAGGCTTGAACTAACGGGCTGGTAGTAATTAAATTAATATAATTTCTGTATGGTTATTTCGGGGGATAAACTAGCTGGGTGGCAGGACGCAGCCTGCTCCTCTTACTACAAGTCAATGTTTAAGTAATTTTCTTAACATTTTATTTTTAGTCTGTCCAGACTCTCTGTTTTTTTTTTTCTCTTTAAGTTTTTGAAGACAGCATTTCTCTGTAGCTTTGAAGCCTGTCCTGGAACCAGCTCTTGTAGACAAGGCTGGCCCGGAACTCACAGAGATCTGCCTGTCTCTGTTTCCCCAGTGCTGGGATTCAATGCCTGTGCAACCACCACCCTGCCATAATCTCCTTTAAGGTTTTACACTGTCATAATATAGTTACACCCTTACATTATTTTAAATCTAGAAATCATTAACATGTCTCTCTCAAACTCTTTCTGAAAATAGAAAGACTAGCCAGTATATAATTTTCTTGTTGCAAATTTCCCCTTTAAATAGGAAAAGTTTGAATGGAAAAAAAACATAATTAAGTAGCTCCATTTTGTACTCCATTGGAAGGATATTATAGTACCTTGTTGCAATTGATATCTATTACCTGGTATATGGATTTATTAATACTTGAGTTAGGGATCAGCTAAGTAGATGAGTAAATAATTTTAACATTTGGATATTCAAGGTTATTAAATGTTATTCATACAATGGAGAACAGAAGATTAATGTCTACAGGTTTGGAGAGAAGCAAGCTTGCAGATATGCTGGGTACCCTATTTCATACTGATTGTAATGGAGCAAGAAAACAGAGGACTGCAGAGATCTCAATCAGCTGAAAACAGGCGTCTCCACAAAAGCATATCTGCTAGAGGAACCATTTCTACTAAATTGCTTGTTATCTTCACAGTGCAACCCCTTGGTGCCATTTATTTATGTGTTTCACATTATCCTGAGAGCACTTCTTGTTGTGCTATCAGTCCTTGGGGGAATCGTTTCTGCTAAACTGAAATCACTACTCCTTCTGTTCTCACATTTTCACAGCCTCACATACAGCACTCACAGGTGCAGCGAGCTCTGGCCAGGAGCTTTTGCTTCACTTTATAGCCAATCACATCAGTGAACTGCCCTGGGGCATTAGCATAATGCTATTCCAAACCTCATGTCTAAAAACAACAATTTCAATCAATGCTAGCAGTTTAAAATAGAAGATGAAACCAAACGTTGCGGATTTCTATTATCCACACAGAAACTTGGAAGGCTCAAAAGAGTCAAGGTTTCCCAGCAAGGTAATGTCACCTGCATAAGAAAAAAATAACACATATGATACATATAACAAATTGTTATCAAAGTTAATTAACCAAATGGTGAAGGTGAGGAGACATTAAACAAGTACTTAATGTTTTAAAGAGCAATAACCTCATCATTTCTTAAGACAAGAATTGTCCCTAGTTCATACATGCTGCAAACTATCTAGACAGAATAAGAGTGACCGCTTAGTTATAGAATTTAAAAATTAAGATTATTATCAATGGGTAAAACCCCATCAATTACCCACTGCAAGTGCAGTGTTTTGTTGTCCCAGGTATACTAGAAGGAAATTTATCCAAATGAAAAGTTTGTGTCACGCCATACATATTTACAGTTAATTTCAGTACTAAATCCCAGTAGAAAAGAGATTTAAAGAAAGAGGGGTTTCTACTTCTCGCACATGCAATAAATTTCTATCACTATTTACTACTGTTGCTTTCATCATTTACACGTTAACTCAGAACACATTCTACTGTTGCTTGTCAAAGGATGAAGGAATTCTAGTAGCCTCCATGCATTTTTATTTGCAATATGTTCCATGATGTCTACACGTATGTAGAGTTTTGATTATGAGTTTATTCTTTTCATGTGGTATATAAACTCTCTACTAACACCAATGGCACTGTACAGACACAAGCCTATGTTCATATAAAACACACTGATTTCACATCATGAGTAGGACATACCTTCTAAATAGCTGAAAATTAAAGTTACTAAAGCACTAACCCATGCAAGCTACAGCAGCATAAGGCTAAGACCAGCCAGAAATGGAAAGAACTGTGAATGTAGATAGGATCCACCTAAGCAAAATATTTTGCAAACTATGTTAAAAGTTATAAAAAATTACTGTTGTTGATATTACCACTACTATTACTACTATTACTACTACTACTACTACTTTTACTACTATTTCTACTACTACCAGTAGTACAGTGTCTCAATACATATACTTAGATGGCCTCATACTCACTTTGTAAAATAGAATGTCCTTGAATTTAAAGAGATGCACAAGCCTCTGCTTCCTAAGTCCTAGGATTTAAAGTATATGCCACAATATCCAGCAACATTTATTGTGATGATACGTGTTTGTTCCCAGACCCTCTGTTGTTGCACTAATTAGATAATCAACAAGAATGTTTACTACAGTATGTCAAAAAAAGTCCTTTCTCCTTCCTGATCAACTTAGTATTATATTACTTGCATGCTAATTTTCTTTGTCATTTTAACATTTCTATTTGCTGTTTCTAATTTATTTGTATTTTATAAAATTGCTTATTTGTACAGAAATTTGTAACATAGCACATCAGTGATCTTTGAAATAGAATATTCCATTTTAAAGGCTGCAAATGGCATCCTGCTATAGTGCTGACATAGGAGCCTCAGAGGATCATTGGTATAAAAAAATCGTTAAAATCTAAGCTAACGGGTTCAGTGACGTAGCTCAGTGGTTGAACTCTTGTGTTTGTTCCATGTACAATTTAATATCCAGTTAATGGAAAAAATTTATTATTTCATTGTTTTTGGAATAACTTCATTAATTTATTTTCATGAAGCTAATTTCATAAGAGGGTGGAAAACATTCTAAAGAGGGCATGACCAGATCAAAGCATTCTTGCCAATGAATGGTGAGAGTATTGAAGAATAATTGGAAAAATATTACATGGATTTTATTGAACTGGTAGTCTCTAATGTTTTTCAAGGAACTTGTGAATTATATGAGTGGTGAATAAATGGAAAACAAACTGCATAAAGAAGCTTGAAGTAGGATGGGCACAAGAAGCTTTCACTGTGTATGCTCTAACGGACAGGGCTATTTAATGGAAAATTATATACCTATTATATACCTACAAAAGTAGGAGAAATATGTTGAAAACTAAATTTTTGAAAGTCAGTTTTTAATATCACAGTAGCCTTAGTTAAAAAATATAAATAAGAACTAGAAAGATAGCTTAATTTGTGATGGGTGTCCCTCTAACATGCAGATCCATCTTTGGTTGTCCACTCCTTCAATCTTTGTGCCACCCTTATCCCAGCACTTTCCATAGTCAGAACAGACAGTAGGTAGAAGGTTATTTGATTGGGTTGGTGTTCGAGTCTATTCACTAGAAATCTTGCCTGGTTACATGAGGTGGCCAGTTAAGGCAATGTATCAGCTACTGTTAAGAGTCTGAACTGGGAGGTACTTAGTCTTACTAAAATTGAAATGACATGCTTTGTTGATATCCATGGGAGGCTTGCACTTTTCTGAACAGAAATGGAGGAAGTGTGTATGGGGAGGGAACAGAAGAGATATGGGGGACTGGGAGGAGAGGAGGGAGGGCAAACTACAGTCAGGCTGTAAAATAAATTATTAATAAAATGTCACAAACTTTTTTGCAAAATTTTCATAATAAAACAAAACAAAAAAGACAGAATACTCATGAGGGTTCATGGTTAATTCTCAGACCTACTTAAATAGCCAACTATGCTATGTCATGCTTACATTCAAAATGCTGGCCAGGCAGAGACAGCAGAATCTCTGAGGCTCACTGATCAGAAAACCTGGTTTAATAGGTGAGTATCAGATCCCAGTGAGTGTTGATTTCACTACAGTTGAAAGACAGCCCTTTAATAAAGTCCTCTGCAAATGCATGCAAGTCAGGACATATGCACATACATACACATAAATAAAATATGTTCAGCTTGTCTCAATTGATGTACTTAGATGTCCACTTTCCCAGTTACTATTTAAAGTAAAATATCTTCTATTCCCCACACTTGGAGCATGTAAATCCACTAAAACAACAACAAAATATATATGCATAGGTTATTTGTCTCTAGAGAAATTAATAAGTTAGGGATAATATTCAATTACTATGGCAAATATCTATACATCCTAGATGTAATTACCTTGATTTGGTCAAGGAACAGAATGCATGTTTTGAGATAACATATTACATATCATTAATGTGTAAAGTTATTATATTAACTAAACTTAAAATTATAATTGAAACCCTTAAACGTAATATATAAATATAATAACTTGGTCTCAAGTTAACTATCTGTGAATCTACTTTTCCATATTTCAAGTAGTTTTATATCTTTTCTCTAGATTTTGTGTGTATGTGATTTTTATTCATTTATGTAAACAAAATCAGTTGATATATTTTGATACTGATACTCACTGTTTTATATAGAAGTCTATTCTCTGATCACAGGCATATGTACCACAAATGATCTATTGATAAACCAAGTAAATGAAGAATAATGCATTAAGTTCAATAAAAGTATGTCAAGCAAATAAATAAGTCCCAAGTGCTTGATTAAGTTTTTATTTTAATAATTATTTACTTTTGTGGTCATAATTTGATTTTTTGCTCCCTTTCGTCCCTCTAAATTCCCCCATATACTCTACCTTGCTGTTTTTCAAATTTATGGCCTATATTTTCAAAATTGTTGTTTTTGAACATGTGTACATGCATATGGGTAATTCAGTCAGTTAAATATTATATATGTGTATGTTTTCAGTACATTTTTGACATTGGATACCCAGGTGGTGTGCTCTTCCCTTGGGACACAGTTCTGCCCCTTCCAACACTCCTTAGTTCCTCTAGTTCTTTGTATGTGTTTCTAGCCTCCATGTCCTTCCCCTGTTCATGTTGGTAAGACTTTATAGGTATATCATCCAACATTACTAGGAGATCCTGAAATTTTCCTGATTTTCTGACTCCTGAAATATTTTTGTCCCCTGTTCAGCAATGCTCCTGGAACCTTGGGTGCAGGAACTCTTTGTAACCATCTGTGTGTATGTGTGTTTGTGTGTGTGTGTGTAGGTATGTATATATACATACATATAGTGTGTATGTATATATAAACTTTCATAGTATATTTACATTCTTCCACTATTGAGAGCTATAACTTTAAAACATCTTAGTCATCAAAAATGCATGAATTAATCTTAAATTACTTTGAGATTTCATGTAAATGTTTGCTAGTGTTATTATTAGTTATTAGTAGTAGGAATTTTATTATACCACAGATTCAAATTTAAACCGGTTTTGTAATGAAAATCTATTCATTCTTTATTATTGTTAATATATTCATCATGTATAAAAAGATGGCTGTAAAATTATGTTTAATATGTAGTTGATAAAAATTTCTAGTTTGTAGCATATGAAAGCATGGAGGGCATAGGTTCAAATACTACTGCCACTGGCATTAGTGAAAGAATGAATAGCTCCTGTAACAAATTAAACTCTGTATCACAGTAGGCACACACACTGACACAAACACACACACATACACCAGAAATAAAATAAAATAAAACAATAAACTTTAAATCCCTCATTTGCTTTCAGGATTAAATTCTGGCATATGCTGTGGGATAATGCTCATGTATATTATAAATATTTGTCACTCATATTGGTTTAACAAAACAGTGATTGTCCTGTAGCCAGGAAGGAAGTATTGGTGGGGTAACCATACTAAGAGAATTCTGGAAAGAGGCAAAGGAGAGAGTTAGTTGCAAGCCAGTTGCAGAGGAAACAAGATGAGAATGCCTTACCAAGAAAAGGTACCAAGCCACTTGGCTAAACATAGGCAAGAATTTTGGGTTAATTTAAGTTGTAAGAGCTAGTTAATAATAAGCCTGAGCAAATAGGCCTAAAAGTTTATAATCAATATAAGCCTCTGTGTGTTTTATTTGGTACTGAATGGCTGTGTGTCTAGGCAGAGCAGAAACTTCTGTCTACAGGCAGTTCTGTTTATTTTCTCACAAGCACATGCTATTGACATGATTTCTTCATTTCTATTTTTGTATATCTGTGATGTATACATATGTATAAGCATGATTGTATGGTATAAAGGCATATGTGTATATATGAATGGCTGTGTACCTGAGTGTGATGGCCCAAAATTAGTATTAGGAATCAACCTAGCTCAGGCTTCCACATTGTTGCTAGGCGCTAAGCCTCTGTGTCATGTCTAGAGCTCCTTGATGTTGTCAGTCTCCTCAGCTATCTTGTTCAAAGGATCTGTCCTCTGACCCCTGTGATTACAGGAAGGCTGGCGTAGCCACCTGTCTAGCTGTGTTTACATTTACATGAGTTCCAGGCACCCTTACTCCAACTTTCTGGTTGGGTTTATATACTTTAACCAGTAAGCAATCTCACTAGCTCAATCTTAATGGCATTTTTGCCACTTATATAATCCAATGGATAAAGCTAAGAAGGTTTTGCTTGATGATCAACTTGATTATAATAACTCAGATAATCCTAGCTATACATTTTAAAGCAAATCAAATATTTATTAATTGAAACTTTGTTTTTTAGGTCTGATACTTTACATTTTATATGTAAATTAAATGTTAGCTGTTTTATATAACTTTTGTTACTGGAACAATCTAATTTCACTAAATATTTTCACTTATAGATACATTTGTATTCTCTTTTCTCCATTTATTGGAATTGATTATTAAGCTGTATTTCAGTTTTTCATACTGATAACAGTTTTTCCATTGTGCTGAAATTTTCTTATGGATTCAACTCATGGAAAAAAAGCAAAATGTAAAGGCAAGATTTATACTTATAGCCATAAATTAAGGCAGGGAGCAGAGAAACAACTGTGGCTGGGGAGTAGTGGTATATGCCTTTAATCCCAACACTTGCAAGCAAGAGGCACGTGGATTTCTATGAGTTTGAGGCCAATCTGGTCTACAGAATGAGTTCCAGGACAGCTATCAAAGCTACGTGGAGAAACCCTGTCTCAAATAAAGCAAACCAACAAACAAACAAAAAACCAAAATAAGAGCAACAAAAGGAACAGTATTGATTCCCATATTCAGCAGGAACGGTATCGTCAGACAGTGAGTGTTTTGAATTGCTTGTGCATGAGTAAGAAACATTCTTCTTTTTTTCATTATGTCCTCTTCAATGCTGGTATTTGAATTCAAAGACTCAAGCAAATTAGGTAATTGGTCTACAGATAAACTAAAACAGCTACATGTCAACAATGACTACTGAAAGAGAATACACATGATTTTAAAGTTTCAGCACACAATATTTGACTAAATCCTATGTATTGCTGTGATTATGAGAAAGGGTGGTCTTTATTATTTCTATGAAAAGGATCCAGTAGGAATTTCTCTGCCATTTAGTGTTACAATGTTTCTAAATAAATATATTGTTCTGGTTGTATGAATTCATGGGGTCATGAATAGACATTACCAGGATAAACAAGGATAGGACTATTCAAAAACGTATCTTTTCCTTTTCGAACATGAATATAAAGCAAGCCACAAAGGGACAATGTATAGTTGAGTGTTCCCAGGGAATTCTATTTGCTTCTTAAAAATCCATTGCTTTTCTGCCATCTAGTAGAGAAATCATGTGTCATGCCAATGAATTTGTCTACTTTTCTGACCTAATGACTTTGTCACCACAAGGGAATGTTTAATATGATATCCTGCAATTCATTCCACGAAATATGTCCACCTAAAGATCAAAACAGGGAGTAACATTCCCAAAGCATCAATGATGAAACAGAAGCACAAAGCAGTGCATCAGAGAAGTGCTCTAACCATGTCAAATGTAGGATTACAGGAGACAGTGTCCAGACTTTCTTCAGTACATTTATTAAGTTCTGCGTATATAATACTAAAATGCAGGGATGTTATCTACAGAGCCCAGAGTTAAGGACAGAACTATATAACTTTCCTTTAAACCTATAATGTTAATAGCCAAGAAAAAAGTCACTCAATCATAGTGGAAAATATAATTAAATATTGCCTACAGTAAGGTCAAGTTTATAAACAGCTATTTCCTCCTTAATACAGTTTGTTTGTAACTCTTATGAAATATATTTTAAGACAATCAGTTACTTTGTGTGCAATGTGGTTAAACAGGAGAGTAAATGCTTACTGCCATGAAAATAAATATCCCTGACTGGCAATACTTCAGTAATTTACCTAGCCTAAGGTCATTGTAAAGCAGTTTAAATGCCTCATTAATCCACAGTCGTCTAAAACACTAAAATACTTAAATAAATTACAAAGGAGCAAGATGAGCCTGAAGAAAGAAAAAATTGTCAAGATATGCTACATTTAAATGATGCAAAAATGGTCCCTAAGACTCATGAATAAATTATTATAAAACTCAGAGGTGTGATGAAGAACCTGCAGGATATGGTAGATCCATTTCCACAGGCTCCAGAAAGATGAGAAACATGAATGTTGAATTCCACCTTTCTGCTTGTGTATTTTATTCACTTGATTTTAACCCTGTGGATCCAAAAGTTTCCTATTTATTTTTGAATATTATTTTCTTACTCTAATCCTATATAATGTTTAAATGTGATCATTTAAATTCCAAGCTACTCATAAGTCAGTAACATCTATGCATGTGATTGTGTGGACACTGGTAAATAGAATATGTGCCTACAAGTGAGGCTTCCAATATCAAAACTTGGAAGTAACATGTAGAAATAAAAAATCTGGGCAGAAAACTAAGTATATGGATTTATAAAATATTACCTTAAAGCTTTGGTCATAAGAACTTATTTATCCTCAAATAGATGCCCCAAATAATTTATAGAATCCTTCCTTCCAGATACAATTTCTGACTCACTTGTAAGGTAGATTAAAAACAAATCAAAGATTATAGAGTAATAGAAGAAATTTTGCACAGGTTTTAAAATGTATTCAGATATAAACTCAGTTAAGGATACTTTTGAAGAACAAGAAATGTGAAGCCCAGAGAGATGGTCCTTACCTTCCTCATTTGCTGTTATACTGTTGCTGCTGTTGGCATTGTGCCTTTGTTAAATATGTCTTGTCACATCCTCATATCTACTTCTCTCTACCCACTGTTTGATCTTATACAGAAAACAACTATTCTTATTTTTCCTATTTCATATAATTATGGTTCACCAATTTTATGGTGTTTGGGCTTAGAAAGGTCATTACTACTCATTGATAAAACTGCAAATATGCTGTCCAGACCTAATGAAAAAATATATGTGTCTATTCTTCAAGTACTTCATTATAAGTATAGATTGGTCTAAGAAACCAACTTTGATACTCAGACCTTGAAATATACACATATAACATTAAAATAACTTGAAGCACCACCTGTATTAATTAGAAGAGGAGAGTGACTAGTCTTCCAGATAAACAGCTCCAATCACTAGGTCCCAAGCCTCTGCACACACCATCCATTCTTAGCCCCAGCAGTCACTCAGCAGGTAAAAGTCATATGGACAGGTTGTTTGATCACTGCAGTCACCCACTGGACACTAAAACCTACAATATCCACTCTGATGCCCACACCCACCAAACCCATCAACAACCCCTGGTCGAACTATCCCTTGCAAGATCAGCAGCCCTTAGAGGCACAAGCACCACCTGCACCAACTGGTAGAAGAGCAGCCTCCCAGCAAACAACCCTCTGCAACAACATCAGCAGACCTATAGGCACAAGTATCACCCACATAAACTGGGATAACAGACATAGGCCAAGCCAACCCTGGTTGGAAGAACAGATTCTATAGACACAGGCACAATACACAACAACTGAAAGAACAGACACAATAGGTTCAGGTAAAGTCCTTAACAACCAGAAAAACTGGACGATATACAGGATCTGGGTACTCAAACCCCTAAAATCCACAATGGAGACAATCCTACTTGACCTGATCTGACAACTAACAAATTCTAGATCCCTTGGCCATTCACACTAAAAGACAATAAGGGAATGAAATGCCCATCCAACAAACATATCACAAGAATCAACACCAGTCCCTATAATTATCAAAAAACCCAGATGGGTAAATAGCTATGTAAGAATAGATTCAACAACAGCCAGAGCAATTTGAGAACATCATAACCTGTGACTCTATAACAAGACCTAACAAAATCCTAAAGCAGATGAAGCAGAAGAAAATAACTTCATGAAGATGATAGGAGCATTTAAAGAGTAAATGAAAGATTCCCTTAAAGAAAAGACAGAAAAGACAAGCAAAAAAAATGAGAAGAAATTGATAAATCCACTAAAGAAACCTAAGAAAAAAACAATCAAACAGGTAAAGGAGCACAGTCTGAGACTTGAAAAATTAAGTAGAGGCAAAAAGAAAACACAAACTGAGGAAAATCTAGAAATGCAAACATCTAGGTAAACAAAGAGGAACTACAGATGCAAATATAACCAACAGAAAAAAAAAAGAGATGGAAAAGAGAATCTCCAGCTTTGAAGATACAATAGTGGAAATAGATTCATTCAGGAAGCATTCAGGAAAATGTTAAATTCAAGAAATTTGTAACACAGAACAGCTAGGAAATCTGGGACACCATGAAAAGACTAAATCAAAGAATAATATGGATAGAAGGATAAGAATTCCAGCTCCAAGGCACAGGAAATATATTCCACAAAATCATAGAAGAAAACTTTCCCAACCTAAGAAATGGCATGGCTACAAAGATACAAGAAGATTACATAACATCAAATGGTTTGGAACAAAAATATGTTCCCATGCCACATAATAATAAATATTAAACTTACAGGATGAAGATTATTAAGATCTGCAAAGAAAAAAAAGGTTATGTAACATATAAAGGCAGACCTATGAGAATAACACCGTGTTCTCAATGGAAACCTGAAAATCAGAAAGTCCTGGACATTTGTTTTCCAGACACTAAGAGACCATGGAAGACAACCTAGACTACTATGTCCAGGAAAACTTTCAATCACTATATATAGAAAAAAACCAAGGTAATCCATGAAAAAACCAAATGTAAACAATACCTATCCACAAATACAGCTCTATAGAAAGTACTAGAAGGAAAACTCTAACTGAAGGAATGAAGTTGCACCCTTGAAAACACAGGCACTAGTTAATCTCATACCAGAAAATCCCAAAGAAGGGAAACACACACATGCTACTACTAACAATAAAAAAAAAATTAAAAGGAATTAACAATCACGAGTCATTAATATCCCTTAAAACCAGTCTACAAAAAGAGACAGTATAAAGGAATGGATACAGAAATAGTATGCTTCCTTTTCCCGCATACAAGAAACATACTTCAAGTTCAAAGATAGACATTACCTAAGAGTGAAGGGTTGCGGAAAGACTTTCCAATCAGATGAATCTAAGAAACAAGCTGGTGTAGCTATCTTAATATCTAACAAAATAGACTCCAGACAAAAATTAACCAAAAGAGATAGATAAGGTTATTTCATATTCCTCACAGGAAATATCCATCAAGATGAACTCTCAATTCAAAAGATTTTTGAACCAAAAACACGGGTACCCATATTTTTAAAAGAAATATTACTAAATCTTAAATCAAACATCAAATCAAAACTCTAATAATGGGAGACTTCAACACCCCACTCTCACCAATGAGCAGGTCTGCCAGACAGAAAATTAAAAGAAATAAGTGAACTAACAGATGTCATGTATAAAATGGACTTAATAAACATCTGTAGAACATTTCACCCAAACACAAAAAGTATACCTTTTCAGCAACACATGGACCCTTCTCTAAAACTAACCACATACTTGGTAATGAAGCAAATCATCAAAAAAATGTGGAATAATCGAATGTATCATATCATAACATTACTTAAAGTTAGAATTGAACAATAATACAAGTTACAGAAAGTTTATAAATATATGGAAACTGAACAATACTAACTTAATCTCCCACCACTGGGTCAAGGAAAAAAATAGAAAGAAATAAAAGGTATGCAAAACATATCCAAACTTATAGGCTACTATGAAAGCAATATTAGGAGGAAAGTTCATGCACTAAGTGCCTATATAAAGAACCTGGAGAAATCTCAAACGAGTGACTAAATAGCATTCTTGAAAGCTATGTAGAGTTGATGACAGGAAAAAAATCAAACTGAGGACTGAAATAAACAAAAGAGAAAGAAAGAGAATAATATAAAGTATCAATGAAATGAATGGTTGATTCTTTGAGAAAATTAAAAAGATAGACTAACACTTACCCAGACTAATGAAAGGGCAGAGAAAGATTATCCAAATTAACAAAAACAGGAATGAAAAGGGGTGCTGTAGGAATTCATATGGTCAGTAGCCTTTAAGTTATATGCCCACTTTGGCGTGGCCTCTTATACTATAAATGCTGATGTAAAGCACACGTCTGGCCTTTCTTCTGGAGCGTGATTTGGTTCCTGTTCCCCATTCATGCAGAAGATTGTGATCTGTGAGTCTACCCCTAAATAAATAACCCTGTATTATACTTAGTTCTAAGGTGCTGTAGGGTTTCTTTTCAGTGTTCCTCTTCATCTGGTGACCATGTGAGTCCCAGCACCACACCTACCTGGTGTGCCTGCTTAAAGCTAACTGATCCAAGCACAGAAAGTCACTCATTGCCACCACCTGCTTGGTTTGCTTTTATCTACTAAGCATTTTCATTTTTGTAAAACCCGTACCACAGCACAGCTAACTGAATATAGCAACTTGAAAATTTTCCAAGCTCATGCACATCTCCTCCCCAACTACCACATTCTCTGCCACGTGGTGACTTGCACATCTTCTGGTTTGTGCTACCTTCCTGTGAGCTATGCACTTCTTGCTTTGTGTATGGAATTGATTTAATTGCTTTTAATTTGTTAAGCAAAGTATATTTCCCAGTATTTAACAAACACCAAGGTGAAAAACCAAAGCTACTCAGGACTATTTGTGGCACCAGGTTGCTCCACTGGTTGTGACTCTGCAACCATGACACCTGCTGGACAATAAAGATTATTACACCTAAAACAATTTATCGGATCTCAAAACTTAGGGTAAATATTTTAATAGTTAATAAATCAATAGACCTGAAAGTTTTATAATGGTAGGCAATGTTACCATAGAAAAATTTAGTTACTTTTTTTTGCTAATACTATGGATTCTATTCTGCAAGGCTTATATGGTATTTTGATAAAGCTATTTATTGATTATCAGGACTCAGTTTGTTTTCTTCATATTATATTTTGAGAAAATGGTTCGATAACAAACGCAAAAATGAGGCACTTTTAGAAACGATATAGTCTTTACAGACTAGTAATAAACAACTAGCTGACAGGATTAATATCATCAAAACCAAAAGTTACCTGAAAAAAATTAATATGATTGAAAAGGGTAACATTAATTTGACAGACAAAATTGAATCCATGTCAAAGGGTACTGAGAAATTTTCTGAAGGAATTCGTACTGTTAAATTTGACAATCAAAATTTGTTAAAAAGTTATGATAGGTTAGCATATAGAGTATCTCTCCAGCAAGGCATTCTGCATGCTTTCCAAATAATGTCCAAGGATGAGATGTCATCTTTAAAGCAAAAACTTCAGACTTTGGAATGACATGTGTAGAATGAGGACAAGAGGCTAGGTGCCTCAATGAAATCACAGGAAATATATATAGGCCAGAAGATTCAGACTTTACATAAATATAGTAGTAAAAAGATTTGAAATGATTGAAAAAATTATTGGAGCTGATGAGAAGGGGAAAAAGGTAAAATGATAGGATTTGACATAGCTAGTAGTTGTCAGAAATGGCTTACCCAGGGTTCTAGCTTCTTACCCTTAATCTACTCTGACTAAGCATCATGTTCTAAAGGTCCAATAGGATCCAAAGAAGGAGGATGGAAACCTATAGGAATAAATGTTCTAAAAGAAATTAAACAAGGAGTACTAAATTATGGCTTGAATTCTGCATTAGTTAGGGAGATGATAAAGACATGGGCTTCTAACTTTAAGCCAATGCCACATGACTGGCTTCAGTTATTATAAACAGTCCTGGATTACTGGCCTCAACTGATGTTTAAATATTATTTCAGGGAAGATGCTAAAATTTTAGAACAACAGGGAAAAGCAAAAGGACTTGATACTTCCCAAGATCAAAATTTTGTTGAGGACACTTATTCTGACCAAAAGGCTCAAGATCATTACAATGAACAAATCTTGTCCCTATGCCACAAAGCAACCTTAAATGCTTGGGACAAGATTCAAGATCCAGAAAAATGAGTTGAATCATATACCAGGTTTAAGCAGGACCAGAGCAAAGCCTTTAGTGACTTTTTACAAAGATTAACTAAGGCTGTACAAATAGGAGTAAAAGACTCAGATGCTAGATGAGTACTTAGTGAATCTCTGACTTTTGAAAATGCCAATGTAGAATTAAAAAATATACTTGGGCTTTTAAAGGTTAGGTCAGCACTAATGGATGAATGGATCCTGCATACAATGATCAGTGAGGCATTTGACTATAATACTGAATCTTGGGTAGGAGAAGCAATTTCCAAAGGAATGAGGAGACATCAAAATATCAAATGTTTTAAATGTGGTAGAATAGGACATCTGAGAAGAGATTGTAGACAAAGAATTTCTAGGAATAATATCTCCTCTGGGAATGGCAAGTATAGGAGAACTCAAGAAACTAGACATTAAAATTCTAAATAACCCAATTAAAAATGGGGTACTAAACTGAGCAGAGAATTCTCAACAGAAGAATTTCAAATGGCCAAAGGATATTTAGAGACATGTTCAGCTTCCTTAGCTATGAGGGAAATGCAAATCAAAACAACTTTGAGATAGCAGCTTACACCTGTCAGAATGGCTAAAATCAAAACACCAATTATTGCCTATGCTGGAGAGGATGTGGAGTAAGGGGAACACTCATCCATTGCTGGTGGAAATGCAAACGTGTGCAACCACTTTGGAAAGCAATGTGGCAGTTTCTCAGACAATTGGGAATCAACCTACCTCAGGAACCAGCAATATCACTCTTGGGAACTATATTCCCGAGATGCTCAATCATACTACAAAAACATTTGTTCAACAATGTTCATTACAGCATTATTTGTAATAGACAGAACCTGGAAACAACCTAGATGCCCCTCAATGGAAGAATGGATAAAGAAAGTGTGGCACATCTACACATTAGAGTACTACTCAGAGTAAAAACAATGACATCTTGAATTCTGCATCAAACAGATGAAAATAGAAAACACTATCCCAAGTGAGATAACCCAGACCCAATAACATAAATATGGTATGTACTCACTCATTAGTGGATTCTAGCTAAAGACAAAGGACATTGAGCCTATAGTTCATTATTCTAGAAAAGCTAAGTAATAAGGTGACCCCCCCAAAAAAAATACATAGATCCTCCTGGGAATTGGAAGTAGAGAAGATCACTAGGCAAAAGTTGGGAGCAAGTGGGTGGGGTAATGTAGGGGGAAAAGGAGAGGGGTAGAGAGAAGGAAAAAAGGAGAGGGTTTGGAAGAGCTTGGGGGGGTGGAATATTGAGATGGAGGAAGGATGGATATTGGAGCAAGGAAGAATATAATTTCGTTAAGGGAGTCATTTTGGAGTTGGCAAGAGGCTTGGCTTTAGAGGGGTTCCTAGGTGTCCACAGGGATGTCCCCAGCTAGAACCCTGGGCAGTAGAGGAGTGGATACGTAAACTGGGCTTGTCCCATAATCAGACTGATGACTATCTTGAATATCACCATAAAGCCTTCATCTAGAGACAGATGGAGATAGAGACATGGACCCACATGGAAGCACTGGACTGAGCTCCCAAGGTCCAGTTGAAGAACAGAAAGACGGAGAATGTGAGCAGTAAGTTATGACTGTGAGCAGTTGTTCTACACACTGAGACAGTGTGCCTGGTCTATTGAGAGCTCACCAAAGCCAGCTGGACTGGGACTGAATGAGCATGTGATCAAATTGGACTCTCTGAATGTGGCTGACAATTGGGATAGACTGAGAAGTCAATGATAATGGCACTGGGATATGTCTCTACCACATGTACTGGCTTTTGGGGATCCTAGTCTATTCGGATGCATACTTTCCTAAGCCTGGATGGAGGGGGAGGGTGTTGAAATTCCCAGAGGACAGGGTACCCTGCCTTCTCTTAGGACTGGAGGGAGAGACAGGAAGGGTGAATCAGAGAGGAAGAGGGAAATGGGAGGAGGGCAGAAAGTGGAAATTTTGGATGGTATTATTTATAAAGCAATAAAAAAGAAAAAAAAGAATAGAGGACTCAGCCTTCAGATATATGGAGAAGGTATGGCAAAGACCAACATTGGACCAGTGAATGCAGATCAACAAAAGACACACAAGGCAAACTAATACCATTGTGAAACTCCTTGCGGGGGGGTTGGGGGGGCCTCTTACAGACTCCCAAGTCCAAAGTGGTCCAGTCATTCCCAGTCACTGTGGAGGACATGTCTCACCACAAAAATAAAAATCCAGAGGCTTCTGTAAAAAAGCATACTGTTCTGGATAATGAAATAAACATTGAGAATGAATAAAAAATTCTGATATGAAATAGGAAATGCATATTCTGGCAGAATTCTATAAATGATCAAAGACCAAAGCTAAGAGTACATACAAATAGTATTGTAATTGTGGGTTTGATAGACATAGGTGCAGACATGAGTATTATTGATCCAGATTCTTGGCATCAAAATTGGCTTCTTCAAGAAGCTGATGTTCACTTACTAGGAACTGGAACACTATCTCAAGTGAAACAAAGCACCTGATGGGTTGAATGCATAGGGCCAGAAGGAAAGAGAGGAAGGCTGAAGCCCTATATGACTAATATCGCAGTTAATCTAAGGGGTTGTGACCTCGTAGAGCAATGGAATCACCAGATTAATATTTCTGCAGTCCCAGAAACTCATAATTCTGGGAAGTATATTATAAGGTACTATACACAAAGGTCACCAGCCATTCAGGCTGTACAAGAACACAAAGCAGCTAGCAAACCCTTAGTGGTACCAAAAGTCCTACCTTTAAAATGGTTAACTGAGAAACTAATATGGATTAAACAGTGACCATTAACAGAAGACAAATTGCAGGCTTTAGAACAGCTGGTACAGAAACACCTAGATACTCACCATATTGGAGAATCAACCAGCCCTTGGAATTCTCCTGTATTTGTTGTTTAAAAGAAATTTAGTAAACAGCGAATGGTGACAGATCTAAGAGCTCTCAACAAGGTATTTCAACCTATGAGCTGTCTACAATCTAGAAATCTGCTGCCTTTTCTATTGCCTAAAGGATGGCCTCTTATAGTTATTAATTTAAAAGATTGTTTAAAGTATATACCTTAACAGGAAAAGTACAGAGAAAAATTTGCTTGTACAATGCCTACTTATAATAATCTCAGCCTACTAGAAGATACCAGTGGACTATACTTCCATAGGAAATGCTCAATAGCCCCAACTTATGTCAATATTTTGTAAGTCAGCAGTTGTAAAAAGGCCACTAATTGGTTCCTGACTGCTCAGTCCCAAAATTTTCACACAGAAACTGTATTATTTAAATCACTGTTTGGCCCATTAGTTCTAGCTTCTTATTGGCTAACACTTATATCTTGATTGAACCCATTTCATTGAATCTCTGTATCACCTCGAGGCTGTGGCATGCCAGGTAAAGTTCTGGTGTCTGTCTCTGGTAGGGCCATATGTCTTCTCTCTGACTCTACCTCCTTTCTCCCCGCATTCAGTTTAGTTTTCCCTGCCTACCTAAGTTATGCCCTATCAATGGGCCAAGGCATTTTCTTTATTCACCAATGATATTCACGATTTACAGAGGAGAATCCCACATCACCTTCCTTTTTCTATTTAAATAATAAAGAAGGCTTTATCTTTAATATATTAAAATTAAATATAACAAAACAGGTATCAAGTAATAATTACAGTTATAATATTTATATCTATTTTATCTTTTATCAAAACTTAGGAAAAATATAAATATAACTATAAATTCTTCAACTCCATCAAAGACTCCAAAAGAATATAATACTACCTAAGTAAACAACTTAGTAAGTAACATTGTAAGCAACTTCTAAAACTGTAGAATAGACAGAGACATATTGCTGCCTGGACAGTCACCCAAAGTTCTTCTGTACCATTGGGGCATCCATCTTCTGCAGTCAAGTAAGAGCAGTTTCTTCCCCAAATGGCTAAAAAACTCCATAAGAACCCTCTTTGATGCCCGTCTTTCTCGTGAAGTATATTTGTGCTGCCAGGAGCAGATGTGTCTCATTGTCATGAAAAGTCCTAAGTTCTTAAAACATTTTAAATGCCATATTCTAAAGGTCTTTGAAAGATTTGAAGGATGCCTATCTGTCTGAAATAGACCTCTGTACATCTAGAAAATCTAACTAACATGACTACAAGCTTGACTATTATAAATGACTATTTATTTATTTACCTATATTTCTAAATTATACATTACATTACATTTTTAAAATGAGCTGCACAATTTCAATTCCTTAATCAAGAACAGATATATATTATATATATATATATAATATATATACAGTATTACAAATTGACCTTAAATTTGTGTCAATAAATCAAGATATATACCAATGCAAATCTCTATAGCATATCCCCTTTAAAATGTAACCAAACAGTTTTAAACAATGGTTCGGATTATGGTCATAGTTCTCTCCAAACTCTTTTCTGTTGTTTGTGGGCACTGTTAATAAGGTCTTTCACGGTGTATTCTGTTTGCTAGGTTCATCTCAATCAGCTTTTAAACAAAGTAATATTTTGAGGGGTGTTCAAGGCAACCTTTCAGGGGGCCTCTGAGAGCCATGCTCACAGCCCCATTTTTAGGCATACAGCACTTCTATTTTGGCATTAAGCAAGTTTGTAGCAATCTGTTTACAAACCCCATTTAAATGCCCAGTCTTCTGAAAGAGCCAGGGGTCATGCTGAAAGCACAGCCCAGAAAGCAGCCTTTTAAAAATTACACAGCTTTTTTTCTGCTACCACTGAATCAGGAAAACTGCTCTTAAAGGTGTTCGGCATGCCACCAGCAAACAGTAAGAATTTATGTTAAACTCTATTTTTTTTGAGTGTTTCCAGAATTCCTTTTCAAGCGTTTTGAGATTTTAAGTGGATTTTAGTTGGACATGTTAGCATCAATTTGTTGTAAGAAGGCCACTAGTTGGTTCCCGGATGCCTAGCCCCAAAATAATCACATAGAAACTATAATATTTAAATCACTGCTTGGCCCATTAGCTCTAGCTTCTTATTGGATAACTGTTATATCTTAATTTAACTTGTTTTGGTAAATCTGTGCATTGCCATGAGGTTGTGGCTTACCAGGTAAAGTTCTAGCATATGTCTCTGGTGGGGCTACATGGTTTCCCCCTGACTCTGCCTCCTTTCTCCCAGTATTCAGTTTAGTTATCCCCACCCATATCACTGCCCTGTAACAGGCCAAGTTAGTTTCTTTATTCACGCACTAATGGTATTCACAACATACAGAGGGGAATCCCACATCAGTAAGCCATTGTGAATAATATGTTAAAAAATTCCCAAATCTATGATTTACCATTACATGGATGGTATTTTGCTATCTAATTCAAACATAGATACATTACAAAGAATGTTTGTAAAAGTAAAGAAAGTTTTGCCAAAATGTGGATTACAAATTGCTCCTGAAAAAATAGAGAGGATATACTGTTAATTAC
Source organism: Myodes glareolus (assembly GCF_982192425.1). Taxonomy (NCBI): domain Eukaryota; kingdom Metazoa; phylum Chordata; class Mammalia; order Rodentia; family Cricetidae; genus Myodes; species Myodes glareolus. Next base: position 16,212,240 of record NC_142048.1, on the reverse strand, counting down.
CTAGGTTATAAAGTAGATTTACAGAAAATTAGAACACAATGACACAAATTGGGAGACATCGATTGCTGACTCTTAATAATTTTCAAAGATTCTTAGGAGACATTTACTGTCTATGACAGGTTGAGGGGAAAACACCTGATCTAATAGTTCATTTAAACAAAACCTTGGATGGTAACAAAGAATTAACTGTTGAAATAGAAAAAAAATTGATTGTTGAAGAAAAATCACAGGAGGCACATGTAGATAGGGTGAATGCAAGTCTTAGTTGTATTTTAGTCATATTGTCTTCCAGAATTTCTCCTACAGAATTGTAATGTAAAGGGAAGATATTATTTAGAATGGATATCTTTACCACATAAACCAAGTAAAAAATTAAAACTCATATGGAAAAAAATCTCTGAATTAATTATAAAAGGAAAATTGAGGCTTCATCAATTAGCAGGTATAGACCCAGAAGAGATTATAGTGCCTTAAAAAATTAAGGGAAGACAATGACCCTCGGCAAAGAGTTTGTGCTGTTTTATTTTTAAGGAGAGATTAATAGCAATTATCTCTTAAGTGATAGACTTAACCTTTATAAAGAAAACTACTTGAATCCTTTCTTTCATTGTATAAGACACACCATTAACTGGAGTCCATATTTTCTATACTGATGCAAATAAATCAAGAAAGTCAGGTAATAAATCAGAAGATTTAAGTAAGGTGGAACAATGCCTTATATTTCCTACTTGCTCTTTCTATAACCAGACACTTTTACCTGCAGAGTCTAACCCAAAGGGTATTCAAAGAAATAAAATCTGGCAGATGGATGTGTTCCACTTTGCTGAACTTGGAAAATAAAATATATATACCACACCATTGACACTTATTAAGGTTTTCAATGGGCAACTGCTTTGAGCTCAGAAAATACTGATTCAGTAATCACACATTTATTAGAAGTTATGGTCATCGTAGGTATACCTGCACAAATAAAGACAGATAATGGTGCAGCATAAATTTCTAAGGAAATAGAAGAGTTTTATGCTTATTAAAATATAAAGCATATTACAGATATACCAATCAATCCTACAATTAAGAAAGTTATAGAAATATCAAATCTCTTGAAAATGAGAAATGACAGTTCACCCACAGAGGTAACAACCAATCAGGTGGTAAGGAAACATTATCAGGGTTGAGGCAGGGTTCTGTTCTTGTCTTTGCAGGAAAATACTCATCTTCAGAAGTTAAAAGACTCTGGACATCAAGATGCCTAAGGAGGAAAAGATAATTATCCAGATAGGATCTCTTTGGAAAGAAAAATGGAAATTGGATGGGATAATAGGTTAGTGTGACCTTACTAGTGAGTAATGGAGTGAATACTTGTAATCTATTATTTATAGGCAATTTACATTTGTTTAGATTCTTGTATACAAGAATTTACAAACTTAAATTACATTTGAGTATGTTTTTATTTTTGTCTACAATATCTATATATCTAGGCAAAGTTATTTTGTCATATTGTATACATGCATGCTTCTACCTCTGCTTAAGACATTTTGCATATTGATACAATTTTATCATATTGCAATATACATTTCTACCTATGAACAATATACTTATACATTGTTTACATTTTGAGGTCATTGTCTTCATTTATTGCACAGTTGTCAACTACTCTAGACCTTTGCCAAGTTTGGTTACACCAACTTTGCAAATGAGCCTTTGGGTGATGACCCAAGTAGCCAATTGATTTTGTCATTTCTTGCTCATTTTTGGAATTTTCTCAATTGCACTTCCTGCTATTCAAGTAATATTATTTCCCTTCTCAGTTCTTCAATGTGGTTGAAGACTAGATAGTTGAGTTACTTTCCTCTCATGACTTGGCCAAGTTATTTATAATGCAAGACTTAAATTCCTTAGGATAAGATAATTATTGAAACATTTATCACATATTTCTTGCTTGATATTGTTTATGCTGGTTGTAATTCTATTTTTGTACCTGATATTTTTTCTTATTTTATATGATTTTGTGTTAGGCTTAGAACTTTTTATTTAAACAAAATGGGGAGGTGCTGTAGGAATTTCTACAGTCAGTTAAGTTATCACCCCACTTGGGTGTGGCCTCTTGTACTTTAAATGCTGATGTAAAGCACACATCTAGCTTCCCTTCCAGATGTGTGATTCAGTTCCTGTTCCCTGCTCATGCATATGATTTTGATCTGTGAGTCTACCCCTAAATAAAAAACCCTTTATTATACTTAATTCTGAGCTAATGTGGGATTTCTTCTTAGCATCCTTCTTCAAAGGGGAACATAACAACAGACACTGAGAAAATGCAGTGGATCATTAGGTCATAGTTCAAAAACCTGTACTCCAAAAAAATCAGAAAAAAATAAAGAAATGGACAATTTTCTCAATTAAGCATCAAAATTTAATCAAGGCCAGATAAACAATTTAAATAGACATAGATTTATTGCCCCAAATAAAATACAAGCAGTCATTGAAAATCTTCAAAGACAAAAAGGCCAGGGTTTGTTGACTTCAATGCAGAAATCTAACAGAATTTCAAAGAAGAGCTAATACTCCTCAAATTGTTTCACACAATAGAAACAGAAGGAACATTGTCAAACTATTTTATGAATCTACAGTCACCCTCCTACCTAAACCGCATTATGCAAAGGTACAACAAAGAAATAAAACTACACACAAATCTTCCCTATGAACACTGATGCAAATAATACTCAATAAATTCCTATCTAACTACATCCAAAAACACCTTTAAGAAAATCATTCACCATGTCAAGACAGTCATCCCAGAGTTGCAACATACTAAAGTCTGTCATTGCTTCATTAGAATTACTCTAAGGTACTTTATATAATTTGTGAAAGACCTGTATGACAAGAACTTAAAATCTTTGAAGAAAGAATTTGAAGAAGATATGAGAAAATAGAAAGATCTTTCATGCTTTTTGATAAGTAAGATTAACATATCAATATTAGCAATCTTACCAAAAGCAAGCTACAGATCAAATGCAATCCCCATCAAAATCCCAACAACATTCTTCACAGACCTCGAAAGAACAATACACAACTTCATGTGGAAAAACAAAAAACCCAAGATAGCTAAAATTATCCTGTACTATAAAGGAACTTCCAGAAGCATCACCATCCCTGACCTCAAGCTCTACTATAGAGTTATAGTAATGGATAATAAAAAGTAATTTTTAAGATGACAGAATGTAAAAATAGGATGTAAAACAACCAACTACTTTTACATAATTAAAATTATATTAATATATTTTCATCTAACACTAATAAATTCAGAATATGACCACTGTTACTGATAACCAGATTCACTTAATGCTTCCAACAATGATGGATAATGGGAGATAGAAACTGTTAAGAAGGAACATTCTGCTATTTTCATTAAAGGATATATTTGATCACACTTATGATTGATAATAAAGCACATTCACATCACTTTGGATTTTAAATGATCTGTAATAATCCAGTGAATGTACATACCTTTTCTAGTCGATAACATTCTTGTTCCTTTTTCTAATAAAATATTGAACATTACACCTCAAGAATTTATTTCTTTCTTCCTTATTTACAATAAACTATTATTGTCATGATTTTATTCAATGATTAATACTACAAAATTAGAGGAATAATGAAATTTTGAAATACATAGATCACATTAAGCATGTGAGACTTATCAAGAAAATTTACTCAATTATTATATAGCAAATAACTTCAGGTGCATATGCAATAGTCTTATTGATATGAATGTATACACAGATGGATCTACATATGGATGTAACAATATTTAAAACTATTCTTATAATGAGACTATGCATATAATTACATATAAATAATATATTATTTTTTAATAAAGACAATGGTTAATTAAGAACTGTTGATTGCTTTAAAAATTAACAATGGGGTTGAAGACATGTCTCCCCAGGTAGTAGAATGGCTGTTTTTGCAGAGGACATGGTTTCCATTAAAAGCAATTTCATGGTGGCTCATAAACCTCTGCAACTTTGTAACTCCAGTTCTATAGGATTTAATGCTTTGTAATCTCAGTGAGCACAAAGCATGTTTGTGGTAAACAGTTAACAATCGTTTGTTTATCCATGCAGGTGAATATATATATATGTACATATATATACATATATATTCACAAATAAATATAAATTTTAAATTATTTGTGACTTTAAATAAAAGTATCACATAATGGTTTGTGTTTTTATAGATATTAAATATATTGTATACTAGGTAGTAAGTAACCAATCTGCTGAATACAATTTATCACTCAAATAAAATAAAATCAATAATATTAGAGAAGAAATGTAAATAGACTGCTAATATATAAAAACTTTAAAGAATTGCATATTATCTAGTGTTTAGCATGTGTTCAGTAGAAAAGGTAAAACAAGAATTGAGGCTCTTTCTCAGTTGGTAGAGAGCTTGCCTAGTGCACTTGCAGTCCTGCTTCCATGTGGCATAAATTGTGCAAAGTATACATCTGTAAATTCAGATCTGTAAAAGTAGACAAGATGATCAAAACTTCAAGTTAATGTTATTCTACATAATGATATACTTATTGTCCTATTCCAAAATTATAAGTAAAATAAAACTGTACATATGAATACACACACTCCCACACAATGAAGGAAAATGAGTACTGGTTCACAGATCTTATTTAAATTAAGACATTTTTTTCCTGTTTTCAATCTTTAGCATGGACTTTATTTTTCAAAGTATAGCCGTGTATTCTATTCTTGTCAAGAAAGTTAATTAGAAATCTATTGAAAGTTAAAAAGGAAACGTGTTTGGAACTTACAAATTTCTTGAAAAGTTACTGTTAATCTCTAAGTAATGTATTTGTCAATCTTTATTTTAAAATCTAAACATTCTAAAGATGCTAAGAGGACATGGTTCTTACCTCTAATGGTATAATTAGCTGTTATTATTTTGATGATTTCCTCTCTTAACTACAAAAAATTATTGAAGTCATTGTCTATGTTTTATCCGCATAAATCTCCTCAATTTAAATAACTCTACATTTGTAGTTGCAAAAACTAAACCAAACAAAAGCAATTATGGCAATGAAACTTCACACCCTGTGGATCTTCATTTTTGTGATAATTATCATCATTGAATACTTTATCAAACATGTCTAACATGTAAACTTTGCTTTTCTCCCCCTCCCTTGTACCAATGCCAGAAAAGGCCACATTTTATAAGTATTAGGACACATATCTTTACAACTTAGTAACTTGTTTACTCCATTTTCCTTAACTCTATGAGCCATCACAATGCAAATGATTACTATGTGTGAAATCTATTAATCAACACGTTCTGTATCTACTTATTGGCAAGAAGATAGCAAGCACCTTAAATTCCTAAGTGGATTTTTGTTCTCCTAACTGAATACTTCTAGAGCCTTTTCTGTGGCCATTATATTAAATAATTTGTAGCAAAATATCTCTGCTTACACTGTTGCAATTCTACGAATGGTGCGGGAGAATTATCTGTATTCTGTCAATTATATATTTTAATAAAATGCTGACTGGCCAGGCAGGAAGTATAGGCGGGTCAACCAGACAGGAAGTAGAGGCAGGGCAATGAGAACAGGGGAAGGCTAGGAAGAAGGAAGTCCATTCTCCATTCTGCCCAGACCACAGAGAAGCAAGATGTAACCTGCTCCACTGGAAAAGGTACTGAGCCACATGGCTAAAACAGACAAGAATTATGGGTTACCGTAAGATGTAAGAATTAGTTAATAAGAAGCCTGAGCTAATGGGCCAATTAGTTTTATAACTTATGGAGACCTCTGTGTGATTTTCTTTGGAATTTGCCGGTCGCGGGATAACGGGTGGGACGGAAACCTCAACAAACAAGCCAGCCCTCATGTTGCATACAAATGGTATAAATGATGGGACTTAAAACCATGGTAAGAAAAACCCCAATACCATAGGTAAACTGTGAATTGAATTATGTCAGGCACATGTCTGATTTGGGCAAACAGCTTTCCTCACTTCCCTGACTTCACTGAACACAATCACTACATCTGTGCTAAAGTAGCAATCTGGAAAGTGAGACAACTCATATCGTTTAAATACTTAAAACCAAAGAACTCTTGAAATATGAACATAAACAATCTTCATCATTGTGCTAGTTTACATATGCATTCCTATATTTCTTAGACTCAGAGAATATAAAAAGTTTCCTTGAAAATAGTGTTAATATCAAGTAAGCATTTCATATATACAAAATTTTTTTAGATAATAAAAACATACTGGCAAGGTGTTATAAAAATGGAGAGCATAGTTTTTAGAACATTGTTCACTATTTTCAAAGAGTAGTTGAAATATTTCTGGAGCACTATACTTTATAACACAAATAAATCCTAAAGTAGGCCTTACAGTTGAAAATACAAGTGTAAGTGTGTGTGTGTATGTGTGTGTATCCACGATATGTTAATTTTAAAAATAAGTGTCTCACTTTTTAATCCTAGGTTGGTCTTGAAATCACTATGCAACCCAAACTGGACTGAACTTCTGGTATTTTCTTCTCAGGTGCTAGGATTATGTATATTAATGTCATATTCACCTCTCTCTCTCTTTTAATATACTGGAAGACATGTTTACTCAATAGGTCAAACAATGTGCTACTAATGAATGTATATCAAGGTAGATTTAAAAACCAGAAATATCTGGTAATATAACATAGACATACCACTGAAAAGCAGAGCTAAAGACTGAAAATAAAATTTCCCTTTATTGTAGCATGTAGCAAATTTTACATAATGTTCAAAATATAGGCTTGTATCTGCAAGACAAAAACAAAATAGATACAAACAAAACAAAGTTGCAGAAATCATCACAGGAAAGCAAGAGAAGCTAGAAAACTCTCCATTGATAAAGTGCTAGCTGCACATGGAAGAAAACTTTAGTTTGAAACCAGACCTCTATGCAAAAGCTCAGTGTGTCAACACATGCCTATAACCACAATTCTGGGGAAGGAGAGGCAGGAAGATCTTTGATATTTGGTAGCCAGCCAACCCTAGAAGAATAGACAAGTTCCAGTTTCAGCAAAATACTCTTTATCAATAAGAAAGGTGGAGAGTGATCAACAAAGACACCCATGTCAATCTGTAGTCTCCACAGGTGCATTCCTCCATACATGTACTCGTGCACAAGCACACACACACACAAAGGAAAGAAACAGTCTTACCCACACCCAAATGCCTACATACCCACACACAATGTAAGTCAACCAATGATCCAAAGTCCAGAATAAGTATAGTTTTATCCAGATACAATATAGTAGAAAAGGATTATTTGTCTTAATTATGCTTTATTATAACTATTAACATTTTCAGAATGCTGTAATTAAATAAAAAACATCCACTTGAGATTAGCATCAAAGGGAACACAATTAAATGAAAAATACAACCATATATAGTAAAAATCCACCGAGTGGGCACTATATGCACGACAGTAGAAAAAGGTGGTTCAACTGCCTTCCACACAATCATAGGGATCTGAGTTTAGATTCCCAGCACCCTATTAAAAGCCAAGTGCAGGTGCATGTATCTCAAATCTACTTCTATGGAAGGCACAGGAGAATCCCAGGACCTCATTATCAATCAGCGTAATGTAGTGTGCTCTCTGCTCAGGGAGAAACCATCACAAAATAAAGGTAGAAATACAAAATAAAAAACCATTGTTGACTTCTGGTATCCATGTAAATATACAGACATGTGTATATGCACTAACATATACATGTGATGTCCACACCCAGAGGGATGACCAATTTATATTATACATCACATTATTATTATTTTTTTCTCTGAAAAAATGTGAGTTACCCTTAACATTAGAGCCTAGATTTCACATACTTTTTTCCTGGACCTACCTATTTATAGTGCTTCTTTACATATTATTAGCCTGTCTATATGTGGAACTGGCCTTAGGGGAGGACCATCTAAATCAGTTTTGGACCATCGAATGCCTTTTTGTATTAATTAAAGTGAACATTTAGCAGCAGCTTAAAGAAAAGCAAAGTAATTCCCTAATCGTTAACTGGCGGGCTGAATGAGGATGAGGGCTTCCGACACTTTGCTTTGAAGATGGGAGGGCACAGAGGCTTATCATGCTTATGTTTGTCTAGAAATGCACATGCATTAGCTGCTAATGTTCAGCATCAGCCAGTGGGAACAGCTACTTATCTTTTATCCTTTAACCTCATAATGCATTTTTCATGATTTTATAGGCTTATGTCAAAAATAAATAAAAAATAATCTTATTCACAATTGATAAGCTGTTTATTTTTTTAATAATTACTCAACAAAAACCTGAAGTGACATTTCACTGTATTACAAAAAAAAGATTTTATTCACTGCTCTTAGTAGGACATTTAACTGTCTTTCAAGGCTGGGTATAGAAAAAAATTATACATGCCGGGTAGTGGCGCACACCTTTAATTCCAGCACTTGGGAGACAGAGATAGGCGGATCTCTTTGAGTTCTAGGCCAGCCTGGTGCACAGAGCGAGTTTCTGGACAGCTTGGGCTGTTACCCAGAAAAACTTTGTCTCTAAACAAACAAACAAAAACCACAAAAACAAGAGCAAAACAAATAAAGAAAAAAATTATGCACATGGAATAGATCTAACTATATTTTTTTAATGTCTTGCTGGACACGAAATGCTGCTTAAAATCTAGGAGACACTTGCTGTAATGTTAGCAATTAAAAAGTTAATATTGAAGATCAATCATTTTGAGGACAACTGGATAACACAAGGAGGCCAAGCCTGTGCTCAAACATAAAGCAAACAACCCTGCCATAGCAAGCAATAAAAGTAAACATCAAAAGAATAGATGTGCAATAGTTGACTTATGAGATAAATGTGCTTAAATAAATAAGAATATCTTAATCAATTCAAAATTTCTGCTACAAAACAATAAAACAGAAAAAAATGATAGACCAATATTTTCCATTTTAGAAATTATATATACATGTATGCGTATATGTATATATGTGTATATATTCTACCTAGAGTCAAATATTTATAATATACTTTTAATTTTTTTCAAAAGATTATACAGATTTTGTTTGTAAAGTCAAGGTGAATTGGCTCAGATTTTCATCAAGAGAGGAAATTTTAGCTATTAAGAAGATGAAAAAGCTGTCATTTATAGAGAAATAGATGTAGTTGGAAGACATTATGCTAGGTAAACAAGCCAGGCACAGACAGACAGGTACCATATTTCCTCTCTCATATGTGGAAGCTAAAAGAAGCAGAGGTGAAAAAAAAATCCAACTGATTACAAAAGAGAGTGGCAGTAAGGGTAAGGAAGGTGGGAAAAGGCTGTATGAATTTTTGGAGCATTCAAGATGCACTTACACCACACTACAACTCATTAACACATACAACTAATAGGTGTTAATAAGACATTTCTAAATGAGTGTAGTTTCTATTAGAAAGTAAATTAACATTTGTATACATGATTACAAATGCATTAGTCAATCACTCAGAGTCAGTAAACAATCACTCTGATTCAATATACTATTTTTAAACCACTTCAAGGGAGAATGAGTCTCAAAACATAGAAATATGAAATAACGGTATGCAAAGCAACAACAGACATAAAAGAATAAAGTATAGAAATTAAGACAGATACATCTGTAGTAATTGAGTAAGAGAAGTGACTTATAATGTTTGAACATAGTGACTGACATAGCTCGGTCATTTCATGTTTGTTACATGATCATATGTGTGTATATATATATATATATATATATATATCTCCTATGATATAGAGTTATGTTATGTCATCGAACATTATTTCCTAACTTTAAGAATATTTACAAATAATATTTTTGCTATTTTAAAAACAATATAAAGGAAAGATCTGACATAAACAAATTTTTCCCCCTTCACACAGCCTTAAAAGTGGAATCCAGATGATAAACATCAGACTTTTGAATACACTATTGAGGTGAACCACCATTGAGCAGAAGTGAAAGTTCAAAGTTAGGTTGCTGAGAGTTAGAAATGTCAAAATAAAGAGCTCAGAATTTCAAAGTTGGCCCAAATAGTCCTCAAACCGGAGACATAATTAATGTGCTTGAAGTAATTCCACATTATGAATTTATCTTTATGTGGAGCCACCACATCAAACATGATACTCTTTAATTACAGGAACAGTAAGACACATCCCCTGGAGACACTGCCTTTAATATGCCTCTACCGAATAAAGCTGGACGTATCTGTTCTAGTGCCTGTAATTTCTTCCTAATCCCTTTCATAAGTTTTACCCTTGAATTTCTTCCTTTCCCCTGCCTCCACGTTTATGCTATATCACCATTAATTACAAAGAACCCAGAGAAGTCAGGGGAGACTTTTTCAAAAAGAAAGGCGCTCCTCAAAGGAGGACTTACATGCACTGGAGACTCAAAGTAATAATGTACTTAATGTCTGACAGTACTCAAATTCAAATAAATCCCTTGAAATATATCAGCATAACTTACAAAATAATACCTTTTTTAAATGATGTAGGTTTCTTAGTGTTCCCATGTAGGTGGTATTAATGAACTCAACTACATGCTCTTTTTGTAACTAGTAAAATTTAATAGTAAATAAGCCTTTTCTAAATCACAATATTTCTATTAAAATGTCTACTATTGACTACACATCCTATATATATAACTGATGTTGCCATAATTAGAAAAGGTGTTCATTCACTCAGTGATTATATTGTGGCAACATGTGAGTAACTTATTTAAATGTGACTATAAACTTTGAATGATGTCATTGGAATCATTAATGTCTTCCACAGCACACCCAAACGTGTGTATGGAGGATTAAATCTTACTGTGAGTTTCAATTTTAATATCAATGATTATCTTGACCTAAAAGAATAAAATTAAACTGGATAGGGTTGACAGAAAAAGAAAATCATGGAACATTAATCCATGAGAATATATACCATAGCAATGACAATAGTTTGCCTCATCTTATTATTTGTTTAGTAGTACCCACATGCATTTCAACACATTTTGAGTTATACCTTGGTCATGAATGTATACAACTTCATTTTCAATCTATGAAAAAACACCAGCTACCTCTGACTCTTCATCCCTTTAGAAAATACTTTTCAAGTGCCTATTCTGTGGATAGATAATGCTAAGATAAACCAAAATGTGGAAATTGAGATCATTTCTAACTTATTGCTTTCCTGAGGCTGCTGTAACAAAGAATAAATTCCTTGTAGTCTCAAATAGAAGACCTGTATGGATGGGGGAGGACCTTGGACTTCCCATGGGCAGGGAACCCTGACTGCTCTTAAGACTAGAGAGGGAGGGGGAGGTGGAAAGGGAAAGGTGGGAAGGGGGAGGGAAAAGGGAGGCAGGGAAGAGGTGGAAATTTTTAATAAATAATAAATAAATAAATAAATAAATAAATATATTCTGGATGCCAAAATTCTAAAATCTAAGTTTTGTAGGGCTGTCCTCTGACTAAAAGTACCATAGTATTCTTCAAGTGGTTTTTTGATTTGGCAGTTATTGGCATTCACTCTGTATCTTGGCTTGTGACTCTATAATTCCTATCCCTGCCTTAATTTTTAGATTGTCTTCTCTACATGCATTTGATGTAAGAATAGATAACTTCATTTTTTTGCTTCTTTTTTCATATTGTATCTCCTTCTGTCTATGTCTTCATTCCGTGCAGCAAATCTACTCATGTGACTTTCATTAAAAGCCTTATGATTGAAATGAAAGGCAAAGTCCAGAGTGTCTCTGTGCTAATAGTATTTAATCACAGCTACAGATACCATTTACCAAATAAACTGGCATAAAGATTACAGAGGACGTGCCCAGATCTTCTATTGAACCCACTTCAATCCATCATCAGGTTCTAAAAGTTTACATATTAATGATAGCTAAATATATACTAAATATAAAGATTTAATGAGTTTATAAGTATAGAGAAAAGTAAAGGATTAACACAAACTTTAAAAAATGGTGTAACCCAAGCAGGTGAAGCGTGGAGAAGTTATCCAACAAGTCAAGGTAAAGTAAGTTAGCCATGCAAGGCTGAAGTCGAAATACATATGAAGAAAATATTTGAGGATAGTCTCAGTAAATTTCATGAAATGCAAGGTTGTTGAAGACAGAGCTGGTAAGCGGCCATGCATGACTTCACATCCAGAATTGTCTGGTTATGCTGTACTGGAGAACTGAACATTATTCTAATGGTTTACAAACTCAATGATAACGTCTATTCTTAATAACTATTCATAAACAACTCTGGTCTGTCTGAGAGTAGACTTTTAGGCAGGTGGGAGGCTCAAGTACCAAGCTGGAACATCCCTGCTCAAAATCAAATGTTTATGTTAGTCCCAACTAGATAGTGACAGGAGTGCTAACAAGATGTGAAAGGAGCCAACCAGAAAAAAAAAGCAAAACAAACAAAAAACAGAAGGAAGATCTAGTTAGTAACCAACTGAACTTGAAACAAAGATTCTGAGTGCCCCAGTTATGATGATCAGACCTTGCCCTTTGATGAATGGTAGTGTCCTTTATTCAGATAAGAGATGTGAAATGAGCCCAGGGACTGAAAGTGGGTGATGAATTTAATTTGCACATCTAAAGTTTGAATTATGTAGGCTTCAAATTTTTGTTCTTTTGTCCATTCTTGGAGCAAAATGGCAGTTAGTAATAACAATTTAGGAGACAACATACACTTACAACTGGAAGTCATGAGGATCAGTGAGAGAAGCCCAGGAAAAAACAGAACAAGAAGTAGGAATTGTCCAGATCCCCTCCACAATTTTTTTAAATATCTAAGTAGAAATAAGTATTTAGAAATTGCAGTTATGGGAAAATGTTGGCTACTCACTTGGGAGCACGAGTAATTTTCTGCGCTTCATTATATCTCTTTCCTTACCTGCCATCATGTACTTTACTTGCAGGTATGTTAATCACTCAAGGCACATCTATCTAGAAACTGGAGATACATCTTAACCAACTTTATTTCATAAAAAGATTAAATAAAATGATGTGTCATAGCCTATATTTATACCATCTCATGCCCTAAAACCCCCAAAGGTTCTCAGTTCTTTTCTTCAACTTTCAGTCTCTTTGGATACCAGGAACAACAGAGCTACATGGGACAGACCAAGTTGAGATGGGAGCCAGGTCATTCCACTCAAGGGATTAGAGCTCTACTAACTTCTAAAGGACCAGTTTGCAGAACCAAAATCGAGCAAGATGAACAAGACCAACACTAAACTGTTCGTATTTCCTACTCTGCTGTGTCTAATTCATTCTCCCATAAATCAAAAAGACAAACTTAGGATCACTGTCCCTCTGTCCAGTGTACCTTGACTGAACATCCTCGCTTTGCTTTCCACCATTCCTCTTCTCTTTGACCAGCCGACTGGGACATAAGACGAAGATTAATCTGTTGTTTTTCTTTGTGCTAGGCTTTCGTTCAAAGCCTCTGGTTATAGTACTATATAAAGTACGTGGATAAACATGTATATATGGGTCGCCATTGAGGAGAGCAGTCTGCACAGACAATTAGAAAATGACTTTATACCGTGAAGAAGACTACTGAAGTATCAGTAAAGGATGACTCTGCTATGTTCCTTTTCTACTCTATCCTTTGTTTCAAACAGTTTTTCCTGGCTCCACTCCTGTCAGTGGAGTGCCACCATCTCTTTTCCTCAGATGAAGACTGCTGTTAACAGGACGTGGTGTTTAGTAACATTCCATCAAGTGATATGACTAATGGTAAGAGCTCTTAGAATTAGCTGTCAGGGGATTAGGGGGAAAGTTGGTGAATGATGCTAACATAGAGTTTGGATTCAGTCTGAAGAGAACAGAAGTAGAAACCCAGTAATTGGATCTTTCATTTGATTGGTAAAAGAGACAAAGCAGGAACAGTAGCAACAGTGCTTTGTGCTAGTGAAAGATGTTTCCTTACCTTTTCTTTTATTTGGTTGCAACTGACTGCCCATGGCTGTTGGGAGAACACATATCTTTAAATATTAATATGGATGATATATCACAGATTACAAGACTAAAATACCATTTTATTTATTTTTCTAAGAACAACTGTGACCCACACTCTGGATATCTGGGTAGAGGATCCATGTTTATCCTAAATCAAAGGACAGTTTTCCATAGTAACAGAAAGCCAGCAGAAAACTGGGAGAATAGCCAAGCAAAGACTACTCTTTCTCTGTTTTTATTATCCTATGTGTTGTCCAGTATAAAAATCCAATACTCTCCTGAAGAATGAAGCAAGGTTACTGACTGAACACAGTACCGAAGAAAGCAGCATGGGAAAGTAGAGTGGGGAAAGTTTGACAAAAGCAGCTATGGAAAACAGGAGAGAGCCAAGAAAATTGAGAGTTATTCCGGAATGGTGGTGTGGGTTTTCTAGTGGCAGTTTGCATTTTGAGCTTATAAAATGTGTGTGGGGGTTTGTTAGTTTTATTTTTATGGTGACAAAACTAAGCAATATTTACTTTTGTGTTGAATAGTTTTAGATACGGATATTACTCCCAGTCTTAGAAACAAAACTACAGAAATAAATAGCAGAAGACTAAGCTAAAAAACAAAACAAAACAAACAAAACCAAAAAACTTCCACGGATATGCACCATTCAATCACTGGTATTGTATTCAACAGACTCATTTTCAAGACTCAAACAGCTCCCATTCTCAAAGCCTTGCAGGAGTTTGTCCAATCATGGAGCCAAACACTGATCAAATTAATCTCCAGGAAATATTATTATCTCAGTGAAATTTCAAAAGGGAAAAGAGAATTCTAAGCATTAAAGAAGTAAGGTATAAGGAGGAGAAAATGCCTCTGATTCCAGAAATGCTTGAATCAAACTCCCTTACTGTCTCTGAGCAATGTTTCTCCATACTTCATATGTTTTCCTTGGAAAGACAACCATCTTCAAAAATGTATTTTCTTTCAAATTATAAAAGAAAATTTAAGTTCCTTCACAATTCATGAAGAAGAGGCAGAATCATCCCATATTTGTTAATCAAACACTATTTTGTTATATTACTAAAATAGAAAAAAGTGCACACTCTGCAGAATAGAAGAATGATTATTTCTCACAAACACCAGTTTTATTCAATTTTCCCTTTCTCTTTCCAACACATTTTTCCCCTTTGAGGCACTAGAAGAGGGAATTAGATACTTATCCATAGTGATGTAGCCCAACTGTAGCTTCAAAAGCCATAATTCTTTTTTTCCTGCCTTTTAAAAACAGATCAATGTTGTTCCAGCTCAAGGCCTGTAAAATAATACTACACTTGACCTGGAAGACATCTCCTGACAGTATTCTTTGGTCAGTGAGACTAATACTGCAATGTAATTGCCAGAAGATTGTTACTTCTATGATGGCAGAGCACACAGGAAATAATACCTAGAGGAAGGACCAGATGAAACAAAACGTGTGTGTGTGTGTGTGTGTGTGTGTCTGTGTGTGTGTGTGTGTGTGTGTGTGTGTAAAGGGTGGTCATCAGTTTAGTATACATTGCTGAGTGTACATTCTGGGAAGAGTTTAATTATTTGTTGGAATCTGATTAGTTGAGACATAGAGATTGTCTAGTTCTGTGAGTCCTAGGTACATGGTGTAAAATCTTTTAAACGAAGTAACATTATTTCTGTATTGGTTTTCGAAGAATAAAATGAGGGAATCAAGATTTAAAATCACATTAAATCACATTTCAAAACAACCATATGTAAAGTCAAACTTTCAAAGAATTCAATTTTATAATGAGTGATGAAATGAAGGCTGTAGAAAACACACCTTCCCTTTTTCACCAACCTGCTTTCTGAAAGATGAATGGGCTGGTGTAATATAACAACAAAAATGTCAAATTGCTTACTATGTGCATCCTACTTTGCTAAACAAATGCATATATTAACTAAATTTAACCTTTTAGTCAGCATAACTAAGCATGAATAGTCACATAACCATTTTAGCAATATGATGTACGGAAAGAAAATCTGACTTTCTAGAGACCACACAACTAGTGAGGTAATATAATCAAAGTTGAAAGTGTGTGCTTTGACTTTGCTTATGCACTACTATTGTGCGCATTTTATGGCTATTGCATAAAAGTTCTCATGTGCATTGATTTCAGAATTTCAAATGTAGTTGAACTATATGGTGAATAGTATATACTATCAATATTTTATATTGGTGGAATAAGCACTGCAGGAATTTACCTAATTTCCTCAACTGCTCCTTAATGAAAGAAGAAAAGTCTGAGTTTCCAAATTATCAAATTGATATTCAAGATGGTAAGTTGTGCCTAATGATACACTTTTGCAAGCGAAGTGTCTGATGTTTGAACTTAAAAGTATGTGAGCCTACTTCACACTAGTTTTAGTTCTAGCACCCTACACTTGGCTTAGGTGGGTGGGGCTCCTGGTTACCTTAGCTGGTTCCAGGGTCACCGAGCCCAGACACTGCTATTCTCTCACTTTCTAAATGTGACACACTTGGTAAGAAAATTTTAGTGCAATGATTCTCTCTTTGTTCTGTAAATAGCAGCTGTATTTCCAATTAGCTGTTTAAAAACTAAGAATCAGCAGAGTATAGAAGGCTTTATTCATCCTCTACCTCTAGGAGAATAATAAATTTCATAAAGTAACTGTAATATACTGATAGCTTATATCTGCTTTTTGTTTTTTAAAAGTATTTCTATCAATGATGAAGATTTTTACATGACCCAAAGTTAAAGACAAAAATGGAAACAGAATTCTTGAAACAATTAACATGGAGGGGACACTAGCGTGTGAAACACAGACTTTATTTTTAACATAAACTTCTCTTTCACTATCTCTCCTTTAAAATTTTCTGCTAAAAACTTTTCTTTTCAAATTGTTTCAGAACAATATGCTAAACAGAATTTCACTGAGTGTTTTGTGAGAAATTTTAAAATGTCAACAACTTTTACTTGAGTGTTTGACAAAACAATGAAAAATTCTTATTTTAAAGATCTCTTTTGTTTATTTAATAATGCTCTGTAAATTGACGGCATTGCTTTGTAGTTCATCCTGACAGGAAGTAAACACCTGTAAACATTTTCTATACAGACATTAATCACCTTGCAAAATGCAATGATTGCTTGTAAATAGTCATAATATGAATAACAATAATCTATACCCTTGTTCCTGTTCCCATGCTCTTGACATGTTAAGTGTTTAATCCTTACTTCATCATCACAAGAAAAGTATCCACATACCATTTTTTCTTGTAAAAGTGTTGGGGTGAGGAAGATCCATGGAATGTCAAGTGCCTCAAAGTGCTAAATTAGGGAATGAGAATTTGAACTCACATAATTTGATTCTAAAACTTACAGAATGCTCAACTAAAAGAGAACAGAAATGCTATGGAAACTGCAATCTCTTCCACTTTTACGTCCATTTATACTCTACCACTGGGAAAATATCAACAAGAAGCAGAAATAACACCCACCTCATTTAAACTTATGTGACAGTCTTGTCAATTTGGTCAATTTAATATGATAGAAGTACTCAAAATTATTACCATAATCACCTCTGACTTTCCAGACTTCAAAATCTGAAATGTTATTCCATGAGTACTTGAATTCTTTAAATGAATTAAAATCAACATTAGCGACCCTCACTGAAACACCAACCCTGCTTACGACAGTTGATCGCTGCCAGCACTGCCAGCACACTCTATGGAATCCACAATTACATCGATTATATTAAAATTTGAGTTTTCTTATTTGTAATGTGTGCAGCCTCTAGTATCTTAACCCTTTTGCATTTTTTTTCTCTTTTGCTATGTAGATGCACATGTTCGCACAGACAAATACATTTTCTGTCTTTCTTATAATGTCCTAGAATTACATTGACTATAATTGAACAGTGCTTCAGGTTTGACTAGCAACCTATTATAGATTCAAAGCATTGGAAAACCAAGAAACTTTAGTTGCTAAAATGTGGTAGAAAATGTGATAGTTGGATTATGAAAAGTTTCATAGTGTGGTTGTATGCCTGAACATATGGATACTGTTAGGTGAATATGCGATATGAATACATATTAATTGAGAGAATTGTTAATGCACCCTCATTCTTCATCAATAATACTGGAAGTAAAACCTTAATATACTTGTATCCTCTCTCTGCTTCCACCTTTTGAATTCATTACAAACAGACATTATTACATTAACAGAGCATGCTGAAGGAAAAGATATGAGTCCTTTGCAGATGTCATATCTCTTCATAAACTTTACATAAACATATCTAGAGCATCATCCCCACCTCACATGATTTGTTATTCTCTGCTGCCATTCAGGCATTACAGTTCCATGTGAGAACCTCCTTGGAATCCAGAGATTTATAGGGTGACAGGTAGAGATTTATCGATATCTGCTTAAGGCTGGGTTTAACTTTCTCTTTAGTGGTGCCCTCTGATTATCCTATACATGTTGGTTTATACAGGAGAACTACCACACACACACACACGCAGACACACACACACACATACACAGACACACACACACACATACACACACACATACACACACACACAAACACACACACATACACACACATACACACACACAAACACACACATACACAAACACACACATACACAAACACACACACACACACACATACACACACAGATATGATGATCACAACCTCATCCTCTGACACAGCCTCACGGACTCTGAATATGCTTTTATTACTCTCTTCACCCTCAGCAAGACAAGAAAAGAAAAAAATCATTGCACCACAAATGTGCCCATCTCTCTTTCCACACATGGTTTTAGATGAGGGACTTCCTTTTTCCTACTTTGATTCTTAGCCTTTGCTGTGAAGTGAGTCTAGATGTCCCCTTGACGATCTTCTTTGGCATAAAATATTTATGAAGAGACATGGATGAAAATTTCCTAAAGGTTGTCATGGCTACTCCTAACAATTTACACAGTGTGCTTCTGCATTTGTACTAAATTACTCAGCCTTTCTCATACTTTCCATCCATATTCCAGCTTGACTCAGTTCCTATCTGAGAGTAATCGATCCAGCATAGCATCTGTAACTCAGACATGAGAACAGACAAAAGAAAAACTATTTCATCTTTTGTTTTTTAATTTTATTTATATAGTTATTTGCTATTTGTTTATGGACTTATGTTTGCATCAGATTGGTAGCAGATCACGGTATTTAATGTGATCTGCCACAGGGGAATGTGATGAACTCCTCATACAGTGATCCCCTGTGTCATAGGAAATAATCAAAACACTTGTTACAAATGTATGTGTGGTGCCGTCCTATAGTGATTTTTGGACGAATTTTCAATAAATTAAAAAAAGCTCCTTAAAATCTCTAATTTAGAATGCACACTATAGCTAATGAAGAACAGCTCAGATCATTCCATGTTACGAGTAGACTATCCTGCTTCAAAGTGAAAACTATTAATCTTCATTTCCTGTCTTTAGTGTTTCCAATATCTAAGATGTTTTATGGGAAAAGAACTCACATTTTGTTCAGCTTTAGTAATTAATGTAACAAAAGAATGCAGGCAACAGTTTATATAGGCTGGGTACTAATTATCCTCTGTGGTTTATATTAAAAAACAAAAACTAACACATGCACACTGTTGAAGAAAATAATATTGATGGTCAAAAGGAATATTACCACTAAAATGAGGAAATCGGTAACATTGAATGAGCTGGGCAAAGTTGAAGATTTTTTAGTGTCTCTTCAAACAAGGATATTAGTGGGAGAAGGTGAAGGAAAGTATCGCATGTGGCGAAGTCACCTAGGGAACAGGAGGTTCCCTCACAAACATTCCACATCCAAGATGGGAGTCTCTTGGGAATTTATGCATCTCATTATATGTCAAACGTGACAGATATATGATATAAATATAAATCCTGAAATCACATAAATATAAAGAAAGCCCACATGACCTCTGGATTAGGAAATTTTGTTGTGTGATCTGTTTCTTGTTTTCTCCTATGTCAGAAAACTCTGCACAAGCATAAGTTTTTTTTTTTTAATAAATTATCCATTCTGAAAAGCTCTTAGAAATCTGTGCTTAGAAATTTGTGGATTTTACATCTTTTATTTTTTTAAATTGCAAATTTTCAAAAGCCTCTTTATGTTGTGAAAAGTCTTGCATTATTTTTGTAACTCTTATATCCAATTTAGTTGTAAAGCTGGTTAACTTATTGAATATTTTTAAAAATAAGAATCTCTAGGGGAGTCTTCTCACAAACACTTGAGTAAATAATATGGAAATACACATAATATTATAAGGGAGTAGTTGATTTTAAGGTATTGCATTATTCTACATATCCTCCAATAACGCAGTTAATGATACAAGTTTGTAGTGGAGCAATTTTAATCAGAGAACAGCAGCACTTCAAATGTTTGAAAAGGGAGAGAAAATTAAGATTTGTCACTGAACAATCACATACCAATCATTATCATCTAAATATCATAGTTACAATGAATAAGCTGTTATTTATTGTACTAAGCAGATCTATTATTTAAATAACATAAAGAGATCTTTTTCAATAACAACAAAAAGAAAATGAGCAAATTAAGTCAACTTAAAACAGCATATAGTCATAATTAAAAACATGTGCATAAAGATTTTAATTCCTAAAAAATGTCAAAGAATAATTTTAGATATTCAATTTCAACCTTGTAATGTTCAATTGTTTGTATTATTATCAATATTTTTTAATTTATGATAAAAAACAAAAAACAATTTTAAGAATAATTTGCTAATTCTGATATAATATGTTGCTTCCTCTTTGGTATTAAGAAGTATAATGACAAGCAGTGTACTTAAGACAAACCCACTGTAAGCATAAACAATTTGCAATAGTGTAGAATATGTTAACTATTAAGCTTTACAAAGATGAGAACAGTTTTCAGTTTTGACCTGTGTCTTATATATTATCTTCTTTCAATTCATCTTACATTGCAAAACAAATACAATTTAAATTAGATACTATGTAGAAGGAGTTTTAGTGATATAAACTGGCAAAAGATAGAAAGAAAAAAAAATAAAGTGGACATTTGGGAAAGATTCCCATGGTTTCAGGATTTATACCTTTCTTATCTTGAGGTATTTCCCTACTACTCAGTGTAATGATATACGTATGTAAGCCCATGGAGAATTTTCAAGCCTTGTGAACAAGAAACCCTGATTGTTTTCACACACAACAGCTGTGAAAATATCCTGGCTCCTATCAGCATGTGTTCTGAAAAGCTTCAGCATCCATTGCTGTCGGGGCTGTCGTTTGTTATCATTCTCATCCTTAGCATTTTACAACAGCAAGATAGACGTAGCAGCACATGATTTCTGACAATGTCTTTTGAAAGTGAATTGTTGAAAGCAAATAGCACAGTTTACATTGGTCATTGAAAACCTGTATGCAAACCAATAAAGAGCATATAAATCTCTAATTTTGAAATATTGTATTTCAAACTATTATATCCTAATATCAAAACATGAAGTCTGTGTCATGACAAATTGCTTCTGATTAAGCCAAATTTAATAATGACTTATCTTATACTCATCCAAAAGTTACATAAGGATGTGAACATTCCATAACTTATTTTTTTATCTATAAGAAAGTGAAAATTGTGAAATTGTCATTTGGATTGATGTGATAATGTACACAGTAATGTTTATCAAAAGCTTATCAGTATCTTTTCTTCCTATAAAATTTTCAAAGCTTTACCATTGAACTTTTATGCTGCCAGATCCCCATCAGTCGTCCAAGAAACTTCCAGAAAGTGCAACTACCTGCTTCTCTGCCACCCATACCTTTCAGCGCCATCATTTTGTTTCCGAAACTTAAGTATTAGTTTCATGTCATCTGAACCCAAAACAGGCAAACTGCTCTGGGTAGTAGGCTCATTCACAGCTGAAATGTAACATTTTTTTTATGCTAATGCACAAACAGCTTTCTCATTAAGCCTCAAAATCAATAGCCAAAGTAAAAGCTGTTAGGGTCTCATTAATAAGATTAATTAGATTTTCATGTTAACTATCCCAGCAAATTCTTCAGATTGTATTAATAATTAATCAATAATAACATAAAATAAATTTCTCTTATGTTTTCCTAATTTGGTGGAAATTTTGAGAGGAAAACATTGACTGCTACTTGTGACATTATTCTGCTCTGAATAAAAGACTGGAAAAGGAAGTGATCTATTTGTCTTGTGGAGTCCACAGCCCAAGTTTCCATCCCCTCTGGATATATGGACATGACAAAACTCATCATAATTCAATTGAAGCTAGTCTGACTAGAAAGTATTGATCAAGATCAACATGTCAGCATTTTCCCTCAAAGTTCCAATGCACTGAAAATCCAAGGCATATAGTTTTCTTTAATGTTCAGAAATTGGTAGTGATTTCTCATAGTGAAAAACTTCAGATCACCTCCATATAATTTACAACTATCCACTCACTGTATAAACAGAAGATTAAACTTTGCTAACTATAGGAACAAATAATCAATTACCACTAATATATATTGCTGTTGTCCAGAAGTGGATTATTTAGATTCTTCTATGTGTGAAAAGTACATAGCATACAAGGGTGATGGCACATGGAATTAAGAATATTAATATTCTAGGGCAATACATGGTACTGACTGGAAAAGTATATTGTTTTCATGAAGTAAGCTGTAAATCATTGTCCAATTTTTTTTATATAAAAAATACAAGTTGTATTTACTAAGCAGTAGGATTCCAACAGTATTGACTTCCATCAGCATTTTTTGAGGGATTCTTGGAATCCTTATTCTCCGTGAAAGTTACTTGGACATGATTAAGTCATTTTGCAAACATATGCATTCTAATGGCTATGTGCTAAGTAGAAGAAAAGCAAAGTACTACACTGTGTATTGTTTATCACATAAAGAAAAACCTTTAGCAACAAACATGTCAAATGTTGGAGGAAATTACATATACACTCTAAATAATTGCCTCTACTAACTATCACACCTCATCAGCAAGAGGGGAGACAAAAGACAGAGTTTAAGTTTCCACAGGATAATAATGTTTTTCTTGCTGAGAAATAGAAAAAGAGTTAAAATACAGCAAACAACGAATTGGTTCTTGAAAACCACTTTAAAATTTGAATGACTTACTTGGCCAGATGTACTTAATATGGAAATACACACAAGACAGAAGGCAAAATCCAATCCCTATAATTGAACTTGTACCAATCCCACTTCTGCCTCCTACAAAAGGCAGCTTCCTTCCACCCACTTCAAGTCAAAAAACAATCTATAACCAACTGAGAGAATATACCTTTTCTTCTTGACCTCGGGTTCTTCTTTCTTATTTTATGTTCCATTCATCATCTCAGTGACCGGGACCCAGTACCTTCTCAAAGTCCCCTGAAGTCCGTAAAATCCATTCTGTGAGGACTTGAGAGAAACTCCCCATAACGTTTCCCCCATGTCCCCCCAAGGCAGGGTACGTACCTAACCCATCCTCCGGCTACCCTTGCCCTGGCTGGTACTTACCTGATGGTCCACAGGTTCTGCAGATTTCACCAGGTGTTTATCCTTGTATAAAGACCAAAGACCGATATTGGGCAGGAAAATTAAAGCCACAGTGAATAACAAAGTCATCTGCAGAAACCTCTTCTGTTTCCTCTTCATTGCAAATGGTCACAGTGGAGAAAAGTTAGAGAAGTCTCTCTCTGCCTGTTTCTTGCGTGTAATGCGAAAGTCCTTTCTTCTCTCCTGGGAAACACCGGAACCTGAGGGGAAGCTACAAACTTTTGTTGCCTGCTCAGCACCAATCTGCAGGGTTCAGAGGGAGTTGGCCATCTGCAGAACAAACGCACAGTTACTTTTCTCCAGAAAACTATGACGACGGCATTATCTATTGGCTTAGAAAGAAATGACTCTACTGAGGAAATCATTAAGTCTATTGACCTCCATTAATATAAAGCAGTGGAGTAAATAAAGTAAATAAAGACCGTTTCATAGAATAACAAGTTATGGGGAAGTCAAGAGCATGCTAGAAATATCAGTAAATAGCAGGTGTTTCTCTGTCGCTGTTTGCCCAGCATCCCCCGCCTTTAGGGTGGGAGGTCCAGGATGTAGAGTAGGAGATTAAGAGCGAGAACTGAATGAGAGGGAGTGGCTTGGTCCAGTCAAGTGTCTGGAAGATACATGTCCACTTTTGACATTGGAACATCACCTTTCTTATCTTCCTATAACAGCTCTTCCTTTGCTTGCCTTGGGATAACCCACCTGAACTCAAGTTCAACTCCCTCTGGAGCCAGCTTGTCAGGCAGGATCCAGGAACACCATAGCCAGGTCAGAACTATGTTTGAATGAGGGTTCACAAACTCCTGAATCCTCATGCGCTGTCAGACCACTCCTCGGCAGGCAGCATCAAGAAGTCCTGGGAACCTGGTGAAAAGACTCTACGGATGTAGGCTGAGTCCAGCCAGGAAGTGCAGGCTCAAAGACGACCCTTCCTCGTGCAGTCCAGGGAAGGAGATCCTCAGAGAAGTGTGCTCTCCGCCCATCAATCTGGTCCCCTTCCTCTGCCGACGCTCTCACGCTCCACTGTTCATGTTACCATTCTTTTCTAGCAACTGAACGAACCCAGCGAAGCATCATCAGCACCTCCAGGGCAGTATTTCCTTTCCGATCTCCTCTTCACGTCAAGGGACGGATGGCTGGCGGCAAATGCCAAGTGTGACCCGGCTTTAGAGGCAAGTGGGAGAGGGCGCGCGGAGGATGAGTGAGGGATGGCGAGAACGCGCGTGGCGCTGGCACCCAGGCGTCCGCCTCCCGCTGGCTGTAGCTTGCCTGCTGGCAATGATATTGGTGCCTACCACGTGTGGGAGCCTAGAGGCTAGGAGGGGAGGGCGAGTCGCCAGGCGAGGGTGGCCACTGTCTCCCTCCTGCCAGATGCTATATAAACAAACCCAGAGGCAAGGAAGAAGGGGCGGAGGACGAAGACGCTGACGGAAAAATCGATTTGCAGCTCTGGGACTAGGGGGATCTTCTTTTCTCGGGTAATCTCAGACCGGGAGGGAGACCGGTTCCTCTCTGAGCTCACCCGAAAGGCGCCAGAGCAGATATTCCGGAGTCAAAGTCGCCCAGAGCGGGCGGGCAGTGGGAGAATTCCTCCATGGTACTGGTGGGATCGCAGCAAGGCAGGCGCGGCAGCGGCAGGGAGCAGAGGCAACACAGTCTGGACCGGTCCCCCGAGAAGAGGGTTCCCCAAGAATGTGGGTCTGCAGCCTAGGACAGGTACGTTGCTTGGAGGGAGGATGAGGATCCCCACGCTGGACTGGCTTTCTAGCCCCAGCTTCCCGAGAACACCTTGGAGATCAGAGGCAGCTCTCCTGGAGCTCAGCACCTGGGGCCCAGGTTGAGATTTGCCAGCACTAAATGACTCTTCTCCGCCCTTGCTTGCCTGCACTGCCTGCCACTGAGAGCTGAGCGGTTTTCCTGCCCCCTCACTGAGCTCACACAGCCTTCCCTCAATAACCAGAAACCCTAGAATTGAACTAAGTCTCCAGCAGATGGGACCCTTCCCTTCTTTTTAGAAAACTGATTCAGCACATGGGAGAACCTGTGGCCTCTCTCAGGAACGTGTGTGCTCTCTTGCACGGGATCAGGAGCGCCTGATTCCCGGTGTGAACTTAGGTAAGGCTACAGATGGGCTTGCAGGGTAGCATCAGTATGTCCAGAGTCCCCCCAAAACACCATGGTCACCTCTTTGTTACAGTCTAGACAGTGATGCCCACATGCTTGAAACGTATGAGACTACACTCCAGATGGTTTTCTTATTCACCCTCTTCCTTTCCCCCTCCCTCTCTCCCATTTCCTTCCCTGCCTTCTCCTCCTCCCACCCCAGCCTTCTCTCTCCAGCTTGCTCAGGACTTCCACTTGAGAAAGCCCCCGATTTGATCTTGGAGACTTAAACCTTAAACTCTTTAGGCAATATATTTAGAATGGACTGGAGCAATAAAGACTGGCCATATGAGTACAAAAATATGTTGCGCTTGTTTTTGTGGGTGACTTGTATCTCAGAATAGTTTCAAAACACATTTAATAAATATTTTGAATGCGTCCTCTCTGTAAATAAAAGTAGTTACCTTTGCATTTTATTCAAGTGCAATTTAAAAATTTCGAGGAAAAAGGATTTTACTACTACTTCCAAAGCACTCATGTACATACTCGTCCCTGTTCTGCATAATTTTCAAATCACCTTCCTCTTCTGAGCTAAAGTAATTCTAAAACAGAGGGATTTGAATCCTGGGAAGCAATGCACTAGGGAGAGGTGTCTGAGAATAAATTAACTCTCAAGGATAGGTGTTTGGAGAACTATTTAGGTTTTTTGGATATTTCTTCACTTTTGATACAGTTACTGATAATGTGAATAGGAAAAAATAGATTTAAAAGTACATTGGAAATTAAACAATGAAAATAACATTTTAAAGAATACCTCTTCCTTTATACCTTATTAAAATTCCTAAATAAGGTACAGCAGTACTCTCCGAAGATCTGGTAATCTCAGGATATAGACTTGGATGCCATCTCACCTTTTAATATTAGTTGATAAAGTGGTATTCAGTATCCAGCAAAGAGCAATATTACCAACAGTGATTAGGTCTCATTTTTTATTTCCTGGCTAAGTCCATGCATAGTACAAGGTAGACACTAGAAGAACATTTATCTTAAGGTTTACTTATTTTATTGTATGCTTATGTGTCATATAACATATATATATAATATCATGTAATATTTATATATATTTCATATATATACTAATATATATATATGAAAGCAAGTAGTATGTCAGTGTACCACATGTGTGCCTGGTGCCTGTAGGGGTAATAACATGGTCTCATATCCCTCCTAAATGTATTATAAGAAGGTGGTAGGTACCATAGGGTGCTTGAAATTGAACCTGGCCTTCTTGCAATAACAAGGAAGTACATCTCCTAGAAGACAATCTTATTATAATCACCCCTGAGTTTACGGTATGGTTCTTGATAGTCATTTTTGCAGCCCGCATTTAATAAGTATTAATTTATACAATTTTATTTTTTTCTTATGCTATTTTTTATAACTTTATAACTATATTACCACCTTGTGCAAATCTTAAAAAATGAGAGATTTTAGGTTGAATCTTCCCCAAACCCCTAAATTATTGTTAATTTTACTAATTAATTCAGATGTATTTAATGCCTCTGCGGACATGGGTAAGTCTGTTTAAAATGGATATTAATACAAATTTAATAAAAGCTCTTACAGCTTTAAATAACACTGCTTTATAGCAGAAGTCTATTCCTTACATCTTCTTGTGATTCATGTGACAGTCTCAGGCAGTCACCTCTCTATGTGCCTAGCAACAGGCTAGTAACTCCAGAAAAAAAAAAATGGAAGAAGACAGTTTGACCTTGAGTAACAATGAAAAAGAAGGAATAAAGCTTTTGAGCCAACTTTGAATAAGGTAAAAAGGTTTTACCTGTTACAACTCCCCAATAGAAACTTTAGTGACTTAAAAATAACTCTGTGGTTTCATGACTCTACATTTTAGCTGCTCTGAACTGGGTAGTTCTGCTTCATGTAACAAAACAGATGCTGTTATTAGAGGAGACTGAGTTAGGATGGCTTGCAGTGGGCAGTGGCCGCCAGTTGCAGAGTCGTCATCGGAGGCAATCTTAGGGCAGTCTCATCTTTTTTTTTTTTTTTTTCAAGAGTTTGAATATACCTACTGGAGGTACTTAATATTTTTTAAATATTTTTTGAGTTTTATTATTTATTTATTTTTTATTAATTTATACAAATTTCCACTTCCTCCCCTCCTCCCAAAACCCTCCCACTCCCCCGACTCCCCTCACTCCCTCTCCTCCTCCCTCTCCAGTCCTAAGATCAGTCAGGGTTTCCTGCCCTGTGGGAAGTTAAATCAGGACCACGAGGGGTGCATTCTCCCACTGACACAAGGGGACTGATCTAATGAGAGCTCACCAAGGCCTGCTAGACTGGGACTGAACGAGCATGTGATCAAAACGAATTCTCTGAATGTGGCTGACATGGGGGCTGTCTGAGAAGCCATTGATAATGACACTGGGACTTGTTTCGTCTGCATGTACTGGCTTTTTGGGATCCTAGTCTGTTTGGATGCTCACCTTCCTAGACCTGGAGGGAGGAGGGCAGTCTCATCTTCACTTTCACTTGACAACTGTGTAACCTGAGCTGCTTACAGCATGGTGGGTGGGGTCCCAAGCATGCATGGTCCTGGAGGAATAATCAAAACATGCCCTCTTCTCATAATGAGTGGACTATTTCTTCCACCATCAGGGCATCAGCCAAAGATCCAGGACTGCATGGGGGGGGGGGTAGGGAGGAAAAAAAATGAGAACTCAATAAAAGGTTCAGCAAAGAGTGCAAAGCTGCCTTTAAAAAATTATAGCTATCCAAAGATATAGTAATAGGAGTTTAGCAGGAGGCATAGCTAGTTAGTTAGAAAGCAGTGGAGAGTAATAAACCAAGGCTTTAAGAGTGCCATATGTGACATCCTTGATTGCTAAAAAGTTAGTGAGGTGAATTATTTAATACTTTTAAATATATTGCCATAGAACTGATTTAAAGAAATATGCCCACTCTTACTTTTTCCTATGATTATAAATTTGTTTTACAGGATAATTGACTTTATAATCTAAAAGATAATACCTGTTCAAGGTCTATTGTTCATATATCAAAGAAAATTCACCATCCACTTTCTTTGGTGAATACAATTTTTGTCAATCTTAGAAACATGAAATGAAAAGCCGTTGGTATTTAATATGACCTAAATACAGCACAAGGTACAGTAATTTACTTTTAAGAACGTAAGATAGGCTGGGCAGCGGTGGCGCATACCTTTAATCCCAGCACAAGGCAGAGACAGGAGGATCTCTGTGAGTTTGAGGCCGGCCTGGTCTACAGAGTGAGTTCCAGGAAAGGGTGCAAAGCTACAGAGAAACCCTGTCATAGAAGCCAGAACTCTGGGATTTTACATCTTTAAAATCTGGATAAATTAACAAATTAAGCTGAGATTAGTATCTGTGTAACCACATTGATTTAATTTTTAAAAACTGATCTGGCAGCATTCCCAGGACTTGTACACATCTGGGTCTGATAGGATCTTAGTCCTGAGAATGGAATTGGATAAAAACCCTCATCCCTAACCCATCTCCAACTTATATTCAGTTGCAAATGAAAATTTGTTTATTTTTTTTCTAATGAAGTCTCACTGGGTACACAAATAAACCTTAAAGCCAGGTTCCATCCTAGAAGTAGATGGCCAACACAAAACAAAACTTAATGGTATTTTTGAAATTTCTTTGTCTCATAATCTTTTGTCTAATCTCTCTCTCTCTCTCTCTCTCTCTCTCTCTCTCTCTCTCTCTCTCTCTCTTTCTCCTACTTACCCTACATGTCTATTTCTTCTATGCTTTCCAATTTCCCCTTCCTTTAAGGGAATATTTGTGTGTATCAAGGTTTTTGTCTCTATGTCTATATAGGTTTCTTGTGCTCTTTCTTTGGATCTTTGTTTTTTTATTCATGTGTTTGTTTTGTTCGATTCACTTTTGTAACATGAGGTCTGGGCTTTTATTTTTTGTAACATGAGGGCTAGGTTGGGATTTTTGTCCTGCCCAGTTTCCACAGCCAGCATGTCCCAAAGAAAATCACACAGAGGTCTCCATACGTTATAAACTGATTGGCCCATTAGCTCAGGCTTTCTATGAGCTCTTATAACTTATATTAACCCACTATTCTTATCTATGTTAGCCACAAGGCTCAGTACCTTTTTCAGTGGGACAGGTAACATCCTGTTTCTTCGATGTCTGGGGAGGATGCAGAAAGAGTTTCCTTCTTCCCAGAATACTCCTGTTCTCATTGCCCCACTTCTACTTCCTGTCTGGTTGTCTTGCCTATGCTTCCTGCCTGGCTACTGGCCAATCAGCGTTTATTTAAAATATAACTGACAGAATACAATTTTCCCACACTACACTTTTAAATCTTATTTCTTTTTCACCTGCCTCTTTGTTTATACTGATAGAACAGAAAAGTGTATGGACTCAGTGTTCAGGTAGGTAGGGGGATATGAGAGGAATGGGAGAGGGCAACCATACTCAGAATATACTATGAAAAAAAATCTCTTTTTCTGTTTCTTTGTTTTTTTTTTTTTTTCCCAGACAGGGTTTCTCTTGGTAATAGCCCTGACTGTCCTGAAGCTGACTTTGTAAACCAGGCTGGCCTTGAACTAATAGAGTTTCACCTGCCTCTGCCTCCCAAGTGCTGGGATTAACAGCTTGTGCCACCAGCACCAGGCCAAAAAAAAAATCTATTTTCCATGTAAAGAAAAAAAATCTGACTCTGGGAATTGGACATCTGGTTTATTAAGCACATGCTGCTCTTCTAAATGATGCACTGACTTAAATTACCTGTAACTCCAGTTCCAAGAGCGCCAATGCCCCTTTCTGGCCTTTTCAGGCTGCCCACATACATAATTCATTAAGAAACCAAACACATAAACATAAAGAAAAGTAATAAAGAGTAAACAAGAATAATAAAATAAATTTTAAAAATTTCCATAATCAAAAAGAAAGTGCTTACTGACAATAATTTAAATAGAGAAAATATAGTTATACAATTATATATTTAATTTTACATGAATAAATTATGAAATATCACCAAAAAATTTATAAATATTTCAAAGGAGATATAGCATTTGCTAATACATTTTCTAAAAAAATGTAATCATAATAACCTTTTAGTTCAATCTTGTCTATAGGGTGAGCACCAGGACAGGGGTTACAGATAGAAACAAATAAAAAAAATCACCTTGTATTATTAAAAGGTGATACTACCTAAAATGTTACTTCTTTTGTTCTTGTTGCTCGGGATTTTTGAAACAGAATTTCTCTGTGTAGGGATGTCTGTCCTAGAACTAGCTCTGTAGATAGATCAGTTTGGACTTGAACTCAGAAATTCATCTGTTTTCCAAATGCTATGGTTAATGTCATGGATTACTACTGCCTGGGTGGCTATTCATAATGAGTGCATGTGTGCACACATGTGCATGTACACGTATGTACACACACACAAACACACACACACACTATAAAAAATTAATCACATTTAAAACAAAAAATCTGAACCATGATGGGGTTAAAAGATGAATTTAATTAAGTGCACTAGCAATTGAAAAGTAACAAGTGCTAAAGGCAAAAGAGGAGATTGTTTTCATCCAACCTAAATATTTCCTGCAAAAAATGATCTTCATTTCATTTCATTTTATTTCTCTGTATCAAACATTCTTACAAATAATTATTCTTTCCACTATCAGTAGAAAAAATAGACTTCTAACATATGATCATCTTATGATTGGCCTCTTCAGAGTCCCACACCTATAGCAAGATTTGCAGATGCTCATCTCATATATAAAGTACTATAGAATTTTCATGTTTACATATTCTTTAAAATATCTAAGTGATTTAATATAGTGTAAACAAGAACTGAATCATTACGTTTGCTGTTTAGGAATAATCACTAGTGGGACAATCGTAATCGTGTATACTCCAAAAACAGCACTTAAAATTATCTTCGATTTGAAGAGGTGAATTAATAGATAGGAAGTCCACAGATGTGACTACTTGGCTGTATGTATTTCTGCTATTGCTTATTTGTTTTATGACTTGATTGTTAAACCAATATTTAGATTTTACCACTTACCAGCAGGTATGAATGTCTAGATCAGATATTCTAATCTATCATACATGCCTTATCTTCTATTTTGAGTAAGATTGGAAGACACATGAAATATTTGAGTAACATGGTCTAACTTGTATTTAACAAAATAAAGCTGACTGCAAAATCATAGAAGAGTAAAAAAATAGGAACGATTATCAACAATAAGCCATGAAGGATAGCGTCTTTCATAAGATTAACAGTAATGAGGTTGAAGAAAGGAATATCCCTGGGTTGTACCGGTGGCTTAAAGAGGGAAGAGCATTGACTATTCTTCCAAAGGACCCGGGTTTTGTCCTAGCACACACATGGCAGTTCACAAGTGTCTCTATCTCCAAATCCAGGGTATTCAATGCCCTACTCTTGTATCTTTTGGCAGAGATGCAGAGACATACATGCAGGCAAAATGCCCGTGTATATGAAATAAAATTAAATCATAAAAAAATACTTCAAGAGCTCTCATTAAAAAAGTGAGCCCAGTGGTTTGAGGAATGAATATGTGATTAGACAAAGGTTCTCAAATATATTTAAAGCTTTGAATAGAAGCATTTTTAAATGATAGTTGTCACTTACAAAAAGGAACAAAGCTTGGGGGGTTCAGGGGTTAGGGGGAAATAAAGTATTGATTTTCTGAACTGTTGAGTTTGCACAGAAAAGAGTTACAGGTTTATAAGCATTTGTAGTTCATGAAAATGGCTTGTGTAGGTTCTCAGGCGGGATCTTCTTCATAAGAAGACTTTCAAGCACCCCATAACACCATGAGAAGATGAAGACACTGAGCAGTTGTGAGAGAGAACTAGGAATTGTATCAAACAAAGACTGTGGAAATGACAAGAAAGCACCCAAAGACCTTGAAATGTGTTTGTTCTTTTGAGTTGAGGAAAAATGATGGAATGCAATGAAGAGGACGGGAGGACACTCTTCATAAAATTTCTATTTGAGATTGGAAAAAAGTCTTCATCTTATATAACTATTGCTAAATTTGCTTAAACTATTGATAGCTAAAGTGCCAGAAGCATTACGAACAAGTGACTTTTTATATGTTAAAATGATGGCCTCTACAGAAAAAAAAATTCTCATCAAGTTTTAAGTAGAATAATTGTTTAAAGAACTTAATGACAAAAGCAAGGAATGCATTTTATTTTTGTCATATAAGCGTACTATATTTATCTCTAAAAACAATTATTAAAAAATGAAAAAAACTCTTAAGTTATTTTCTTCCTTACTCTAAGCAAAGGGTTTTATTTTGTTTTAATCTCTACTGTGTAAGAATTTAGAGATGATCAAGACTTCTTTGCAAAATTGTAAGTTATGAATTGATGTGTCATTATCATAAACTGTGGTTGGGAAATTTCTATCTATTTCAAGTTTTATTGTGCTGGCCTCAACACAATTACTTAATCATAAAGATGGTTTTTGAAATACCAAGAATTTATAGTTACATAGCAACTAACTATCAAAGCAACATGCAAATAATGGGACTATGTCATGCGTGGTTTCTGTCATATAGAATCAACAGGCAACTTAACTTAAGCCAGTCTATAGTTCAAAAGAAGAATTATGGCAAATCAACCTGATTGGTAACTTTTGTCTCAGGATAAATTCAAATTTTAATACAAACAATCTTTTGGGGAACTAAGTAATTAATAAGTTGTATTATTAATAACAATATATCATTATGTATATATTATCAACACTAATAATAATTCATTAAAATATTTTGTGATAATTTACATTTATTATACTACTCAGTTTGATACATATTCAATTTAGACATATTTTAAACCTATTTTTAATTAATGAATTAATTTTCTTGTTTTTATACCCAGACCAACTTCTCCTCTCTCCTCTCTTCCTATTCCATCCCACCCCAATCATTCATCCTCCACCATTTCTCTTCAGATATCAGGTCGCATCCAACAAGTTTGCATGAGTCATTCTGACTGGAGTAATGGCTCCCAAAATCATGCACCACAGTCATAGATGTCCTCCACCCTCAGTATTAGGAATCCCACATTAAGAGCAAGTTATACAACTATGACATATATGCAGAGCACCTAGGTCAGTCCCATGAAAGTTCCGTGGTCAATGGTTGAGTCCCTGTGAGTCTCTATGAGCCCAGGTTAGTTGGTTCTGTGCACTTTCTTGTGGTGTCCTTGATACTTCTGGAACATACAATTTTTCCTCCCCATCTTTCACAGGACTTCAGAACTCTGCCTAATGTTTGATTGTGGGTCTCTGCATCTGTTTCTATCAGTTTCTGGGTTAAGCCACTCTGATGACAACTGAGTTAAGCATCAATCTATAAATAATTTAAATAGACTCATATTTTACATTTTTCAATTGATTTAATGTTTGCAAAATCTTTGTATTACAACTACTTTTTAATAAATATCATTTTCATTTTAAAGATATATTACTCAACTAGTAGGTTAAAAAATTTTAAAATTTGCCCAATTGATACATAAAAGATCTGGGTAATTAATGTGTATAATTCTTTTTTTAATATCTCAATCCCTCACAATAAGCAAACAAGTAAATACCTTGTTGATACTTTTCTCAGCTTGATTTAGTTTGGTTTGGGAGCAAATTATTTTAGGTTGCCTATTTTTTATGGACATATCAAAATAAATTTGCTACAACAATGACTACATAGTAAGGTATATAATATGTGATTATTAATCTGTTCATTGTACTTTTCATCTCTATTTCTCTATTGATACAAACAAGAGAACAAGTTAATGTTCCTGAAGGAAGCAGAAGAGAATACATTTGTCTTATTGCTTCTGCTCTATTAACACTTCCATGCCCAGTGATCTCTAAAGTGCCTTATTCTTGTCTGCTTGATTGTGATAACTACATCTTGCTACATTATATGAATAAGCAGGCAGCTAGCTTCTTAAATACATTATCAAAGAGAGGCTGTAGACATCAAGGCAAAACATCTTATGACACTCAGGCTGCTTATGAGTTCATTGTAGCCAGAAAAATTTTAGGACTACTATCTCCTGAGTATATCAGGATAATGAACAGTGTATTATTTATTTACCACACCTTTAAAGTAAAGGGCAGGATTTTTGCCTCATATCTCCTAACACTAAGGAGAACCAATGACTGTTACGCTTCCCTTTTTTTCGGAGATTCATTTACAACTAGAAATTACTTGTCCAACCATGTCAAACAGATAGGGCAGAATACCAGATCTGAAAGGAGCACCATGCAAAAACAAACAGTGCTTGTCTACACAGTGGTTTAGGGAGTCAATGATGCAGCAATGACAGTGGTGCCAATGAGAAATAATGATGTCTAAATCATAATGCATTCACCAGGAGAATCACAGTACAGCCTCTAATCTATTAGAACAAGTCATGATTTGAAGAAGAAAATAAGTCTCTCTTTAAAGTTATTCCTCATAGAAATTATTCCAACAGTTAAAATATTGAGAGAATGTGGGCTAATGACAAAAAGGTTAGATGTAAACAGCAATGATCCACCAGGGAAGTTGTTTTTCTTTCCACTGTGTTTAGGGTAGCTAAAGGTTTGAGGTTCTTCTTTGAAGAAGTCTCCTTGAGTTTATATGCACATATTATTAAACTTTCATCCCTCATGGACTCCAAATCACTTTCTGCATTTTGGTCTGGTATTGAAAGAAAGATAGTTTGACTATATGTCAGGAAGTGACCACATGTAAAAGATAGAATTTATCTGATGTTGGGGGTCACAAGGTCAATTGATATTGGTATACATCCTACATAGTATATATTCATCAGGGAATAAACGCAAGTAATTCTAAGGTCAAGGTCTCAAACTGTGGAAGCAAGAAATCAATATATTTGTTAACATCATAGCCTTCATATCACCTGATATTATGGCCACAACCCTCTAATAGAATGAGAATTTGATGCCTGACTTTTAGATAAAGGAGTTTAATTTGGGACTGGTATTCAAAGGTATACTATTGCCTGTAAAACTCTAACATTCAGCAGTTAAAGGTCCTTCCAATAAACAAGAGAATACAATAGGCTTTACATTTTGTTAAAATTTGAGTGGCCTAATGTGAATACATATATAGAGATATATTAGTGGAGAAGTATTTAGCTTTTAGGAACACAGAAAATGTTATTGAAATTGACGATGGAACCATCTATAACAGAGATGTGTATAGATGCTGAAGAATGAAAAACACTTACAGAAAAAAATGCTACCCAGAGACTCTCCATGAAGAAAGTAGGATAATACAAAACAAAAACAAAAACAGAAGTATTTAACTTGGTTGACTTCAGCTCAAAACTGTCTGAGTTTCCCAGGCACAGGCATAACAAGCTAATTAGTGAAATAGTTATAGTGTCAGGAACGAAAGTCATGATGTTCATAACCACAAGAGTTTGTTATCAGTAATGTTGAACTACCTACCATCTAACTAGCAATGAAGATTTAAAGCTAAGCTAATTACACTGGCCTTCTTCCAACTGAGAAGGAACCATTGCAGTTCATTATAAATGGAATTAGTCCAAATATGGATTGTCTTTCTTGGCCCTAGCATTGCAAAGAGAACCATTGCCTAAAGGTTTATAGCATGTGCTCCACTATGTACTTGTCAACCAATATATTATCACATATGATGCTTGGTTGTTTCAACAATTTTTTTAAAAGAAAAGAAAAAACAGATATGAACATATGATCAAAGAGTACATATTCTTTTCAACTATAATATCAGACAAAGGCAACTAGTTTTGTAGTACAATAGAATGATGCTTTTGAGACAAATAAGACACTCTATGTGAGACAGGATATTCTTTATGGATTGGCTTCCAACAGTTAAAATATTGAGAGAACATGGGCTAATGACAAAAGGATGGAAGTAAACTGGAATGAACCACCAGGGAATTAGTGTTTCTTTCTACTGTGTCTTTAACAGTCGGGGGCTTAGGGTACTTCTTTGGAGAAAAGACTTCTTCCTGTGTTTATTTGCACATATTACTAAACTTTCATCTCCCGCTGGCACTTAATCACTTTCTGCTTTTTGGTCTACGAAACCAGCTGTCAGTGGAAAGAGTTATGATCCTGAAGCATATTGACCCTCTTCAATAGAGGCAGATAATATTTTTGACACCATAGTAATTAATGAACGTGTTTTCTCATATTTTTAATGGCTTTACAGAGAGTAGAGAAGTGGAATAGTCACAGACTGAGATATACATGATAATCAGGATAAAGATCCTTGATTATTTTTGGGCAAAAAGGTAAAATGAGTCATTTATACTAGCAGATATGCTAACCAAAGGCGAGGGAAGTCTTACCAAAGCAGGGAAGGGAGATGAAAAATAGGAAGTTATTGCCTTACACCCAAAAGTGGCTTAGGAACATCCTGCATCTCCTTAGTTTCTGTTTCATAAATATCCTATGGAAGAGTCAAAAACTTACAACCTTTAATCACAGGAAGGTGTTTGTCCTCGGGACAATTTCAATGAAGCACAGGCGTCTGTTGAGATGCAAGCTTTCCCCACCTCTGTTTATCCAGAATCCAACTTCTACAACTGTTAGGAATATGGTAAACAGCTGTCTTCCGTCCCTCACTTCTCCCCCCACTTTGTCTCCTTCTCTTCTCTCTCCTATCTTCTCTCTTCTGTTCCTGACCCCTCCCTGAAGAAAGCTGCCTCCTTTGAGATTATACCTATCACTGCTCCACTGGAAGGTAGTCTCCACCCAGTAACTGATTTCCCAAAAGATTATGCTTTTTTTGCTCACTAGATCAACTTTATAAAATAATCACAACTCAGAACTGCTCATTAGGTCAGCTAACATCTCTCCTGAACTATCTTATGATTGAACTTTGGCTTCTGCCTTAAACCTTTTCTCTCACAACTCCGTACTGAAGTTTCCTGTAACAATTTCTAAGAAATTTTACTCATGTTACACAACTCACTAATTCAGTAGAATTGCTCATTATCATAGAATGTATTCATCCTAAAGTAAATATGATGTTTTCTTAAAATCAGAAGCATATATTAATCCATGTTATGAAACCGCTTTGAAGACACTTTCTGAAAATGAGTTAAGGAATTTTTATGATCACTGTTTAATTAAAGTTAATGGCATACATTAGAAAAGATTACTTGGGGAGGAATAAAAACAATATATTCAAAATCATAGTGACTATCTTTAATATCAAATCACTGGAATAAAATCTCCTTAATTTGTAGCATTACAACCTAATTTATTACACTTAAATCATGGATTAACTCTTTTTCTCAAACTTTCTTGAATAACATGATAAAGTGTGAGCCAAAAAAAGCATATTTAATGGTAAAAATTCAAAGTGTATTTTGGATTCATTGGAGGTATAAGTAACATTGACTATGAAATAATAGTTTTCTTACCCTCTTATTTTAGATGTCCTTTTAACTTGATATTTTTGCAAGCTAAGATGTACCTTGTCAAGATAATGGCCCCTCTGTCTGTCACTCACCTATCCTATTACAGAGTAGACTTCAGAAAAGTGACAGTTTTCATGAATAATAATCACACCACCAAAGATGATTCCAAAAAGGGGCATTTTATTGATGTAAAAGGGACAATAGTTTTTTTTTTTAACCTTTTCCTCTGGCCTTGCTTTCATGTAAAGTGGAATACACATAAAATTACACTCACTGTTTTATATATATATACATATATATATGTGTGTGTGTGTGTGTATTCCTTGAGAAAATAAAATCTAATATATATATAATATATAGTACATAGTACACATATAATATATGTACATATATATTATATGTACAATATAATATAATATATATAAAAGTATAAATATATACTATATTATATAATACTATATATATTTTTTATAAAAGTATAAATATATATATAAATATTTTATATTTATTTTATAAAAGTATAAATATATATAAAGTATAATATAATATATATTAGATTTTATGTATTATAATATATAGTACATAGTACATATATAATATATATTAGATTTTATTTTCTCAAGGAGTATTCCAAAATATTTGCTAAATAAAAGTATAGACATGTATAAAACAACTGCATATTATTATCATTTTTTTAATTTCAACCAGTCCTTCAGATTCAGGTTTTCTAACACAACTACATTGATTTAAAAGTCTCCATAGGATGCTAAAGACACTGTTATGATTCTGACTCATTCAAGTCACCAAAATTAAAATAATACCTACACATATAGTGTAGGAATTGAATAGTGATTCATTTCTTTAAATAACTGAAAATGACTATCAATTTCAAATAATATAGCCCTTCCACACTTTTTCCATAAAATGAATTTGCTCATATTGTGTTTGAACCAATCTTGTAGGAAATATAGATAGAGCAGAATACAACGTCCTTTGTCCTTTGATGTATCTTATACTATAATGTGGAAAATCAGGCAATAAATAGAAACAGTATATAAAAAGGAAAGAATTGGAAGAAATGTGAAATTAAGAATGGAAAAGGTCAATGATGGAGGGGAATGAGTAAGAGCTAGGGCATACAAAAGGCGTCAGGCATAAAGTAATCCATCATTTATTGTAGTAACTTAAAATTTATTGCTTAGAAATAAAGAAAAATAAGTAGCATGCCAGAGGAAAAAATTAAGCAGCGAATGATAATATAATGGGCAAGGATGTTCCATTCAGAATGGATCTAAATGTAAGACCTCTCCGATCCTTTGTAATGATCAGCTTTGCAAAAACTAGAACCATCTAGGAGAGAAAAAAAAAGGGATTTAAAACCTTTCCAAGATAACTAAGTTAAATTTGTCTCTGAGGAATGTCTTGGGTATTGCCTCTTGAACTAATGGAGGTAGGAAAACTCACTGTGTGATGCTAGACTGTCAAAGGAGAGGATAGAACCTAGTAGTATGTGTGTTTATCTGTGTCTACTTAATGGTCATGCATGGAATATGACTAGTTTATTTTTACAGATTTTGCAGCCTTGACTACCAACTTCTGATGGGCACTATCCTTGAATATGAACCAAAATAAACCTTTTCTCCATTTAATTGCTTTAATTTGAGGCTTAAGCCCACATCTCTGAAGGGATAGCTGTGGAGATATTTTGAGTGAGACGTGATAACTAGTAATATATCAAGCAAGGAAAACAAATATGGACACCTTTGGGTAGAATGGAGCCTGATACCACATTGAGTCATTGTATTATATTTGTATTTCTTTTAGAATACAATTTTCCTTTCTCATCTCAAAATTTTATTTTTACTATTTACCTACTTTTAACAAAAGTATAACTGGTAGAAAGTTTAGAATTCTTGACAATTTTCAAAAGCAATTACTATCTATGTATATATTTACCTACATATATGTATGCATCCCCATTCAACTTATGTATGTATGTTACATATATAAGCCTTTACATGTATGTTACATAGTTTATATTATCAAATTTTCACATACTTATTTATCTATACATGGCAATGAGAAGTATATAGTTCTTGATATTTTCTCTTTATGGAAAAGCCTTGTTAACCAATTATCTTTAAGAGATGGGACAAAGTTGAGGTGTGGCTTGCTGGAATCTGGAGAAAAATGGGTGCATAGCCCAGGTGCTCTCTCTCTCTCTCTCTCTCTCTCTCTCTCTCTCTCTCTCTCTCTCTCTCTCTTTCTCTCTCTCCCTCTCTCTCTCTCTCTCTGTGTGTGTGTGTGTGTGATTCCATCGCTACACAGCTGAGCTTGGACTTCTCATTCTGGTTTCATAATTTTCCCCTTATAATAAATAAAAATATAATTGTTTACTTTAAGCTAACCTGGTTATTTTCCGAATCTAGTTAGCTTCTACAGTTGGCGCCTGATTCGTGGAGCTCAGATCTCCAACTCTTCTAGCCAGCTTGTATCAGGCTCCGCACCATTCATTTGGGTATATAATTCCCACACAGTGGGCCTGAGTAGCCACTAGATGTGGTCCTTCATATTTTCTCATTAAACATCTCAACTGGCTACTGGGTCCAATTTTCAGGTGCTCACATATGCTTAGATGGGATGTGGGCTTCCTCAGTTGTTTCTGTTCGGAAGTTGTTTTCGTGTAGCCACTGACTAATCAGGGACCTCCACGGAGCACACTGACTGATTTACACTAAATAAATGTTTTTAATTTGAGCATATCTTTCAACATTTAACGTTAAAATTCAGATTTAAACCAGCCACGTCGCTACAACTGTGCCGTGACACCAACTGGCAGGCAATGGTTATTGGATCTACTCCAGCTCAAACTCAACCACAGGTAAATTTATAATTTATAATATTTACTATAAATTTATAATTTAATGGACAAATTAATCATCCAGAAATTTAATAGCCTTTTTACTTATACCATGTATATATTACTCAAGGTTTTTATGATTTGCCTCCTAAATCCCTCTAGTTGATTCTGTGCATTAGCTTTGTCTTTCATATTGCTCCCTTAAAAATATGGTTTGATAATAGGACCAAGAATAAGGCACTTTTAGAAATGATACACTCTTTACACACTGATAATGTCCAACTTAAAGGGATATTCAGCACTTTTAAGAAGGATACAACTAATTTGACAAACAAAACCCAGTCAAATGAGGCACTTTTAGAAATGATAGCCTTTACAGAATGATATGATCAACTAAAAAGGAAATTCAACACTCTGGAGAAGGATATATCGAATCTGACAAACAAAACCCAGTCAATGACAGAGGATGCTGAGATATTGTCTGGGAGAATTTGTACTGTTGAATGTATTAACTGGACTCTGTTGAAGATTTATGATATATTGACTGATAGAATGTCTCTCCAGGAAAATAATGTGTATGCTATTAAATTATGTCCAAGGATGAGACCTTTTCTCTACTGGACAGACTTCACACCTTGGAATCATCAATGAGGTCATTAAAATAGAACACTGGACAGGAGATCCAGACTTTAGAAAAGGCAGTGATAAAAAGATTTGAAAAGATTAAAGAATTTATCAAATTTGATAACCAGGGAAAAAAGCTCCAAAGACAAATATAATGTCATCAGTATATAACAAACTCTGGGATAATTTACCCAGGATTATACCTCCTTTTCTGGTGATATCATCAGAAAGAGCATATTGTGCCAAATATCCTAGGGTAGTCAAAGAATATATATGGCAGCCCATATGTAGGACTGATCTAAAAAATATAAATAAGCAATTGTAGTTTGTAACATGAGTGGGGCCTGTTTGTTGGGGGTTTTTCTGTCCTGCCCGGCCCCCCAGCTGTTTAGTCCCAGAGAGAAATCACACACATATCTCTGTAAGTTATAATGCTGATTGACCCATTAGGTCAGGCTTCTTACTGGCTAACTCTCACATCTTGATTAACCCATTTTTCTGATCTATGTTAGCCATGTGGCTCAGTACCTTTTTCAGTGGGGCAGCTCACATCGTGCTGCTTGGTGGTCTGGACAGGAGAGGGAGGAATCAGCTTCCTCCTTCCCAGAATACTCCTGTTCTCCTTACATCATTTCCACTTCCTGTCTGGTTTTCCTGCCTACATCTCCTGCCTGGCCAATCAGCGTTTTATTTAAAACATGATTGACAGAATACAGACAATTCTCCCTCACCAGTAGTTTATAGAATACATTTGTTCTTCGT
This sequence comes from Myodes glareolus, assembly GCF_982192425.1. Taxonomy (NCBI): domain Eukaryota; kingdom Metazoa; phylum Chordata; class Mammalia; order Rodentia; family Cricetidae; genus Myodes; species Myodes glareolus. The sequence continues at coordinate 16,169,799 of NC_142048.1, read as the reverse complement.
TATGGAAATGGTCAAAACATGGGCTTCTAGCAACAAAGCAATGCCACAAGACTAGATTCAGTTAATCTCAGCAGACCTACAAAATGGACTGCAGTTGCTTTGGAGGTGTTATTGGAGAGAAGGAGAAAAAAATTTTAGAACAGGAAAAGCAAAAGGACTTGAGATTACCCAAGATCTCATTCTTGGCAAGAGACTTTACTCTGATCCTCAGGATCAGGCTCTGTATGATGAACACACCTTGTCCCTATGTAACACAGCAGTGTTAAATGCTTGGGACAGTATTCAGTACCCAAGAAATAGAATTGAAATATTATATATTATGGTTAAACAGGGTCAGAGAACCCTTTAGTGACTTTTTACAATATTAGCTAAGGCTGTACAAATAGAGGTAACAGACTCAGAAGCTAGATGTGTACTCACTGATTCTTTGACTATTGAGAATGACAACCCAATGCAAAAAGACACTTGAGTCTTTAAAGGTCAAATCACCATCAATGGATAAATAGATCTTTCATACAATCAGTGTCAAGACACTTGACTATAGTACTGAAGCTTGGGTAGAAAAAGTAATTTCCAAAAGAAGGAGAAAACATCAAAATGCCAAATGTTTTAACTGTGGTAGAATAGGACATCTGAGAATGGATGTAGACAAGCAATTCCCAGGAATAATGTCTCTTCTGGGAATGGCAAGAATAGGAGGACTCAGCCTTCAGGTATATATAAGAGGTATGGCAAAAGCTGGCATTGGAACAATGAATGTAGGTCACAAAAGGAAGACAAAGCAAGCCAATACCTTTGGGAAACTCCTTGGGGGAACCAATGTTCCCCATGATGAATGTGGTTGAATCATTTCCAGTTTCTGTGGAGACGTCTCTCACCAGGAAAATTAAAAAATCCAGTTCCTACTGTAAAAAGCCATACTGGTCTATATGATGGAATAGATATGGAGGATGGATCAAACACTCCAGTAGGACATAGGAATCATATGTTCTGACAGACTTCTATAAATGATCAAAGACTAAAGCTAAGAGTGTTCATAAATGGCATTTTTGTTGAAGGCTTACCAGACACTGTTGCAGATGTATGTATCATTACTCCAGAATCTTGGCATCCAAATTGGACTCTTTAAGAGGTAGATGTTCAATTCCAAGGAATTGGAACCCTATCTCAAGAAAAAAAAAAGCACACTATGGATTGAATGTATAGGGCCCAAAGGTCAGAGAGAAAGACTGAGTCCAAATGTAGCTAATATTGTAGTGAATTTGTGGGGTTATGACTTATTGCAACAATGGAATACCCAGGTTAACATTCCTGCAACCTCTAAAACTTATCTTTCTGGGGAAGATATTAGAAGATATAGACAAAGGTCACCAGCCATTCAGGCTATACAAGAACACAAAGGAATTGACAAACCTTTAGAGATACTAACGGCCCTGCCTTTAAAATGGTTAACTGAGAAACCAATATGAGATAAACAGTGGCCTCTAACAGATTTAAAGCTGCAGGCTTTAGAATGAACAACCAGATGCTCATCCATATTGACGAATCTACCAGCCCTTGGAATTCTCCTGAATTTGTTATTAAAAAGGAATCTGGAAAATGGGGAATGGTGACAGATCTTAGAGCTATTAACAAGATTATTCAACCTAAAGGCCCTATACAATCTGGAATGCCTCTGCCTTCTCTGTTACCAAAGGGATGGCCTCTCATAGTTATTGATTTAAGGGATTGTTCCTTCACTATACCTTTACAAGAAAAGGATAGAGAAAATTTTGCTTTTACAGTGCCTACTTATAGTAATTTGTAACCTATTCGGAGGTGAACTATCCTCCCACAGGGAATGCTCAATAGCCCAATCCCTCTCTGTGCCAATACTTTGTCAGTCAGACATTGCAAATAATATGTAAGCAATTTTCTAAGTCTCTAATCTACCACTACTTGGATGACATTTTGTTATTTGATTCAAATGCAGATACTTTAGAAAGAATGTTTGAAGAAGTAAAGAAAGTTTTGTCTAAATGAGGATTATTAATTGCTCCTGAAAATATTCAAAGAGGAGATTCTGTTAATTATGGAATTTCTGTTACTGAATGGGTTACAGATAATTAGAACACAAAAGTCACAAGTTAGGAGAGACTGGTTGTGGACTCTTAATGACTTTCAAAAATTGTTAGGAGACATTTTCAGCCTATGAGCAGCTGTAGAGATAACACCTGATCTAATAATCCAATTAAACAAAGCCTTAGATGGTAATAAAGACATAAATAGACCCAGAGAATTAACAACTGAAGCAGAAAAGAAATTGACAATTGTTGAAGTGAAATTACAGGAGACACATGTGGATAGGGTGAATGCAATTGTTAATTATATTCTAGTCATAACACCTTCCAGAATTTCTCCCACAGGAGAAATATTAATGCAGGGGGACAATATACTCTTTAAATACTCTTTAAATTTATACTCTTTAAATATACTCTTTTAATACCACAAAACCTAGTAAAAATTAAAAACATATGTGGAAAATGTCTCTGAATTAATTATAAAAGTAAGATGAGACTTTGTCAATTAGTAGGTAAAGACCCAGCAGAGATTATAGTGCCTTTTACTACTGATGAAATAAAAATGTTAAGGGAAGACAATGAACCATGGCAAAGTGCTTGTGCTATTTTTTTTGGAGAAATTAATAACAGTTATTCCAAATGCAATAGAATTACCCTTAAAAAGAAAACTTCTTGAATTCTTCCTTGAATTGTACATGGTGCTCCAATAATGGAAGACCACATATTTTATACTGATGCAAATAAATTAGGGAAAGCATGTTACAAATCAGAAGAATTAAGTAAGGTGGAACAAATCCCTTATAATTTTGTCCAGAAGGCAGAAGTATATGCTATTCTTATAGTACAAAGGGATTTCAAAGAGTCTCTCAATATAGTTACTGATTGACAATATGCAGAAAGAGTTGTCTTTTATATTGAAACCACTGAATTTATACCAGGTGATACAGAATTGACTTTATTATTCATTCAGATGTAAGACATAATCAGGAATATGCTTTGTCTTATATACATAACACACATCTGATCCCTTATGGGTCTGTCAGGTAATGCCTAAGTCTGCACAAGGTAATGCAGAAATTGATCAGTTATTGATTGGAAGTGTGTTGAAGGCATCAGAATTTCATAAAAATTTCATGTCGATAGTAAAGTTTTAAAGAAAGTGTTTCCTATTACATGATGAGTTAAGGAGATGTCCTATTTGCTCTTTCTAAAACCAAATAATGTTGCTTGAATGGAGTAACCCAAAGGGTTCTCAAAGGAATGAGGTCTGTGCATGAGATGAATATAGATGAATGTGTTCCTCTTTGCAGAATTTGTAAAATTAAAATATGTGCACCACACATAGACATGTACTCAGGTTTTCAATGGGCAACTACCTTGAGCTCAGAAAAGGCTGACTCAGTAATCACACATTTATTAGAAGTTATGACCATCATGGGTATTCCTGCACAAAGAAAGACAGACAATGGTCCAGCATATATCTAAGAAAATGAAGCTTTTTTTTTGCTTATTATAATATAAAGCGTATTACAGGTATAGCAACTAATTCTACAGGGCAGACAGTTATAAGAAGGTCAAATCAAAGTATAAAGGATATGCCAAACAAACAGAAAGGGGTAGAAAATACTCCAAGAAATAGATTGCACAATGCTTTATTAACCTTGAATTTTCTTAACACTAATGAGAAGGGGACAACAGCAGCAGAGAGACAGTGGATAATTGGAAAAAAAACTCCAGAATTGAATCAACCAGTATTTTCCAAGGATGTGTCAACCTCACAATAGAAACCAGGAGATGTGCTACATTGGGGAAGGGGTTTTGCTCACAAGAAGAAGATAAACTATGGATACTATCAAAATTAATGAAGATTCACTTTGAAAAAAAGAAAACTCTTGAGAAAGAGAAATGACAGCTCACACAATGGTGCCAAACATACAGGTCATAAAGAAACCATATAGGGTTGTTTCAGGATTCTGCTCTTGTCTTTACAGGAAAAATCACATTTTCAAAAATTCAAGACACCCTGGATGTTTAGATGCTGACAAAAGGAAAACTAACTATCTAATAAGGATCACTGAGAAAAAAAATATGACTTATGAAGATAGGTGATCAAAACATATACACTTATATATAATGAATATATAGAGCTGGAATTGGAATTGGACAATGACTCTGTACTTCCAAAATTCCAACTCCAAACTTGTTAAAAGGAATATTCAGAGTTTCAGTATCATGTCAAGAGCCATCTGGTATGGGATAGAAGAAAGACTTTTGAAAAAATTTTACTTTGTACATGTATATTTTGTCTATATTGTGTTCTTCATTGAATGTATGTCTATACAAATAATTTTAATTTTTCCATGATGAACAATATAATTTCCTACAGATACTTTTCCTGCTATAATATTTGAAGTCTCTAGGAAGAAGATGGGTCCCCACAGCAACAACTCCACTTGGTTGAGATGACATCATGATGCTGATAGTACTGCTATAAGACAGATTTTTTTTTGGTACCAGCTGCTGACATGGTGCACCTTCTTATGATGTTCTGGCCAGAACTTCAAATAAGAACCTTCAATAAAACCCTATTGACTGCTTGGAAATCATTTGCAACTATGCTAGACAGTAATCTTGAAACTTAGACATCACTTTAATTTTGCAGGATTATAGAGAACATCACACCATGACAGCAGGAAGCAACTCTAAAGGGCTAAGTCCCATCTCCCAAAAAATTTTGTGCTCAAGGTTGAGAACACTGTTTAGGGATTGTCAATTATTACTTGTATCAGGTAGAGTGTTGGGGTGGAAACTATATAGGTTCAAAGTTAAAAAATGGATCATAATATTGGGTAATAGAATGAACACTTTTGAGCTATTATTAATGAATAATTTACACTGGTATAGTTTTTGTATATTGACTCAAGTTCCATCTGTATTTGTTATTTGTTTAAAATATTTGTACACCAATGCAAAGTTATTCTGTCATATTATATACACACATGTTTCTACCTCTGCTTAGGACATTTTATATATTAATACAAATTTTAGGGTATATTTTTGTATTGCATTATGTACTATTCTTACTTCTGATAAGATTCTTATACACTGTTGGCATTTTGAGGTCATTGTTCTTACTTGCTGTACATTTGGTTACAGATTATTTACTAATCTGACATGAAGTCTTAGTCTTTAAGCTATACAGGTATTAAATATTATAGTCAATAGTTGTTCATGATATATATGTATATATAGTCAGATTAATTAGATTCTTTAGATACATAAGGTTTGTACTCTGCCTAGATAGGTAATCTTCAACTACTTCAAGGATCTATAGAACATGTCATTTAAATAATTTAGGGTTCTGTCTACATGGGACATTATCACTCCTGACAATACCTATCTATTCCCGAGAGAATGTTGAGCACCGAAGACTCTCACTCGGAATTTGTTTTCTTCTTGCACAATTGGACTTTGGGCAAGGAACAGCCCATGCCTCAACTACTGAAAAAGTACATGGTGTCCAGACTGGATAAGCAGGACACAAGGAAAAGTTCTGCCAAACCTTGCCAAGACAGGGTAAGATGGTTCTGAAAAATTTCTTGCCTCTGAAAATAGTCTGTCAGTTATGCTAGACCTTAGCTAAATTTGGTAGCTTCAACGATGCAAATGAGACTTTGGGTGATTGCTCAGATAGTAAATTGTCTCCTTTTTATACTGCTCACTTTGAAAGCTGCTTGATTGCACTTCCTGCCTACTCAAGTAATATTATTTCCATTCTCATGCTTTTGACGGGGTTGAAGATTAGATAGTCATAGTTACCTTCCTCTTATGATTTAGCCAAACTTATATCTGATAAAAGACTTAGATTACTCTTTGAAATAGAATACTTATTAAAACATTTGTCATGTGTTCCTTGCTTAATATTGTTTATGTTGTTTGTAATTTTATACTTGATATCTATTCCTATTGTATCTAGTTTTGTATTGGGTTTAGATTCCTCTTGTTTAGACAAAAGACAGAGGTGATGGGGATGCCTTGTTAACCTATTATCTGTAAGAGGTGGGACCAAGTTAGGGTGTGGATTTCTGGGATCCAGTAAAAAATGGCCACATGGCCCAGGTGCTCTCTCTCTCTCTCTCTCTCTCTCTCTCTCTCTCTCTCTCTCTTTCTCTGTGTGTGTGTGTGTGTGTATGTGTGTATGTGTGTTTCTTTCCCTCGCTTCACAACTGAGCTTGGACTTCTGATTTTGGTTTTATGAGTTTCCCCTTATATAAATAAAAATATTATTGTTTATCTTTTAACTAGCTTGGTTATTTCCCAAATTGAGGTAACTTCTACATTCTCTCAAATTGGTTTTACTAGAGACCTTTGTAGGTATTTTAATAATAAATAAGAGCAAAACTTTATAAGGATATTATACTCCCAGTTTCTCAAAATGTAAATGAATTTACACATTAGAATTTTATAAGAATCCCATTATCAGAGGAAACTCAAACAACTTATAGTACAAACTAGTAAGTTTTACATATCTCACCATTCTCAGCTAGCAACTGGTGGATGCTCCACATTGTCTGTGGTACAGAACAATGTATACTCTTTTTTTATTATGTATACAATGTTCTATCTGCATGTATGCCTGCAGGTCAGAAGAAGGCATCAGATCTCATTATAGATGGTTTGTAAGCCACCATGTGTGTGCTGGGAATTAAACTCAGGACCTCTGGAAGTATCAAGCAGTGCTCTTAACCTCTGAACCATCTCTCTTATTGCAAATCATTATTACTTTTTCCTACAGAGACACACCTGCAGCATCTCCACTTACGATCTTCCAATCTATTAGACTGGCAGGAGTCACTTGACATAGGCAATAAGACACACAATCCTTTGGGAAACTGTGAGAGGGGGGCTCCAGGAAAATAAGGCAGAGGGCTTTATCTCAGGTCTATTTTGTCCCCTGGATGGTTCTTGGATGTTATTTCATGCCTCCTGTAAGAAACATTTACATTTAACTTATGAAATATATTTATTCTTGCTGGATGTCAGGATACAGTTATATCGCCCAATCTGCCCAGTGTACCTTGCTTCTGGATGTGTCCTTCTACGTTGTTTTCATGATTTCTCCGATCTAATCTCTCGTATGTACCAGGAATTTTTTGGCCTGTTTTGAGAAAGGTCTGTAGAAGTGTTGTTCTGTTAACATTACTATGCGCTTATGAACATTTACCTACATGTTTTTCTCCAGTCTAACAATCTTTATTACACTAAAAGTGAAGTAAGGTGGTCTACAACATTACACTATGATCTGGTCAATTCCCTCAGGTCCTTAGATTCCAGATCCAACAGTCAAGATTTGCACAGTTTGCATTAAACTTCGACACATAGAGAATTCATACATTGGTTATAAAATATAGATTCTCATAAAATGTTTGAAATAAATATCAATATTAATCAAAGGAATTCTGAGTTATTATGAAATTATGTTATTATTATGAAATGATCACTTGTGAAATGATGTACTCCAGAGTAAGATGCTAGAAGCAGGAAGGGGGTAAGGTTAAGAGAGGGGGACTTCTGAAAAGAAGTTATGTAAGATCTGTAACATTAACAATACAGAAAAAATATCCAATAAGAACCTGTTCTTATGCTTTCAGATTTTACTCACTATGGATCTATAATGTATCATTTGTACATTGCAGTTTAATCAATACAAATTTTAGGCAGAAGAGCTCTTAGCGACATGAGCAGAGATTGAACAAACAAAACTGTTCCTTTTAAAACAGTTCACATAAAAATTTAACTCATTTTATCTAAGTAGGAAAATATTTTGAAACATAATTTTAGAGTGTGGTATGATGGACACAAGCAATGATAACAACAGGATATGTACAGCATGCAAATTAAGAAAAGAAAACAAGAAGGTCAGCCAATACACACCCCTCTGTAGAACACAAAAGCAATAAAACAACCAAAATACATCCTGACATTTTGGACACTATGTTTCTTTAAACAATATCAATTCACTGTCCCTTTTCAATAATTTTATATAAAAGCGTTATTTATGTTTTTATGCTTTAACATAAATAATAATCGACCCTCATTTTTTTTTTCTGAAATGAAGCTTGGAGACTACTCTAATATATTTTCAAAGAAAAATAACAAGGCAGGCAAGTAATATATCTTAGTATTTACCTAGAGGAAAAAAACAGATAAGAGGAAGAGAAAAGAGATAGCCATATATTTTAGTTGGAAATCCAAGAAAGTTCATGTATTTAACAATTGAGTTTGACAAAAAAACTGAATGCTGGACACGGGTGAGGGAGTTTCAGAGAAAAAAAGACGAAATACCCAAAATAACAGTGATAGCATGCTCAGGGTTTAGGTATCCATAGCTAATGGAAAGAGAAAGATGATGAGCTAAGCTTGACTGATAGTATGAGAGAGAGAGAGAGAGAGAGAGAGAGAGATCGAGATCCCCATCTTTATCTTTCTGAACATATTAATAGACTCTTAAGACATTATCAAAAAGTAGAAAAAAATCCATGCTTACTCACAGATTTTTTTGAAAAATATTTCTAAGAATAATGCATAGAGATAAATATTGAGCTCAAGTTCAGATAAAATCAGTGAAGTTAGATTGATCTAAATACGTAGACTAGTAGAGCCAGCTGCACCGTAATTCGTTTCCTTCAAATCGGAAACATGTGAATCTTTGCAATTGATAGAGTGGAACAGAAGTTGTATTTTCATGTGAAACATGGAGTTTTATTTTTCATTTTTTTGCATAAATTATTGCAGACATGCAAAACAAACTAAACCTAGTGACATCTGTAATATATGTTCCTGGTGCATAGGTGAACATATATTCTTTTTGATTGTCACAGCCCATGGAAAATTAAGACTCATTGTTCTAATTGCCATTATAAAACAATTATATTAGGAATATAATTCTTGTCATGTAATACCTGCTACTCCATAGGTTGGAAGTACTGAATGACTTCTAAGTTATATTAGATAGTCGTGGCATTGATATATGTTGCAATTACAATATGTGTAAGCATGAGTCTTATTATTTAGTGAGTTAATTCATTTGCCCATTTTATTTGTTTAAAGACAATAGTGATACTAGCCAGATCAATGATCATTGCTCACTTTATTGAACAATTAAATCTCCTTGGTTCTCTCCTGAATTTCAAAAATGTTTATTTGTGACATTTTTAGCCTCATGATGATGAAAGCACAAATATTTAGACAAGATTCAATGATGTCTGGTTGCATTCATTGAATTTTATAGTATCTCAGTCATTATTCCCAGAATGTGAATCAACTCACTAAATTGTATTTAAAATTATGTTTACCAGATGCTCTAGACATTATATTTCATGCTGAAATCAAAGCACTTGTAAGCAGAAGAGCCAGGACGAACACTAGCTGGATGGAGAACTGAATAAGTCACCATTTGTCTCCCTGTATAATGTGTCTACACATAATAATGAATAGCATCAATGTTTATAATCCACAGGAATGCAGGGCATTATATTCTGGGCTGAAGAAGTGAAACTTTCAGGAGAGGACTTGGAGAACAAGGGTCTTGCACTTGCACATGTCACATATGTGTTTTAAAACAAAATTGTCCTCTTATAAAGAGAGGAGAAGACACAAGTTTTGATGGGGGTGTGACATGAATGACTTGGTTAAAACAGTTAATAAATCACTCACCAGGGCCACCATATCCACAGATAAGTAGTTAGAATCAGATGGACATTGGGCCACTGAGTTGAAAAGCTTATGAGGTCTGAGCTCGGTAGGGACATTTATCTGATAACGACGACAATAAGATCTTTTTTGTTTTGTTTTGTTTTTCGAGACAGGGTTTCTCTGTATCTTTGGGGCCTGTCCTGGAACTAGCTCTTGTTACCGTGGCTGATCTTGAACTCATGGAGATCCACCTGGCTCTGCCTCCTGAGTGCTGAGATTAAAGGTGTGTGCCACCACCTCCTGGCAACAATTACATCTTTTCAAACAACATTTGAATGAACATAAAACTGATAAGAATACCCTTTAAACCAACATTTGAATAAACATAAATTATCAACTAGACTAAGAATAACAATTTGATAAATATGACAGATTTTGAAACTGCTAGTATAAAATAATATCAAATATTTAGCCATCTGAAAAACCAATGCAGATTAAAAATCACTTTTTGTTCAGAAGAAAGATCAGTTAGAATTTTTTTTATTTAGTGAGGCATTTTAAAATTTTTATCTTTATTTTCAACATTTAAATCTTTACAAAAATTCCACAAATGCTGAAGAGTATGAGAATATTCAGTATGTTTAAGAAATAAACAGTACATTGTTGCTTTAGAAATTTTTATTCATTATCTTCATTTTATAGTCAGGAGTTTTCTTTTCTATAAATTGTATTAAATTGTATAAATTGTAATAAAATAAAATAAAACTGTTTTAGTTTTCAGTGCTAAGAAATTTTTAGAAGCAGTGGTTTTAAATGCTTGCTTCTCTTATTGAAAATAGATTCTTCTACATTATATTTCTTCTTCCCCCTACATCTCCTGTTCCTCCCCATATCCCCTCTCCTCTGTATCCACTCCCTCTCATTAGAAAAGAACTGGCTTCAAAAAGATAGCAATGAAACATGAGTCAGCGAAATATACTAAGATGAAGTAAAAACTTTCATACTGAAGTTGGATATGGTTTTTCAACAAGAGGAAAAGAGTCCCAAGAGCAGGCAAAGCAGTCAAGGTCCCACTTACTTTCAGTCAGGTTTTCCAAAAAAATACTAAGCTAATTGCTATAATAATATGTAAAAAATTATCTTCACAAAAGTAAAAACTGACTAAAAATTGATTTTTAAAAATTTAAATGCATATTTATTATAAGCTAGAATGATGTGGGATTCCCCTCTGTATGCTGTGAATATGTTTTATTCTCATTGGTTAATGAAGAAGCTACTTTCGGCCCATAGCAGTGCAGAATGGAGCAAGTAGGAATTTCAAACAGAGATAAAGGAGAAAAGAAGGTGGAGTCGAGAAAACTCCATGTAGCTGCCAAAGAGACAAATGTCCTGGTACCTTACTGGTAAACCATGAGCCACATGGTAAAATACAAAATAATAGGAATGAGTTAATTTAAGATATAAGAGCTAGTTAATAAGAAGCCAAAGCTAATAATAGGCCAATCGGTGTTTAAATTAATACAGTTCCCATATGTTTATTTTGCGTCTTGGTGACCGGTAATGAAGAAGCATTTGCCTACTACATTAGAGTGGGTCTATAAAGCAATATTTTTCAAAATGACTTAAGAAACCTGACTTTAAAATATAAAAGTTATCTTGTATATCTCTGTAAAGCCATCTCCTTTTTCTCTGGAGTTTGCTTGTGAGATAACACTCTATAGACAAGATTTTCAGGCAGCTTGCTTCTTTCCAGGATCCAGGCATGTGTTTTCTTCTTTACTGTATAAACATTTCCTAGCATATGCCCTGCAGAGGAAAGCAGTAACTCAGGAGGCCTTTCTGCCTGGACCATTACTGTATAAGGTATGAGTTCTAAAGCTTGCAGTTACTCATCTCAGCTCCATGGTGGAGCTGTAAGCATGATCTTCTCATTTTCTTCTTCAATTGAAAGCAGTGCCTATATATATCTTAAGAATGTGCACGGAATTATACTAGTTAACTGTTCATGAAATATATTTACAATGAATATATATCTCCTGCAGAATTATTAATGGTAGGATGACAATTTAATTCTCAAATTCATTCATCAGCTGACTGCACATTAATGCAATCAGACATTTTAGAAAAATAGCAGGAAAAATCTACGAAACACTGAGTAATTTAAAAAAGTTGCATGTAAAAGAGGGGGTTTACTGCAATCATCTAAAAACAGAAAATGAAATATTTTCATAGAAAGTACTCCTAAGGAAAACAGAAAGTGTATGTAAGTCATTATTTGGGTAATGCTAGAAACATAAGATGCAAAAGAAAGTGCTGAATATCTCTTCACTGTCTAAGAGCATTTTGCATTTAAACAGTACATTTTTCCCTGATGCATCTAACAGAAACAAATTAATTAATTCTTAAAACCCTTTGGGATGGTCAGTCAATCCACTTTTAGGAATTGAGAACTGAGGCTGGAAATCTGAGTAGATTTTCATTTGCACTAATATAAGAACTTCACACTAAACATTTAAGAAAGAAAATAGGTTTGATTTGTTTAGAAATCATGTTTTGGCATACCTATTATTAATTTTTTTAAAGAAGCAGAAAACAATAAAATATTCTCACTGCGATATTTTTACTCTGGGATTAATTAACCGCATCAGATACTTTCTTGTCTATTTCTTTCTTTAGCACGCTGCTACTTACCATTATACCTGATGCTTGAACAGAAAAGTAGCTGGTGATCGGTTTTGCTACTATTTTATGCTCAGAGTGAATGCCTAAGTGTTTGAGACTTTATGTAACTGTTACTCTCTGTGTAATACAGGCATAATGTCAAGTCAGTCAAACGTTGACTTGGAGGTAGAAGCTTCCTATTCCCTTCCCTTTCTTAGGAAAGGAATCATCTATTGACAGCTGATGTCCTCATGTAGAGAAAAGCCATTTTTTAAGAGTGTAGTTCATGGTAAGTTAACCATGTTCCACTCCAGTGGATGGCTCTAAATCCTGAGATTACGGGCTGTACAAACTGGGTTCAGCAAGTTATTAAAAAAAAGTAGAGGACCTGATTTACTGGAGAGCAGGGCAGTAGGTCATAGGTCTGGAAGGACTTAGAGGGAGAAATGAAACAATATGGCAGTCACAACATATTTTGATAAATTCTTAAAGAGTTAAAAACAATAAATCAAAATCATCAATTTACCATGCTTATGCACACATAAATATGTAATAATAAACACAATATAATTTTAGGTCATCAGATATGACTATATCTAATCACAGTAATGGAGCAATTGAGACAGGAAAATTATGAGTTTGAGACCAACCTGGGATGTATAGCAGGACCCAATATGAAAAAATGAAAACCATGAAATATCATTCTCTCCTTTCTAAGTATTGAAAAAACGAATCAATCAATAAAGAATAAAATTCTCCACAGGCCATTAGGAGTTCTCTTACTCTTTCAATGATTGCTATTCAGGTAAAACCAGATCCTTGGTTTCATGAGAGAAACAAATTTCAAGAATCAGCATGAAACTATATGTAGCAATAGAAGAATATACAAAGAATAAGACTCATTAACTGCACTCAAAACTAAAAGTGGAACCAACCTGTGTTCCCATGAAGCAAAGGAGAATATATTTTTATTAGCAAAAAGGGACATGATCTTGAGCCATATTTTTGGAACCTTTTGTCTTGACAAATAAGGTGGCATGTAGAGAGTGTAGCATAAGGTTGAGGCAAGGCTTAAATAGGGCTTCTTGGTCAACTCATCCACTATACTGCACAGAGAATTGCTAAACATGTCCATCAAAACCACTTTACTATGAAAAGTGACTGTCAGAAAAGCAAAATGACTTTATGTTGGAGGAGGGCACTGCTTGTTGGTTTCTGGCTGCCTGGTTAGCTTAGACCCAAAATAATCACACAGAAACTGTATTATTTAAATCATTCTTTGTCACATTAGCTCCAGCTTCTTATTGACTAACTTCTATATTAATTTAACCAATTTCTATTAATCTGTATACTGTCATGCAACAGTTACTTAGGCACTAAAGTTCCCAGTGTTTGTATCTGGTGGCTCCATGGCTTCTCTCTCTGCCCTTCTATTCCCCAGCATACAGTCTAGTTTTCCCCGCCTAGTTCTGTTCTTCCCTGACAAAGGCTCGAATCTGTTCTTTATTCATTAACCAATAAAAGCAACATATAGACAGAAGGACCTCCCACACCATTTCCCCTTTTATGTTTAAACAAAAATAAGGCTTTAGCTTTAACATAGTAAAATTACATATAATAAAACAATTACCAAGCAAGAATTACAGTTGCAATAATTATATCTACTTTATATTTTATTATAATTAAAGAAAACTATAACTATAAATTATTCAACTCTATTAAAGACTCGAGAAAGATATTATATTACCTAAGTAAATTACAGGAAGTGCATTACAAGCAACTTACAAAAATCTAGAATTGACAGAGACATCTCACTGCCTGGGCAGTCACTCAAAGTTTTTCTGAACCATTGGGGCATCCAATCTTCAGCCCACAGACCCATAGTATCCAGCAAACTTTTTAATGAAGCAGGGTAGTTTCAAAGACAGTTCCACCTATATTGGCAGTTTGACAGTCACATTTTTCTGTGTCCTGCAGAATGTCTAGCAGACTCCTTCATGTAGCAGGAACCCTTAAAGACTGTCTCACCTTTAGGCAAATCTAGCAGTCATTTCTTTGTGGGTCCTGCATATCCAGTTCAGCAGTCTAGGCAGGAGCAACTTCTTGCCTAAATGGCTAGCAAATTCCATAGGAGTCTCCTGTATGCCAGTCTTCCTCTTGAATCAACTGGTGCTGCCAGGAACAGACCTGTATCTGTCATAAAATGCCCTAACTTCTTAAAGCAATTTAAATGCCATATTATGTAGTCTTTGTATGTTTTTGGAATGCCTATCCATCTGAAATACATATCTGTCCATACAGAAAATCTAACTAACAAGACTACACACTAGATAATCTATTAACCTTTTTTTAAACTGATTTTTATTGAGCTCTACATTTTTCTCTGTTCCCCTCCCTGCCTTTCCCATCCCTTGTTAAACCCTCCCCCAAACTCCCCATGCTCCCAATTTACTCAGGAGATCTTGCCTTTTTTACTTCCCATGTAGATTAGATCTATCTAAGTCGCTCTAAGTGTCCTCATTGTTGTCTAAGTTCTCTGGGATGTGATTTGTAGCCTGGTTTTCTTTGCTTTATTTTTAAAAACAACTTATGCGTGAGAACATGTGCTAATTGTCTCTCTGGGTCTGGGATACCTCACTCAAAATGATGTTTTCTAGCTCCATCCATTGGCCTGTAAAATCCTGGATGTTGTTATTTGTTTCTGCTGTGTAAGACTCCATTGTGTAAACGTGCCACATTTTCCTTATCCATTCTTCGGTCGAGGGGCATTCAGGTTGTTTCTAAGTTCTGACTATGACAAACAATGCTGTTATGAACATAGTTGATCACATGTCCTTGTGGCATGATTTAGCATTCTTTGGATATATACCCAAAAGTGGTATTACTGGGTCTTGAAGAAGGTTGTTTCCTAATTTTCTGAGAAATCGCCACACTGACATCCAAAGGGGTTGTACAAGTTTGCATTCCCACGAGCAACACAGGAGTGTTCCCTTTTCCCCACAACCTCTCCAGCATAAGTTGTCATCCGTGTTTTTGATCTTGGCCATTGTTACAGGTGTAAAACGGAATATCAGAGTTGTTTTGATTCGCATTTCTCTGATGACTAAGGATGTTGAATGATCCCTTAAGTGTCTTTCTGTTGACATCTAGTGCGTCAGGGGTCCCTGGGTAAGGGTGTCGAACAAACCAGGACACAGAAGATGCAGAGCAGAAACAGAACTTGCAACTGCATGCTGTGTGTTTATTAAGTAACCCTTTTATACGCTTTGGAAAAAATTGCTTCAGTCAGCAGTTTTATCTAAAAGATGAACTATAGATCATGAGTTAACCAAGGACTTATTTAGATTATGCACACAAAGCAGCTTAACGTAGCAAGGGTGGTCTGGGGGCTTGTAAGACATCTTAGGCTATTTTAAACAAGGGTCTACAGAGACATTATCTCACTGTCCCAATCTATTCTAAGACTTCCTTCAGTGAGCAGAATAGCTGCTTCAAGCTGAGACTGCGGCCTCAGGGCAGCCACTTCTGCAAACCACAGGGTATGTAACACTTGCACTTAGAAGTAAAGGCCAGAGGACTTGTCACTCTGAAATGTCCTATAGCATTCCATGGAACTTCTCTTAGATTCCAAGGCAGTACTCAACACCTCCCCTGGCGCGGGTGGCACGATCCCTGCATTTTATATCACAGTCTCCAAATCTCCACGTATTTCAGCCATTTTAGATTCCTCTGTTGAGAGTTCTCTGTTTAGGTCTGTACTCCATTTTTCTACTGGATTATTTGTTTTTTGAATGAACAGTTTCTTGAATTCTTTTCATATTTCAGAGATTAGCCCTGTGTCTGATGTGGGGTTACTGAAAATCTATTCCCATTCTGTAGGCTATCATTTTGTCTTGTTGACTGTCTCTTTGCTTTAGAGCCTTTCTGTTTCAGGAGGTCCAAGTTATTAATTGTTTCTCTCAGTGTCTGTGCTGCTGGGGTTATATTTAGGAAGTGGTCTCCTGTGCCAATAACCTATATTTCTTAATTATACAATATGTTTCTAAATGAACTGCACAATTACAATTCTTTAATCAGGAGCAAAAATGTACATATAATAAAATCGACCTTAAATTTGTATCAATAAACCAAGATTCGTACCAATACAAAGTATCCATCTCCATAGCAGCTTTAAACAAGTACAAAACAGAAGAGAAATCTCTTAAAGATCAAGTAGTGGTGATCTTATTTGTTACTGTATTTGTGTTGATAGAAACTTCTATTTCCCTTTTATGAGCAACTATTCATCTAATACCTAAACACAAACCAAATCAGGAAAATATATATTAGCATAATTTTTACATTCAAATTTATTCTTTATTTTTAATTTTTTATGAATTGTAATCTATAGCTGATATCTTGACTTATTTTCTCTAAGTTATCCATACATAAAAGAAATGGTCTTCAGATTTAACATTACTTGCTGTATTATATCTAGCATGATGCTTGTCTTAATTTTACCACTTTAACTCATAAAATTTTATTTCCTTCATACAAAGGTAATAATTTATGTAATTTATAAAGTTTATGTATTCTCATGAGTTTATGCTTATAAAACTTTAGATAGATATATAAGTAGATAGATGATACATAGATAGATAGGTAAGTAGATGATAGATAGATAGATAGTAGATAGATATGTAGATAGATAGATAGATAGATATAAAATATACAATAGAGTAGAGCTAACTAAGTAGGATTCATATATTTGTTTCTCATGGGAAACAGATTTGTATCAACAGAAGAAAAGAAATTAGAAATTTAATAATATGAGAGATTACACTGTCAGAAAAAAATTTGAAATAAAGTTTTAAAGGTATAGAAGAGACATTGTTTGAATTTAACAGTACAGAATGAATTAGTATGGGAAATAAGTTTAGTTAGAGAGGTCCTGGCCTGTGTTCAACCTCCAGACCCAGGGTATTAACCAGATATGATGGTTTGCAGATGCTTAGAGTCAGATGCAGGCCAGCAGATGGATTGTGGGCTAGCTACACTAGCCTACGTGGCAATTTCCAGGCCAGTGAGATACTTTACAAAGTATACTTTAAACAAACAAAAAATTATAAAGATATAACAAGTAAAAAATAGTAGATGGTACCTGAGGGATGGAACCTGAGAATGTTTCCTGACTTTCATATGTGTGTTTGTGGCTCACTCATACAAGCATAACACACACACACACACACACACACACACACACACACACACACACAAACACACATACACACAATCTATAGAATGAGGAGATATTATACATGGAGACTATAAGAACATGAAACAGAAGTTTAAGAAGAATTTATAGCATGGATACCTTAATATGTATAATTTTCATAGGAAATTTATACTTATGATTCTAGGTGGGAGACTAGAATCAGACATCAAAATAAACAGTCCTGAATATAGTGAAGAGCTAAGTCTAACCTGAACATAAGAGGTGTGGTAGAAAAGGGACTTATATATGCACTATAAGAAAATTAATCTTACCTTTGTATCAATATACAAAAGTATATTAAGTAGAACATATATATAATATGTTCCAAAAAGTTGGAACATATATACAATACTTAGATTGAACTGGCCTTTCCTTTGGAGCCGGGAAAGGCTTCCACTCTAGGGACTGGGCTGATAGTTGAAGGTGTCCAATGAAGATCCCTAAACCACCTAGGCTGATGCTAGGACAGAAGGTTCTTCTCTGAAAACTGACAATGTGGACCCATTGCTAAGGAGAAAACCCACAGAGCTAGCTGATGGTAGAAATGTCAACCTGGAACAGGCATGGAGCCTTTAATGCTATGTTATAATTTTTTGTCATAAGATGGTTCTCTCTAGGCTTCAGAAAGTAAAACCTGGACACCAGCCTATCCACCTCCACCTACATTCTGTCCTGTCTGCAAAATGTGGGCAATAATGATAGAGAATTTGTGAGTGTGGCCAATCAATGTCTGGCTTAGGTTGAGGCCCACAGCACAAGATGTACCCCAGGTCATACTTTGCCTTGATGTCCAGGGATCGAGAACTGGATAGTCCAGAAACCTATGGTAGAGTCAAACACTTCTGACAAGAATAAAATAAGATACAAATGTCATTTTAATAATACCTGAATACCTGATGACACTCTGCTCTTCTGTTATATTTACAGACTGATGCCTAGTCCAGTCATCATCAGAAGTCTTCCTCTGGCAGCAGATGGGTGTGAATGTAGAGAAAGACCCACAGTCAGATATTAGGTAGATTCTAAATTGAAGGTTTCCATTGCCCTGCCCTCTTGGAGATTGGGGGAGGCTAGATAGTAGGAGTCAGTGAGGATGGAGGTATAAGGAGAATATAGCTATCAATCAACTAAGCAGGGCTCTTATGGTCTCAGAGACTGACCTGGCAAGCATGGAGTTTGCATGGGTCCTCAACAAGTCCTCTGCATATATGTATAGCCGTTACCTTGGTTTTTGTGGGATTCCTAACAGTTGGTGAAGGTGTACCTCTCCCTCTGTTGGTGAGAGCTGGGGTAGCAGGCAGGCCAAGCTCCCCTAGAAGCCTGAGTTTCTAAGCCTTAGTTTTTATTCACTAAAATGGGACAGGGCTAAACAGACCAGTCCTCAGAAAAGCCACAGCCTTCTGCCAGCTCAGCAGGCACCCCATGACTTTTTCCGATGACTCAAAAAAGGCACACAGGACTCTTTGCTGGGACAGAAGGTGACCTCAGTCTCCTGAGAACTAAAGGTAGCTTTCCCAACCCTGCTGCACTACCACATCCACATTTGTGTGCATCTCCACACCAAAATATCTTGCTTTAGTCAGGTTTGTTCACAGGCTGCATTTGCCTAACAAGTTTCTTCTTTCCTCTTCAATTCTTCACCATACCTATTGCCATCTTCATATCCACAGACTGCCTCTTTGTCCCTGCCTTTATTCCATCTTTGTTCTTGAGACAGCCTTGACTTGGGAGATGCTCTATCTTACCCCATCTTCCAGCCACCAGCTGTCACAGCCCAACCTCCAGATCTGTGCTTTGGAGGCCATCTTTACCTGTCCCAATTAAACTACTCACCCACTAGAATCACCTTGGTTAACTGGGGACATGTACCTCCTACGCTGCCCCAGTCTAAGACATGACAGACGCTGACACCAGACAGACAGACAAAGAAAGAACACCTCCGCATGAGTTCAAACTGTAAAAACAGGAACGACAAGCGTGATCAAGATAGCATCTGTTTCAATAACCCCCTTGTCCTTTAGAAGTGTTCTCTAATAAGAACTATGGAGATAAACCCCAGGATACAGAATTCATAAATTATATCAGGAATTCCATGAATTCAAAGTTGATCTGAACACTTTATTGAACTCCAAGAGCAAAAGAAGCACCTGAGTGCTATCCACTCATATAACTACAGCAATAAATAAAATGATGATTATTCAAGATTTGAACAGTAATAGAGATTCTGCTGTGGCTTACCCTCACATTTTGCCCGCATTTCCAGAAAATAACTGGTGGAATACCCTATTATGATCCCCAACTTCTCAACCCCAAACCATTCATTTTTATAAGGTCCTAATACATAAAAACAGATATTACCTGGAACCTGAATGGGCCACACCGATCAGAACCCCATAATTTCTTACGAGACAACCCACAGCCACCACATTCTTCTAAGAATCAGAGAGGAAACAGAAACCAAGCAACCAAAAACACAAGTATCAGCACCTAGAATTACAATCTTCCTAACCCCAAATGCCTAGATGCCAGCAACAACACAATAAATAACACCCAGGGTAATATTCCTATTAGAGTCCAACAACCCTAACACAGCAGGCCCTGAACACTCTGATGTATCTGTCACATAAGTAAAAGATTTAAAACCGTTTTTATGAATGTATAAGAAGTAAAAACTTAAAAAGGTAAAACAAATATATAACTTAAATCTATAGAAACAAAAGCAAACAGTGGAAGGGAATGAATAAACTAATTCAAGTCCTGGAAAGAGAAAGAGAACCAATAAAGAAAACACAAAATGAGGGAAATCTGGAAGTGAAAAGTTTAGGAACTCATACAGAAACCAGAAAAGGCAAGTTTCACCAAAGAAATACAGGGAAAAAGAAGAGAAATTCTCAGGCAATGAATACATGATCGAAGAAATGGATAAATCAGTCATATAAATTATTAAACCTAAAACAGTCCTGGCATAAAACACCTAGGAAATCTGGAACACCGTGAAAAAGTCAAATTTAAGAATACCAGAACTACAGGAAGGAGAAGAACCCCAGATTAAAGGCACAGAAAATATTTTCAACATATTCATAGAAGAAAATTTCCATAACCTAATGAAGGAAATGTCTATCAATAAAAATGCAAAGTGAACACTAAATGAATAGACAAGAAAAGAAAATTTCCATAGCAGATACTAATCAAAACACTAAATGTAGAGAACAGAAAAGGAATATGAAAAGCTGTTAGGGGAAAAAGTCAAATAACATATGAAGGCAGACCTATTAGAATTTTATTTCATTTCTCAATGGTGACTCTAAAAGCCAAAAGTACCTGGAGATTTTCTGCAGACTCAGACTACAGATGCCAGCCTAGACTACTATACCCAGCAAAATTTTAATTACCATAGATGGAGAAAATAAGATACTCCAAGTTAAAACCAAATTTAAGGAATATTAATATTTTATATTCCTTATATTATATTTATAAATATTAAAAATTCATCTTGAAAGAAGTTTCTAGAAAGAAAACTCCAACATAAAGAAGTTAAATATATCCAAAAATATCACAGGAAATAAATAATCCCAGATTAGTAGAACCAAATAATGGAAGTTGATTCTTTGAGAAAATCAATAAAATTGACAAATTATAAACCATATTATTTACAAAGTGCAGAGAGAATATTCAAATTAACAAAATCAGAAGTAATAGAGGAAGTATAACAACAGAGAACAAATAAATCCAGATAACTATTAAAACACGTGTTAAAAAACCTATAGTAAACCAAATTGGAAACAAAAATCATGCTTTTTATATATAATACTAATGTCAAATCAATATTAGGCAAGCAATTTAAACAGATATATAACCCTATAAATATCAGAAATCATTAGAAGTTTCCCAACCATAAAAAGCCCAGTGCCAGAAGGCTTTAATGCAGAATTCTACCAGATATTCAAAGAAGAGTGAACTGAAATTTTCCTCAAAGTAGTTCAGAAAAACAGCAGGAACATTGCTGAAATCATTTTATGAGGCCACAATTTCTCTGATACCCAAACCACATAAAGAGCTAACAAAGAAAGAGAATTGCAGACTAATTTCCCTAATGAACAAAGATACAAATGTAGTCCATAAAATACTTGCCAACTAAATCCAAGAACACATCAAAAAGATCATCTGCTACAGCCAACGAGGCTTCATGACATGAGTTATGCAAAGTCACATGCAAACCACACTAACTATGGTTCAATATACAAAAATCAATACATGTAATTCATCATATAAACAAACTGAAAGAAAAAATATGATCATCTTTTTAGGTACAAAAAAAGCCTATAAGAAAACCCAGCACTCTTTCATGATGAATGTCCTCGCGAGATTAGGTATAGAAGAGAGGTACCATAATATAATAAAGACATTTTAAAACAAGTCCTTAGGCATCCAGAGGGCCTCCGGAGCGGTGCGTTGATTCGGGTCCGCGGCAGGGGCCCGGCGAGGGGGAGCTAGGACTCTCCCCGACCCCATAGACTCCCAGGTCAGCCTGCTCTGCTGGCTCCACCCTGCTAGCTTCCCCGCCAGCCATCCCAGCTTCCATCCAGAGGGCCTTCGGAGCGGTGAGTTGATTCGGGCCCGCGACAGGGGCCTGGCGAGGGGGAGCTAGGACTCTCCCCGACCCCATAGACTCCCAGGTCAGCCTGCTCTGCTGGTTCCACCCTGCTAGCTTCCCCGCCAGCCATCCCAGCTTCCATCCAGGTACAAATTTCTATATTTCTCCCCTCCCACTGAGGCCATAAAATTTCCCCAGTTCAGCTGCCTTGCACACTGGGCCTGCTTTGTAGGGGCATCCCGGAAAGAGGGAGTGTCTGTGCTTCAATACCCTGCCTGGGGAAAGGTAGGCATTCTATCAGTGAACTCCCTG
Source organism: Myodes glareolus (assembly GCF_982192425.1). Classification (NCBI taxonomy): domain Eukaryota; kingdom Metazoa; phylum Chordata; class Mammalia; order Rodentia; family Cricetidae; genus Myodes; species Myodes glareolus. The sequence goes on along the minus strand of NC_142048.1, from coordinate 16,147,223 downwards.
CCCAACAAGGGAACCTGACCCGATACCAGAAGTTCCAATAGAGAGCATTTGATCGAAGAGATGGGCAGACGCCAAGGCAAGACCTCCTCCAACAATCTGAAAAACAACATGAAAATATCAGATCCCAACGACCCTACAACAGAAGGATTTGAACACTCTAACCCAGATGAAGTGGAAAAAAGTGCCATTATGAAAGCAATAGAGTCCCTTAAACAGGATATGAATAACTCCCTTAAGAAACTGGTCGAAAAGTATAACAAAAAGTTTGAAGAAATGAGTATAGAAAGGGATGAGAAATATAACAAAAAGTTTGAAGAAATAAGTAAATCCGTGAGTGATACCCTGAGAAACCAAGAAAAAACAATCAAACAAGTAAAGGAAACAGTCCAAGAATTGAAAACTGAAATGGAGGCAATGAAGAAAACACAAACCGACAACCGGCTGGATATGGAAAACCTAGGTAAACGAGCGGAGACTACAGAATCAAGCATAACCAATAGAATACAAGAGATAGAAGAACGAATCTCAGATTCTGAAGATACCATAGAGAAAATAAATGCTCTGGTCAGAGAAAACGGCAAATCCAACAAATTCTCTTCACAAAACATTCAGGAAATCTGGGACACAATAAAAAAACCAAATCTAAGAATAATAGGGATTGAAGAAGGAGAAGAACTGCAGATCAAAGGCCCAGAAAATATATCCAACAAAATTATAGAAGAAAACTTTCCCAACCTAAAGAACGATATTCCTATGAAGGTTCAAGAAGCATACAGAACACCAAATAGATTGGATCAGAAAAAAACATCCCCGCGCCATATAATAATCAAAACACAAAACATAAATATTAAAGAAAAAATTTTAAGAGCTGTAAAGGAAAAAGGTCAAGTAACTTATAAAGGTAAACCTATCAGGCTTACACCGGATTTCTCTATGGAAACCATGAAAGCCAGAAGATCCTGGATAGAGGTACTGCAGAAACTAAGAGACCATGGATGCAAACCCAGACTACTATACCCAGCCAAGCTATTGTTCACTATCAACGGAGAAAACAAAATATTCCAGGATAAAAACAAATTTAAACAATACGTAGCTACTAATCCAGCCTTACAAAGAATATTAGAAGGAAAATCACTACCGAAGGAATCCAACATTCCCAACACGACCTACAATAACTCGAACATCTAGCGACCATTCACAAGCACAAATCAAAGAAGAAAAACACACTCTACTACCTAAAAAAAAAAAAAATGACCGGAGTCAACAACCACTGGTCATTAATATCACTTAATATCAATGGACTCAATTCACCTATAAAGAGGCACAGACTTAGAGATTGGATACCAAAACAGGGTCCAACATTCTGCTGTTTACAAGAAACACACCTCAACCACAAAGACAGACACTTACTCAGAGTAAAGGGTTGGGAAAAGGTTTTCCAAGCAAATGGACCTAAGAAACAAGCGGGCGTGGCCATTCTAATATCTAACAAAATCGACTTCAAACTAAAATCAATCAGAAGAGATGGAGATGGACATTTCATACTCATAACTGGAACAATTCATCAGGAAGAAGTCTCAATCCTGAATATCTATGCTCCTAATATAAAGGCACCCACATATGTAAAAGAAACTCTTCTAGAACTCAAGGCGGTCATCAAACCACACACACTAATAGTAGGAGACTTCAACACTCCTCTCTCACCAATGGACAGGTCAATCAGACAGAAACCAAACAGAGAATTGAGAGACCTATTGGAGGTATTGAATCAAATGGACTTAACAGACATCTATAGAACACTCCACGCAAATAGGAAAGAATATACCTTTTTCTCTGCAGCTCATGGAACCTTCTCGAAAATTGACCACATACTCGGTAACAAAGCAAACTTCCACAGATACAAAAAAATATTAGTAACTACCTGTGTCTTGTCAGATCACCATGGACTAAAATTAGAATTCAACAACAATGCTCCCCCCAGGAAGCCAACAAACTCATGGAAACTGAACAGTCAACTACTAAATCACCCCTGGGTCAAGGAAGAAATAAAGAAAGAAATTAAACTCTTCCTTGAATTTAATGAAAGCAAAGACACAACATACTCAAACCTATGGGACACTATGAAAGCAGTGCTAAGAGGAAAGTTCATAGCACTAAGTGCCCAATTAAAGAAAGCAGAGAAAGCACACATTGGAGACTTAACAGCACACATGAAAGATCTAGAAAAAAAAGAAGCTGATTCACCCAGGAGGTCTAGAAGAAGACTGGAAATAATCAAACTGAGGGCTGAAATCAACAAAATAGAAACAGAGAAAACAATCCAAAGAATCAATGAATCAAAAAGCTGGTTCTTGGAGAAAATCAACAAGATTGACAAACCCCTATCCAAGTTAATCAAACGGCAGAGAGAGAACTTGCAAATTAATAAGATCAGAAATGAAAAGGGGGACATAGTGAGGGGGGAGGAACTTGGACTTCCCACAGGGCAGGAGACCCTGACTTCCCTTGGGGACAAAGAGGGAGGAGGAGAGGGAGGGGGGGAGTGGGAGGGTGTTTGGAGGAGGGGCGTAAATGGAAACTTTTTATAATTTAATAAAATTACAAAAAAAAAAAAGAAAAGGGGGACATAACCACAGACACAGAGGAAATTCAGAGAATCATTAGATCTTACTATGAAAGTTTATATGCCACAAAGTTGGAAAATGTAAAAGAAATGGACATTTTTTTAGATAAGTACCATATACCAAAGTTTAACCAAGAACAGGTGAACAATCTAAATAGACCTGTTAGTCGCGAAGAATTAGAAGCTGTTATCAAAAATCTCCCTACCAAAAAAAGCCCAGGACCAGATGGTTTCAATGCAGAATTCTACCAGAACTTCCAGGAAGAGCTAATACCTATACTCCTTAACGTATTCCACAATATAGAAACAGAAGAGTCACTGCCTAACTCCTTTTATGAAGCTACAGTTACGCTAATACCAAAACCACACAAAGACACAACCAAGAAAGAGAATTACAGGCCAATCTCACTCATGAACATCGATGCGAAAATTCTCAATAAAATACTGGCAAACCGAATCCAAGAGCACATTAGAAAAATTATCCATTATGATCAAGTCGGCTTCATTCCAGAGATGCAGGGCTGGTTCAACATACGCAAATCTATCAATGTAATCCATCATATAAATAAACTGAAAGAAAAAAACCATATGATCATCTCACTAGATGCTGAAAAAGCATTTGACAAAATTCAACACCCTTTTATGATAAAGGTGTTGGAGAGACTGGGGATACAAGGATCATACCTAAATATAATAAAAGCAATATACAGCAAGCCGACAGCTAACATCAAACTGAATGGAGAGAAACTCAAAGCCTTTCCACTAAAATCAGGAACGCGACAAGGCTGTCCACTCTCTCCATACCTCTTCAATATAGTGCTTGAAGTTCTAGCAATAGCAATAAGACAACATAAGGAGATCAAGGGGATTCGTATTGGAAAGGATGAAGTTAAACTTTCGTTATTTGCTGACGATATAATAGTTTACATAAGTGACCCCAAAAACTCTACCAAAGAACTCCTACAGCTGATAAACACCTTTAGTAACGTGGCAGGATACAAGATCAACTCCAAAAAATCAGTGGCCCTCCTATACACAAAGGATAAAGAAGCAGAGAGGGAAATCAGAGAAACATCACCTTTCATGATAGCCACAAATAGCATAAAATATCTTGGGGTTACTTTAACCAAGGAAGTGAAAGACCTATTTGACAAGAACTTTAAGTCTTTGAAGAAAGAAATTGAGGAGGATACCAGAAAATGGAAAGACCTCCCCTGCTCTTGGATTGGGAGAATCAACATAGTAAAAATGGCAATTCTACCAAAAGCAATCTATAGATTCAATGCAATCCCCATCAAAATCCCATCAAACTTCTTCACAGACCTTGAGAGAACAATAATCAAGTTTATATGGCAAAACAAAAAACCCAGGATAGCCAAAACAATCTTATACAATAAAAGAACTTCTGGAGGCATTACCATCCCTGACTTCAAACTCTATTATAGAGCTACAGTATTGAAAACAGCTTGGTATTGGCATAAGAACAGAGAAGTCGACCTATGGAATCGAATAGAAGACCCAGATATTAACCCACAAACATATGAACACCTAATTTTCGACAAGGGAGCTAAAGGTATACAATGGAAGAAGGAAAGCACCTTTAACAAATGGTGCTGGCATAACTGGATGTCAACCTGTAAAAAAATGAAAGTAGATCCATATCTATCACCATGCACAAAAATCAACTCCAAATGGATTATAGACATCAACATTAATCTGTCCCCTTTGAACCTGATAGAAGAGAAAGTGGGAAGTAGTCTACAAGATTTAGGCACAGGAGCCCTCTTCCTAAGTAGGACCCCAGCAGCACAGACAATAAGAGAAACAATGAATAAATGGGATCTACTGAAACTGGGAAGCTTCTGTAAAGCAAAGGACACTGCCAGTAGGACAAAAAGGCTGCCTTCTGACTGGGAGAAGATCTTCACCAACCCCTCATCAGACAAAGGTCTGATCTCCAAAATATACAAAGAACTCAAGAAACTAGGCACTAAAACTCTAATTAACCCAATTAAAAAATAGGGTACTGAACTTAACAGAGAATTCACAACAGATGAACTTCGAATGGCCAGAAGACACTTAAGGTAATGCTCAACCTCCCTAGCTATCAGGGAAATGCAAATCAAAACCACTTTGAGATACCATCTTACACCTGTCAGAATAGCTAAAGTCAAAAACACCAATGATAGCCTATGCTGGAGAGGATGTGGGGTGAGGGGAACACTCATCCATTGTTGGTGGGAATGCAAACTTGTGCAGCCACTGTGGAAATCAGTGTGGCGGTTTCTCAGGAAACTGGGAGTCAACCTCCCTCAGGACCCAGCAATTCCACTCTTGGGAATATACCCTAGAGATTCCCTAACATACTCCAAAAGCATTTGTTCTACTATGTTCATAGCAGCACTATTTGTAATAGCCAGAACCTGGAAACAGCCTAGGTGCCCCTCAATAGAAGAATGGTTAAAAAAGGTGTGGAACATATACACATTAGAGTTTTACTCAGCGGTAAAAAACAATGACATCTTGAATTTTGCATGCAAATGGATGGAAATAGAAAACGCTTTACTGAGTGAGGTAAGCCAGACCCAAAAAGAGGTACACGGTATGTATTCACTCATAAGTGGATTCTAACCATAATTAAAGGTCTTTGAGCCTATTATTCGTGATCCTAGAGAAGCTAAATAAGAAGATGAACCTGATGAAGATTATTTAGCTATCCGCCAGGAGGTAGGAAATAGACAAGAGTCCCAGGTAACCTCGGATGCATGGGGGGGTGGGAGGGCTGTCGGAGAGGGAGAGGGTTAGAGAGAAGGGAGTAGGGGAGGATTGGGGAAAGATCAGGGGACTGGGATGGGGGGAGGGAGGAAGGATAGATATGGGATCAGGCAAGTATATACCTCAACTAAGGGAATCATTTTAGGGTTTACAAGAGACTTGATTATAAAGGGGATCCCCGGTCCAAGGGGAGATCCCCAGATGGTTCTCTGGACAGAGGAGAGGGTGCCTGAACCGGCCTTGGCCCACAACCATACTGATGAATATTTTGCATGTCACCATAGAACCCTCATCTGGCGATGGAAGGAGATGGAGGCGGAGAACCACGTTGGAACACTGGACCTAGCTCCCTAGGTCCAAATGAGAGGCAGAGGGAAGGAGATCGTGAGCAAAGAAGGCAAGGGCACAGGAAACCTTCATTCGACGTTGTATGGCAATACGGATGGAGACCCATATTGGAACACCGAACTGAGCACTCCACAGTCCAAATGGGGAACAGAATGATGAAGAAAATAAAAAAGTAATCAGGACTGCGAGGGATGCGAGCACCCACTGATACAGGGGGACTGATATAATGGGAGTTCACCAAGGCCTGTTGGACTGGGACTGAGCGAGGACGTGATCCAGCCAGATTCTCTAAATGTGGCTGGCCCGGAGCCTTTTTGAAGGGCCGTTGACAATGACACTGGGACTTGCTCCCTCTGCATATACTGGATTTTGGCGCTCCAGTCTGTTTGGACTCTCACCTTCCCTGGACCTGGAGGGAGGGGGGAGGAGCTTGGGCTTCCCACAGGGCAGGAAACCCTGACTGCTCTGGGGGATGGAGAGGGAGGAGGTGAGGGAGTGGGGGGGGTGGGGAGGTGGTAGGAGGAGGGGCTGAAATGGAAACTTTTATAATTTAATAAAAAATAAATAAATAAAACAAGTCCTTAGCCAACATTAACCAATATAGAGAGGAACTTCAAACAATTCCACTATAATTAGAAACAATTCCACTAAATTCAGGGAGTGAATATCCATATTCACTCTTTCCATACCTATTCAATATAATTCTTGAAATCTTATCTACAGAGATATGAACACTAAAAGGGATCAAGGAGATGCAAACTGAAAATGAAGAAGCCAAATTGTCTTTATTTGCTGATAAAAAGATTGTATATAAAAGTGTCCCCAAAAATCCCTTTAGGAAATACTTCCAGCTTAGATACACATTTTCATCAAAATACCTCAATACAAATTAACTCAAAAAATCAGTAGCTCTCCAATATATCAACTGCAACAGGACTGAGGTAGACACTGTTTAGCTCCACCTTTCTCTCTCCAGATTCTTTCTCTTAAAGCACATCATGCAGCGACTCCTCCCCCAAAGTTAATGAAGAAATAACCTACAAGATATTTAAACTGCCTCCTGGAAAATAACCACATGGTTTTTTCTGTCTCTCTTCTCTTTGTCTCATCTCTGCAGACCTGAAAAATCACCCGGGAAACATTTATTCAATAAACCTGATCTTTTAAATCAGTTTGATTTGGATTACTGCATCAGTAGAGTTTTTAATATAGAGATATGGAAACCTTTCAGAAACCATTGAAATAATACCTTTCATTAAAGTCTCAAATAATATAAAATATCTTGGTGTAACTCTAACAAAGCAAGTGAAAGATTTGAATGATAAAAACTTCAAATCATTGAAGAAAAAACATTAAATAATATATCATAGGAAGAAAAGCTCTCCCATGTTCATGAATTGGTAGTGTTAATCTAGTAAAGATGGCCATCCTAGCAATGCAATAAACCTATCCAGTACAATTCCCATTAAAATTCCAAAACAATTGTCTTCAAAGACAAGATAATTTAAAGATTTATAGGGAAACATACACACACACACACACACACACACACACAAATGTACACACATGTACACAAACAAGAATAGGTAAAACAGTCTTAAATATTCAAAGAACTTCTTCATGTATCACTTTTCTCGATTTCAATTTTTATAAAAATGCTATAGTAATAAAATAACATTAGTTTTATCTTCTTATATATTATTTAATTATATCATTATTATTGTTGTATTATTATTATTATCTCTTAGAAGACTTTTCAATTAAGAAACAGAAAGTGTATCCAGATGAGAAGTGGAGGTAAATAGAGACTGGAAGGAGTACAGGAAAGAAAAACTGTAATCAAGATACGACATGTGAAAAAAAGGTATTATTTTCAATAAAAGAAAAAAGAGAAGGTCAGAAAATGACTGCATAGGCAATAAATTTTTGTGTAATCATCCAAGTGTCTTTGTTCTCCATAAACAAAGCTTATAAAGCTGACTTATTAATAATTGTATTATCCCATAAGTTTTTAATTATCATATCAAAAAATTTAAAAATTTACTTATGGACTAAATTGACTTCTGTGGACAAGAATTCTGTGCTTCATAATTATAGAATATGGAATATCATGACATATATCACATATGTACATATGTATGTGTGGAGAGAGAATATTTTTGCAATATGGACCACCTCTTTCTAATAACTGCAATATGTTTTGTAAATGGTAATAATGGTACATAATGAAAAAAATAGCATTCTGGCTGTATATTTGGTCAAAGGTTACTTTGACATTTAAAAAACTAAAACAAAAACACATCAAAAAGCATAGAAATATTGAAGTGAGCATAAGCCAAAAGGAAGTTGTAATTGTAAAATTTAATTTGCCAGTTGGAAATCTTACCTCTAAAATGATTCTAACAGAAGATATAATCTCAATACTAAAATACAAAGCAGAGGATCTAGATCAAATAAGTAAAAAACACTAATAATTTTAAAATGCACAGAAAAGGACAAGCTAGGAAATGTGAGGTACAAGCAAAAAACAAAATCCCCAATTATAGGCATAGATGAGTAAAAGGATTCCAAAAGAATGGTATGGGCCAGACCAAAGTTGGGAGCAGGGGGTGGGAGTGGATTAGGGGGAAGGGGAGATGGGGAGAGAGAAGGGAGAAGGGGAGGATTGGGGAGGGTTTGGGGGAATGGGATAATTGAGATGAAGGAAGGGTGGATATGGGAGAAGGGAAGAAGTTATCCTAACCAAGGGAGTCATTTTAGGGTTGTCTAGAGTCTTGGCTCTAGAGGAGTTCCCAGGTGTCCAAGGGGATTTCCCCAACTAGTTCCGTGGGCAGCAGAGGAGAGGGTGCCTGAACTGGTCTTATCCTATAGCCACACTGATGAATATTTTGCATATCACCATAGAACCTTCATTTGGCAAAGGATGGAGATAGAGATAGAGACCCACATTGGAGCACTGGACTGAGCTCCAAAGGTCCAAATGAGGAGCAGAAGGAGGGAGAACATGAGCAAGGAAGTCAGGACCGTGAGGGGTGCGTCCACCCGTGAGACAATGGTATTGATCTAATGCCAGCTGGACTGGGACTGATGGAGCATGTGGTCAAACTGGACCTCTCTGAATGTGGCTGACAATGAGGGCTGACTGAGAAGCCAAGGACAATGGCACTGAGTTTTGATTCTACTGCATGGAATGGCCTTGCAGGTGCCTAGTCTGTTTGGATGCTCACCTTCCTAAACCTGGAGGGAGGGGGGAGGACCTTGGACTTCCCACAGGACAGGAAACTCTGACTGCTCTTAGAACTGGAGAGGGAAGGGGGGGGAGCGGGAGGGTATTGGGAGGAGGGGAGAAAGTGGAAATTTTTATAAATAAATAAATTTAAAAAAAAAGATCATAGGGGAAAAAAATCCTAAACTGAAGGAAGATGCAGGTACAAAGTTTATATATATCCCACTACACAAGAGTATAAAAGAAACTTCCTAAGACATAGCATATTTAAAATAAAGCTGAGTTACTTTACAAGAAAAAATATTAAAAGCAGAAAAAAACCCCACAAGTCAGGTATAAAGGGAAGCCAGTCAGAATAACAGCTTATCTCAATGGAAGTTCCAAAATCAAAAATATCTGGAACAAGATACTCAAGTGGAAAAAGTGTATGACTGCTAATCTAGACTACTACATTCATAAAAACTGTCATGGTTGAAGAGGAAAAAAAAACTTTCTGTTATATAAAGGGTATTGAAAAAGATTATATATCCAACAAAAACTTCTAAAGAGAAGCCTAAAAACATTACTTTAGACAGAAGAAAAGAAGACACACAGCCAAGAGATCTTAGGAAAAAGACAAATAATTCTATAGTTAATTTAATATAAAACACAATAAAGAACAAAATGTAAAATAAATCATAAAATGGCTGCAGTCATCACACACTTGCAAAAATAATTTCAAATGCTAGAATCTTATTTAACTCTGTAATCAAAAGATACATTCTAACTGACTAGAATTAAGAGATAAAAGTCCATCTTATGGTATCTACAATAAAATCATCCTTTCTTTAAACTTAGGCACTACCTTTAGTGAATGAATATAAAAAGTATTTGAAGCAAGCATGCATTACCACCCTAATATTCAACAAAACATAATTCAAACTAAAACTAATATAAGAGACAAAAAAAGGACACTTTATTTGATTCAAGGGAGCATTGGTGAAGAAAAAACCTTTGACAAAATCCAAAAATTCCATTATGATAAAACTCCTAGAGAGAGTGGAACTGGAGGAAATTTGTGTCAACCTAATAAAGATTATGAATCTTAAACCCAAGCTGATGTTATTCTAAATGAAGAAAAGAAGGAATCCTATTAAAGTAAGGAAAGACACAGTTCCATTTGCTCTTCCTATTCCTTTCAAATATAGTGCTTAAAGCAACAGCCAGAGCAATAAGACATCACATGGAAATTAAAGACATACAAATAGCAACAAAAGTAAAATTGACTCTATTTTCAGATGAAATAATATTGTACATATGTGATCTCAAAAATTCAACCAGAAAGCTTTCAGGAGCATCAATAATTTCAACAAACTAGCAGCATACAAAATAAACTTGTAAAGATCAATTCAGTATCATTTCTATACACCATCAGCAAACATAATGAGGTTATGAACAATCTCATTAAACCAATGAAACATATTATAGTAACCCTAATCATTGGATGGAAAAGATATCTACAATAAAAAGTGTAAATCTATGAAAAGGAGACTGATAAATATCTGAGAAAATGAAAAGATTTTCCATGTTCATGGATTGGTAAAATTAAGATTATGAAAATGACCATTGCATCAAAAATAATTTATAGGTTCAATGAAATCCCAATAAAATTTCCCACAATATTCTCCTAAAAAATACAAAAATCTAAAAAATTCATATGGATTACAATAGATCATGTATAGCCAAAGGAATCCTGACCTAAATGAATTATACTATATGGATTGACATTCCAAATATCAATATACATTATAGAGCTACCATAATGATCACAATATGACAGTCTACAACCGACATATATAAGCAAATATGCAGAACAATGGAATAAAGCTGGAGACCCTAACATATGAACACAAAACTAGAAATATCTGATATTTGACAAAGAAGCCAAACAAACACTGCAGAAAAGGCAGCATCTGCAAGAAATGGTGCTTAAAAAATTGGATGTCCACATACAGACCAACAAAATTAGACATATGCTTATTACTCTGCAAGCAACTCGCAAAGAATAACATGTCCTCTAGTAATATCATAAGATAATCACACAATGTCTCACCAACATAACTGTGTAACATGAGCTCAATATGGACAACAAAGGTAATGCTGAAACAGATGGAAAAAAGAAACATGAAGCCTCAACCCTCATTTAGAACTACAGGCAATTAATGAATCCTGAAATTGGGAGAGTTTTCCCCAGAAAATAGCAGACAAACTTGTTAAAATTAAATGGTTGGCCAGGAAATACTATGAAAGTACTTGGTATGTTGTCAATGGGCTACAACAGTTTATCACAAATATATGTTTTTAGCAATTATCATAACATGTTTTAAAGTGGTCATAGATATATACCATTTAGTGATGTGTACAAGGTATTATTGTAGTTGTTGAATTTTGTGCATACTTGATTGATTATTACATATTAACAGTTGATATATAAATTCTCTCATAGCAGTTCCTTACTTATCAGTCCACCTTCTTAAAGCAGAGTGCATTTTCTGACTAGTGTAGACACACTATACCCTGAAAACCTATTTCTTTCAGTTTCTAAGATGAGCATTTCAATAATTGAGTTCAGTTCTAAATTTAGTATGTCTATCTTGAGCCTGTTGCATTCAGTTCTGTGACACGGTATCAGCCAAAATGCGGAGATTGTATAATATTAATATTTAGAAAAAATACTCTTATTAATGATTTCACTAATTACTTTATATCTGAATATTAGGTATGAGAGAAAATACAAGGGAATTGCTATTGTAGATATATTAAGAGTAATTATGACAGGCAAGCACAAGAAGATAATTGTAAGCTTCACATATTTATTAGGATATCATCTAGACGGCAATTTAATCTCCATCTAAATGCTTATTTTGACAAAAGAACATACTAAACATAAATCTTTCCAGTTAAGTTCTCTCAACAGCAAAACAGAAAACAGGAAAGATAGAAAATCAGAAACAAATAGAAAAATTCACAAATGATCATCTTTAATTCTTCAGCTACCTTTTATTACTTAATGATATTAAAATAATACATTTTAATTCACAGATTACTTATCACTATATAACAGTGAGAATAATAAAACAAAGGAGAAGACTACAATGAAAACTCCAACAATGGTTATTTGACAATGATGTTGCCTTCTCCAAGTAGTACATATCAGTCTTTTGTTTCCTTCAGAGATTCTGCTGGTCTAATTAATTATGGTTTGAATAACATTTAGTGATCCTTACTTAAAATATGCAAACTATTACAGAAGGCTATCATTGTACTTCTTCTAAAAGACAGCCCCACTAATAAAGTACACTGTCTTTGGATTAAATGCTGTCATGTCATTTTTAGATCATTTATTTTTCTATTTTTGTTTCCATAATTGTCCTCTCAACTCTGACACTCAGCTATAATAACAGTGTATTTCAGTTCTTAATACATCAAGTCTTGCTTGTAATACCATAAAATTAGATGGAATTGATGGTTAATTATATGATCAATAATGGGCTTATTTGATTTAAAAATTAAATATTTGGATTTTTGTATATATAATATTTCACAAGAAAAATGGAAAGATTTCCAAAAATTACATAATAAAAACTAAAGTTAGAAAAATAGTACATTGCAAAATATAGTTATATACTTAAATTAAAATACATGTTACCAGAATATCAAGATTTAAAAGATTACCAGAACATCAATTTTTCATTTATTAATTCAAGTCTAACAATTTAATGCATAGATTTTCCAACATGTATGAAAAAATTATCCTCAACTTGAATACTGATTTCTCTAATGCCAAACACATACAAAATACATTCATAATTGAATTGTTTGCCTTGTTGATGTCTAGATTCTTAAATTCATAATAAAACTAGACATCAACAAACAAAATTATCCAGTTGAATTGGATGGCAGATCTAAAGAGAGAATTCTCAATAGATAATCTCAAATGACTAAAAAAAAATTTAAATGTTCAACATACGTAGTTATCAGGAAAATATAAACAAAAATTAATTTGAGATTCTATCTTACACTTGACAGAATGGAAAAGATCAAAAACAAAAGTGATAGCTTATGTTGGATAGGATGTGAAATAAAGGGAACCCTCCTCCATTGCTGGTGGGAAAGAGAACTGATCCAACCATTATGGCAGTTCCTCAGAAAACTGGGAATCAATCTACTTCAGGATCCAACTATGCTGCTCTTGGGCACATAATCAAAGGATACTCTATCCTACCACATAAATACTTGCTCAACTATGCTCATTGTGACTTTTTATATAATATTCAAAAACCAGAAACAATGTACATGTCCCTTAAATGAACAATGGATAAAGATAAATGGTTGATTTACACAGGTGAGTATTAATTATCAGTTAAAAAGATTGAAAACATAAAATTTTCAAGCAAAAGGAGAGAACTAGAAAAATAATCATCCTGAGTGAGGTTACCCAAACCCAGGAAGACAAACATGGTATGGACTCAATTATAAATGGATACTCACAGTTAAATAAATCATAATCATACTACAGCTCACAAACCCAGAGATGTTAAAACACAAAAGAAAAGGTTTAGGGAGAGCATAGGGATCTTTTGGGGTAGGGAAAATAGAATAGATTTTGTGGTTGAACTGGGGGTGGGTGGGAAAGGGAAAAGGAAGGCTCACGTCAGGAGAGGGATGAAGTGAGAGCATTAGGAGAAAGGCGATCGGGGTTAGAAGACATTTGACAGATGATGTGGAAACCTAATGCAGTGGAAGCTCCCTGGAATCTATGAGGGGGATCCTCAGCAAGGATTCCTAATAATGGAATATATGGAGAGTGAGATACCCTTCTTTTGTAACCATGCAAGGTTTTCAGTGTTCAGACTGGGACATCAACCCAACCACAAAACTTTTGACCTCAAATTTTTCTTGCCTGTAGGATGTGCTGGGGCAATGGTGACCCAGAACTTGTTGGAGTGGCCAACCAATAACTTCTTTAAATTGAGGCACACTCCAGGAAAGGGAGCCCGTATTTGATACTGCTTGTATGGTCAGGAACCAGGAGGCTGGGTAGTCTAGATACCTAGGGCCGAATCAAACATGATTACAAAAAAAAAAAAAAATTCAATGTAATGATTGCCGGTGATGTTCACTATGGTCATAGATAGATACTGCTGGCGGCAGAAACAGAGACCCACAGTCAAACATCAGGCCTAGAGAGACCCCAGCTTGGAAGTCTTCATTGAATCCCTCCCCTAGGTACTCTTCAGAAGAGGTAGAAGAGGAATTGTTGGAGTCAGAGGAGCCAAAAACACCAGGAGCATTTGACACAAGCAATCAGCTAAGCAGGGTTCATGGGGCTCAAAGAAAACGAAGCAGCAGTCACAGAGCTTGCATAGGTCTGTCCTAGGTCCTTTGCATATGATTAAATTGTTGGGTTTTGGTTTTTCGGAGGACTCCTTACAGTAGGACTAGGGGTGTCTCTGATTCTTTTGCCTGCTCTTGGAGGGACCCTTTTCTGCCTACTGGGTTGCCTTGTACAGCCTTGATATGAAGTTTTTTGCCTGGTCTTATTTCGTCTTGTTGTGCCATGTTCGGTTGATAATTCTGAAGTACATACTCTTTTCTCATGGGAACTGGAGTAGGAGGGGATCTGGAGGGAAACAGAGGGTGAGGGTAAACAGAGAGGAGTGGAGGTGGGGGAAGTTTAAGTGGACATTTACAGTATGAGAGAATAAATAAAATTAAAAAATGCATTCACTAAAAGGAATATATGATTTCCAGAATATTAGAGATTCTTATTTTCCTAATGTTATATTTTATAGAATACATTTTGAATATTCAACTGAGTGAAGAAATCTTCACTTGTCAATTTCTCAAATGCCCCTTTGGATCATTGCCATGGAGCATGAAAATCCTTGGAACACTTGGAAAATCTACCTTTCTATGGAAATCAGTCAATATACTAAGAACCCTTAGCTTCATAATTTTGTCTTCATTATTCATATTTTTGTGAATGATAAAGTATCCTTTTAGAGTGTATTACTTTGGCTCACTTTGAGACAACTCAAATTTATCTATACGATAAGAAGAGTAGTCTATATAATGTTTTTTTTTACTTAGCTCTCATTATTGCAGTAACATGTAGGGAAAACTGTAGCTAATTTAAATTGCCATTTCAATTCACTATAGATTCAGATAAAATCAGATTACTCCCATGAGTGATTAATACTTTCCGAGTTTTAGATTTAAAGAAAATTTCTTTATAGGATTGTTATTTCCAGGTAGTAGAGCTTTACTGCCATATAAAAACAGAGATTAAAAGTTAGCTGAATGCTCATTAGGTTATGTTATAATTTTAATAATGTACTGCCTCAAGCTAATAGAGATGCCTGCTGATAATGATTGTGGATATTTTTGGATTGTATATTTAGAACCTTAGCTATCTGGCAGACATTTCTGTTGCGGGAGAATTGTCTGTAATCTGTCAATCATGTTTTAAATAAATGCTGATTGGCCAGGCAGGAAGGATAGGTGGGAAAACCAAACAGGAAGTACAAATGATGCAATAAGGATAGGAGTATTCTGGGAAGGAAGAAGCTGATTCCTCCCATTCCTGCCCAGATCACTGAAGCAGCAGGATTTGATGTGGCCCACTAAAAAAGGTACTGAGCCACATGGCTAAAATAGATCAGAATAATGGGTTAATACAAGTTACAAGAACTAATAAGAAGCCTGACCTAATGGGCCAATCAGCTTTATAACTTATAGAGATCTTTGTGTGATTTTCTTTGGGGCTAAACAGCTGCGGGTACCGGGCCAGACAGAAAAAGACAAACAAGCAGGCTTACCATCATGTTACACATCTCCACATAGAATAGTACTGATGTTTTGCACTTTGAAGATATTATTATTTTGAGTTTCAAACCCTACTAAATCTGTTCAAAATATTATGTATTATATTTTCTTTAAAAGATATTGAAACTTCATTTGGTATAATATGCAAGAGTACATGAATTTCATATGTGTGTATAAATATAACCTCAGAATGACTTTTTAAAATTCAAATCATTTTGTCAAAAGAAGGAGAAAGAAAACACCACTTATGTTATTTAAATTAGATAGTTGCTCAACATCTAAATGGATATTGTAATTATGATAGGTTTTAAAATGAGAGTAAGGTAAGATTTTTAAATAAAAAGTGAGACAGTATTTGTTCTTAATAAGTTGGAAAGGATTATACTTAATCTTCGTTCTCACTACCTAGAAAAATAATTACTTAAATGTATACTGTGTTGAAAGACTATCAAACCTATATAATCACTGCTGTATTTTTCATATAGAAAAAAGCTATAATTTATAGTGACACAATTCTCAAGTCATAATTCTGGGTGTCAGCTCAGTACCACATTACTAGAATTATGTTCTTGGACACATTTTGTAATTTGTTTATTTTATTTATGAACAGTTTGTGGATTATTTTGTATCTCACAAAGGCATGAAAATGAAGAACTAAGTTTTTACATGAGACATTTGTCAAAGGCAAACAAAGCTGGCAAAAGTGCTGAAGCCATGGGAGATACTAAGCAGTAGCTATAGCAGTAGTGAGGAAAACATGTTTTAAACTGAATTTTATTGAATATGTGATGATACAGTTGTATAATTTAAAAGGATAATATGATAATAGGGAGAAGAGGTAGTCTTTTGGCTATTACTTGGAGTCTCTTTGACTTCACCTACTTTTTTTCTCTATCTCTGTTTTGATTTTTTGCCTGATTTCTGTACTAAACCATAGGACTAAATAGCCTTATTCATCAACCAATAAAAGCAACACATATACAGAAGGATATCCCACATCTTCTCTCCTTTTCTATTAATTAAAAAGGAAGGTTTTAACTTTAACAGAGCAAAATTACATATACAAAATATTTGTCAAGAAAGAACTATAGTTACAATATTTAATTCATTTACATTTAGAAAATTAAGGAAAATATTCTGTCATCTATCCGATTTTTATGAATCTAAAGATATATACATATATATAATTTATATTTAACATTACTAAGGAATACTACAATATAACTATCTAGTCCTCAACTCCATCAAAGTCCCCAGAAAGATATAATATTAACTAAGCAAAATGAAGTACATTATAAACAACTTACAGACTGGAAGTTCTAGAATTGACAGACATCTTGCTGCCTGGACAGTCACTCAAAATTCTTTTGAAATATTGGAACATTCATCTTCAGCCTATAGGTTCCTTATAACTAACAGACTTTTCTGTGAAGCAGGAAATTTGAAGATCTGTTCTGCTTATACCGGCAAAGATTGTAGATTGTTTTTCTGTGTCCTGCAGAATGTCTGGCAGGTTCTTTTGTGAAGCCAGGATCCTAAAAGAAATATCCTTTTTTTTTTTTTTTTGGAAGTCCAGCAGTCACTTTTCTGTGGGTCCTGTATGTTCATTTTACACAGCATACCATCAAGAACTCCAGACAAGAGTACTTTCTTGCTCAAATGCCTAACCTTACCACACTGAAGGCAAATTCCTTATTGAGTTTCTTCAATGTCCATTAACCTTTCTGATGTAATTGGTGCTGCCAGAGGTAGACATGTCTCACTTTCAAGAAAAGTCTACGTTCTTAAAATCTTTAAGTTTTGAAGCTTTAAAATCTCTAAGTTTTGAAGTGTTGAGGATATAAAAAGCTAACATGACTAATAGTTTGATTATTTTAGATGATTACATATTAATTTGTATTTCTCACTTACACATTATATTTTTAAATGTGCCACATAAACATAAATCCTTAACCAAGTATAGAAATATTTATAGTGCAACAATATATATTTATTTATACATGATATATAAAAATATAAATATTAAGATATTTATATACAATATATAATATAGGAAACAATATATTTATATAATAACAATATTGACCATGATTTTGTATCAATAGACAAAAATCCATACCAATACCTATATAAAGTATTCATTTCTCTATTATATTTCCATTTTTTTCTGTTTTTAGAAAGAGATAGACTGTGTTCATTAATAATTTATGTGGAACCCAATTTAAATGAACACAATCATTTTGAGAATTTTGGCATAGCCTTCTCAAATTACTTTCTGCTTTTTGTTGGGCAAAGTATTTTTAGGGTTAACTGAGATATTTTGAAGGGTCTGTTCCATCAAACCACATTAGCCTGGAAGGAATACACAGGTTCCCATTCTCTTTGGAAATATAAGCAGATCAATTTAGTGTAGGTTGGCGTGACCTTGAAATCACAGAGATCCCTTTAACTCTGTAGCCCAAGTGCTGAGATTAAAGGTATATACTGTTGTGGGAGTCCCCTCTATGTATTGCTTGTATTGATTAATGAATAAAGAAACTGCCTTGGCCTGATAGGGCAGAACTTAGGTAGGTGGAAAAGACAGAACTGAATTCTGGAAGGACGATAGCAGAGTCAGTAGACCCCAGGGATCCACCTGAGACAGATGCTGGGAATTTACTCGGTAAGCCACAGCCACATGGCTGTACATAGATAAATAGAAATGAGTTAAATTAAGATGTAAGAATTAGCCAATAAGAAACTAGAGCTAATGGGCGAAGCAGTGATTTAATTATTACAGTTTTTGTGTGGTTATTTTGGGACTAAGCTAGCCAGGCAGGTGGGACAAAAAAGTGGGCCCTCCTTGAACCAACTGGTGCTCCAATATCGTCAACTAAATCCATGTATGTAGAACTCTAAGCTACCATGTCTGTCTGCCTGCTGCCGTGCTCACTGCCATGAAGATAATGGGCTAAATCCCTAAAAGTATAAGCACCAATTAAATGATTTGTTTTATGAAAAAAAAAATCTGAGAGGGCTTGAAAAGGAATGCTAGAAAAAAATCCAGATTTTAGCAAAGCTTTTTGCTGTTTGCTGGTGGCATGCCAAAGCTCCTTTAAGAGAGATTTTCCTGACTCAGCAACAGCAGCAAAAAAAAAAAAAGCCATGCCTTTTCAAAATGCCTGCTTTCTGAACCAGGCTGCCAGTACAACCTCTGATTATTCAGGCAAAAGGTCTGATTACAGAGCATTTTACTTGGGGATATGCCATCACTATCTGGATTACTAGGGAAAACTAGAGGCTTACTTCTTCACTCTTATCTTTAGGCAAAAAAAGATAAATAAAGATCACAATAAATATTAAAGTCATTTACTCAAAAGGCAAACTATTAGTTATTGGAGATTCCAAATAAAAATGCTGACAGAAGTATGTGTCTCTTTTTTCTGTCTAAAATTAAATCTACACAGCTATAAATTACTATCAATAATATAAAAAATGGAAATTTCCTTGGATGGAAAAGCTGGATAAGTCATAAAGTTATAATTTTAAGCTAATTAATTAAAAAGTTATAATTTTATGAAAACAGTGCTACAATATAAATAAAAAACAAAAGAATCATACAAGTAGATAAAGAATTATGTATTCAACCCTACCATATACCCAAATAGTACTAATTTCCTATATATTCTTTCTACTATGTAAGTAGATAATATATAAATAACAGGCATACATTCTCTAAAAATAACAAATTATACTCATTGTCATGCATACATATTAATACATTTAAAAATTGATAGCACAAATATATTTCTGATTGGTAAAGATCTTGTACATTTCCACATGTAAGTCAATTATTCAAAAGTTATTTAATAACAAAGAAATTTAATATCTTAAATACAATGTTTACACAATTGAATGTATTGAAGGAGAGTTGAGTTTCAGAATGTCTTCAATATATTACAGGAAAAATTTTTAGAAAGCAATACATTTACACAATGAAGTACTACACAAACAAAGAAATAACAACATCTTGAATTTTGTAGGAAAATGGATGGAGCTAGAAAACATTATTTTGAGTGAGGTCAACCAGATACAGAAAGAGAATTATCATATATACTCACTCATAGGTGGTTTTTAAACATAAAGCAAAGAAAATCAGCCTACAAACCACAATCTCAGAGAACTTAGACAACAATGAGGACACTAAGAGAGACTTACATAGATCTAATCTACATGAGAAGTAGAAAAAGACAAGATCTCCTGAGTAAATTGGGAGCATGGGGACCTTGGGAGAGGGTTGAAGGGGTAGGGGAGCAGAGAAAAATGTAGAGCTCAATAAAAATCAATAATAATAAAAAATAAATAAATAAAAATTGATAGTATGAATATATTCCAGATTGGTAAAGATCCTGTACATTGCTATATGTAAATCAATTATTAAAAAGTTATCTAGTAACAAAGAAATTTAGTATCTTAAACACAATGTTTATAAAATTGTATGTGTTGAGGGATAGTTGAGTTTCAGAATGTCTTCAATTTATTACAAAAGAGATTTTAAGATAGAAAGTAAAGACTGGTAAATATTTCATATTTCTTTTTAATAAATTAAATTTGAATGTAAGTTGTTGCTGGGCCCCAACATCTTCCTCGGTGAGGGAGTGAAAAGGAGCGATGTCAATGAACACTGATGCTGGGAGTCAGGTAGAAGGCTTACAGCTGACTCATTTATTTAACAAAGGAGAAAACGTATATACCCTCCCAGCACTCAGGCGTTCTGATCCATTGACAGTTGACAACTCATGCTTGTGTCCCATTGGCTAGACACAATCAGGACCTCTGACAGTGCCAGGGCAGACACTTGGTTGGTTCCTTTTGGCATGGTAGGCCTTAATTTTCTACAGAAAGCTAAAGTAGAGAGATCATTTTCCCCTGTCCTGCCATTCTTCCCCTCAACTCCTGTGTGTGAGTGTGTGTAAGTGACTGTGTGTGTGTGTGTGTGTGTGTGTGTGTGTTGGCAACATTGGAGAGACATAAATCTACACAATGATCCAAGAACACAAACATCAAAATAATTTGCTTTAGTTTTTATAAATTTATATCTTGTGGAAATGAACATCTCAACAAACATTGAATCATGTTTTGTGCAGTTAAATTGATCAGTTGTCCATATTTCTATAACTTTTGTAGCTCTGTTCTGAGCCTCTAAACTATGAGAACAGTTTCAAAGGGATATAGTTGTGAAAACTCTCTAAAGTCAGGACTTTTTGTCTTCTACTCATATTACAGAATCACTGAGAATATACTGCAAAAATATAGATATAAATAGATACATGAATAGATGGGAAGGAAGAAGCACAGGTAGGTATACATATAGAATTAAGCTGAGATGTTATTAGGAGTTTTAAAGAAAATGTTAAGTGCTATGCTTTTTTTCCTAGTCACTTAAGACTGTCTCTCCTCTCTGTGTTGTTTTAAATCCTTCATTATGTCAGTTCAGAGATTAAATGATATTGGTGTAGCACAAAAAACAGGAATAGGACAATCATATATTCTTAAACTTATCAAAGAAGAAAAATCTAGAAGCATATATTTTTTATAATTTCTTCTAATTTTCAAAATTGAAAGCAAAAATATTCATTAGGATACTTGAAATTAAAACCAATATTTACCAGCCTATTTGTACTTCTTTTTCTTCTCCCCAACAGGTAAAAATGAATGTTCCAATTAATTTATTACAGTTAATCCATAAATCTTTAACTATTGCTTCAGATTTTATTTCTGCTATAGGATTATTTCCAGCCTGAAACTCATACATGTGCACACTCTAATCTTTCCAGTATTGTTGCAGTAGAAGAGAAGCAAGCAGGTGCGTTAACCTGGTCAATTATAGTTCTCCAGAAGATAACTGGGGAGGGGTATGTGTCTTTCATTGCATATGGATATACCATAATATTTTGGATTCTTCTTCATCTCCTTCAGACCTGGTTGATCAAGAACATAGCAGAAGTGAAGAGACAGTGGAAAGTATCAGGAAAAAAATAAGAAAAACCCTCAGCCAAAGGGTAAAAGGAGATATAGACTATATTATCAGAAATTAAGTCTGCCCAACGCAACTGGTGCCAAATTAAAACACAACATACGAAAAGAAAATTTATTCTTCAAAACACACAGAACCTTAATCACCTGAGAATTCTTTTCTGGAGCTACTTTGACTTGTTCTTTTGCAGTGAGAGGCTCTGAACATGTGTATTGGTCTCATGATCTTCAGCATCTTTGTTTCAACATGTAGACCAGATGGATCCATCTCCTGTTATCTTTACTAATGACTCTCTGTTAATGACAGGACCTTGGGACTCTAGGACTCATTCATCTGAAGAAGACACTGCACTTAAGTTTGCCTTGGGATTTGCAACACTTCCCATTAGCATAGGACATCATTACATTTATATTCCTATTAACAGGGAAATATGGAATTATTATCTATAAGAGCTCGGAACTATTAATCATGAGAGTCTGTTTTCAACCTATTTTGTAGATTTTCTTAACCGATATAATAATATAACGAACAACACTAGACATCATTTGGATCCCTGTTCTTGGTGGAAAATAATTACATACAATGTTTTCAAAGTTCTATGTTTATAGTTTGCCTGCTTATAAGATATTCATAAATCAACAGATAATTAGATTTATCCAAAACTTTTCAAACCAAAACCATTTTTGATACCGTTCTGTTTAAAATGAGAATGGGATCCATTCCTGCTCTCGTGGAATTCACTGTCACAGTAATTCCACTTTTGGGTATATATCCAAAGGATGCTCAATTGTGCCACAAGGACATGCGCTAAACTATGTTCAGAGAAGCACTGTTTGTCATAGCCAGAATCTGGAAACAATCTAAATGCCTCTCGACTGAAGAATGGATAAAGAAAATGTGATACATTTACACAATTACGTAAAAAAATGACAGCAGAAAAAAATGACATCTTGAATTTTGCTGGCAAATGGATGGAGCTAGAAAACATCATTTTGAGTGATGTAACGCAGATCCAGAAAGACAATTATCACATGTACTCACTCATAACAGGTTTTTAAACATAAAGCAGAGAAAACCAACCCACAAATTACAATCCCAGAGACAAAACTGAGGACCCTAAAATTGACATATATAGATATAATCTCCATGGAAAGTAGAAAAAGACAAGATCTCCTGAGTAAATTGGAAGCATGGGGACCTTGGGAGAGAATTGAAGGGGAGGGGAGACACAGGGAAGAGAGCAGAGAAAAAAATGTAGAGATTAATAAAAATCAATAAAAGGAAAAAGTGAAAATGGCAGAGATGTTGAAAGCCTGTCCAAGAATGGATCACGTGAGAAGAATTCTGAGTACTTGTGTGAAAACTCCAAGGAACCAAATGAGTTTTGTGATTTCAGTTTCTCCCAAACAAGAAGTTATTCTTGGTACATGTTTTCCTGTCCATCCCAGGTGAATCAGTTATAAATGATTTTACATCTGATTATTATTTACAACTTGCAGTTGTTATTTGTTTACAAACCTACATAAAATGTATTTTTCCATATGCAGTTCATTTGCCATGTGCAGTTTGCTCTAGTGATTGTGCATTTTACTCATGTGACTACACTTAACCCACTTAATATAAATTATCTAATGATCTGAATAAAGTTGGTTCTTGCATAAGAGTTTAGTTAGCCTCATTTATTGTGTCCATCCCTAAAGGTACCACTGGCTATAGAGAAGTGTAACATCTTAAAAATAAGATGTTCAATTATCACTAATGGCTTCATTCTCTGGCAAATGGGCAGTTGCACATGTGTGCCTACATACATAACTATGTAATAAAAATAATATTTAGTAAAATTATGTATGTAATTAATGCATACAGTTTAATGAGCATAAAATATTGATTTAACTATGAAATCATCATTTAATCAGACAATACATCTATGCATCACCACTAGAAATTCCTTTTTACCTACCTTCTTTTTCCTGGAGAGAACACTGAGCTGTGGGTAAACCTTTTTTATTTTATTTTTGAGATTATTACATAATTACATTATTTCCCTTCCTATTTTTCTCTCCAAACCCTTCCCTATACCTCTCTTGGCTCTCTTTCAAATGCATGACCTTTTAAAGATATATCTTTTAAACAAAAATTTAAATGTAGAGCTTATTGTTAACTGCAAAACAATGTTATATAGAAAGTATCCGGGATTTCTCTCGCTGAGCAACTATTTTACCTAAATTGAAAGCTCTCATTTCCTCTTTCTTCAACAACCACCATATCTCTGCCATACAGGGCTACATTTCAGTTTAATTTTTTTCAAATATGGAATATTCTATTCTATTCTATCTATACACATTTTTTTTTGTTTGACTCGTCTTTCTTATTTAAAATGGCCAAAATTACCACATTAAGTGCTCTGGAGAAGGTTAAACATGAAGTTAGTTTGCAAAGGAAATGAAAGGGTTGTATCTTCTTAAAAAGTGGCATTTGGGCAACTTAAATGAAGCGAGGACATTCATCGAATACATTTTTTTTTTTCTGGCAGAATATTTGATGTTCAGTGAATGGAAGTTCCAGTCTAGAGGATACTGGAAGGAATTATTTGAACATCAAAGGAGAGGAATGAATGAGTGGCAATCATACAGAAGCTGCTGAAAGAAAGGATGGCAAGACTGCATAAGTCCTGAAGCACTTTCAATTTTATAGGACTGAACATATCATTTGTACAGAAATCAATCAAAGGGAAAGCTTTTTTATTGTAAGATCTCCAACACCAAGACCATGATCACCATATGGATTGCTCAGTAAATATACATTGACTCCATGAATATTACTTCAAAGTACACATATTCTCATAACTCACCAACTCAACTCTAGACAATAATGATTTCATTAAGATGCACTAACATCTTTTTTTTCAATCTATTCAAACTAAATCATATTTTAGGGTGATATAAGCTTTCATTTTGCTGCGATCCACATCAGGATCACAAGGCCAATTGTAAGAACCAAAAAGTTTACATATGGGATGCCTCTTTTAGTTTGCAGTTATATAGATTTTGCTGGCTAATTTTTGTTAGCTTGATACAAGATAGAGATACCTAGGAGTAGGGAACGTCAAGAAGAAATGCATCCATTATATGGGCCTGCAAGAATGTCTGAGGGACATTATCTTAGTTAATGATTGATGCATGAAGTCTACCTACTGTGATAAGTATCATTCTAGGGCAGGTGGTCCAGGGTTGTATAATAAACAAATTAAGCAAGCCATGGAGAACAGCATTACTCCACAATTTCTGCTTCAAATTCTTGCCATGCTTGAGTTCTCTTCCAGACTTCACTTCATGTTGAGCTGTGAACTATAAGATGAAATAAATCCCTTTCTCCTCAGCTTGCTTTATGCCAAGGTGTTAATCACAGCAAAAAAAAGCAAACTGGAAAAGAAGTTGGTATTGTTGAGACAGGCCTGGCCATGTTTTTTTGGAGGAATTTTGAAAGCATTTGCAACTTAAGGCTGGGCAAACTCTTGAATAATCAGAATTATGCAACTGTGGCAATTGGAAAACAATACAGAGAAGAATGCAGACAATGGAGGCACTGCTTGTAAAGCTACAGAATGAAGTTTGAAAGACTCTCAAAGTTTCTATTTTGGCCATTTGTGTTGCAATTTTAATTAAGAACTGTAGATTGTTCTCAGTTGGTGTTGAAGAATCAAGTGTGACTAAAAAGCAGCAGTAAGGTGAAACCTTTGCTTTACTGGGACAATAAATGCTTCTTAGCTGGAGTTGGAAGCTCAGCTCTAATTAATAAAGAATCCTACATCATTGAGGTGAACTGTTTTGGAAAGTATTTCCTCATTTTTTGCATATTGGAGCAGTAGAGATCTGTGTGTGTTTGCAGAGTACACAAGGTCAAGACTGAACATCATGCTGGTAGTCGAATTGCTAAGGTGTAACTGTCTCCAACAAGGTACAGGTTTTGAAAGTCATGAAGAACATTGGCTGTACCCAGTGGCACAGTTGAAGTGCCTGCAAACAATTTGGACAATTTCACACAAATAAGAAACTTATGAGTTTGTTATTAAATTATATTATGGGCATAGAAATCAAATAATAATTATAAAGATATTTTATATTATTTATTTTTTAGACTTATTCTTGAAAATAGAGCACACATGATAGTACTGAACTATACCTAAATGCAGTAAAGTCATAAAATTGGTTCTTTACCATTTTACCTTTATTTATTTGTTTATTTATTTATTTATTAGTTTATCAAGACAGGGTTTTTCTGTATAACAGTCTTAGCTCTTCTAGAATTAGCTCTGTAGACCAGGTCTACCTCAAATTCAAAGAGATCAGCTTGCCTCCTGAGTGCTGGAACTAAAGGCATGTGCCACCACCATCCAGCATTTTTTTCTTTTTTAAAAAATGTGTAGCCCAGGCTGACTTCGGATTCATTATCCTACTGCCTCCGTTCCCTTCAGCAAATAGAGCAGTCTTGCACTACCAAACCAGAGGAGTTAAATCTCAATATTATTATTTAAAAATTATGTTAGACATACTCATATGAGACAGTTAATTCATTCTAAATATCTTTTTTAAACCTTCAATGTATCATCTTTTCATCTATCCATCCATATATCTGTAAATCTAGCTATCTACTTTGTTTTAATTTTATATAAGTTTTAAGTTCACATACAAAGGTGTGTTTATGGCATTTAGGATTAAGCTTTTAAAAATAATATTTTATTATTCTTTGAGAAGTCCTTGCTTGATGTTTGATCATATCTATACCCTTTCATACAACTGTTCTCAAATCTTTCCCACCTCCCTACCTACCTGGGTATAGAGCCACCAGTCATGGGGTATACCAGGTATGCCAGATGTCACTCAATTGTAGACAATTGATATTTTTATTTCTTTGCAGCAACTTATTGGTAATAGCTAGAAGGGGACTTCATTTCCATTTCCTCTTTTCCATACTGGGATTTTGTATGTCTTAAGCTTGTGTTTGTCAGATGTATGCTGTCACAGTCTTTGTGTATTCTTTTAATTGAAGTTATATTGTTATGAGCTCCCCACCAGAGAAAACCACTCAGAAATGGTTCAAGCCAATATAAAGACATTATTAGCTGATTGGTGACTACACTGGTTGTTCAGGTTCTTTTACAGTCCTGCTCCCTTTCAAGGTACGTTTTTACACTCACACACACACACACACACACACACACACACACACAACCTCATTTAGAAGCAGAACTACAGAAGCCAAAAAGTAAGGTTAGTTCGTTTAGTAAGCTCCCCAGAATTAGCTTCTATGATGACTTAGGCATTTTCTCTCATTTTGACAGGTATTAAAGTCTTGTAAAAATGTACATGCAGGACTCTTGGGTCAGAATGGCACCTTTGTGCCTATTCTACATCTACAAAATGCAGGATGATCAGATCCGCAGCCCCACAACGCAGGACAATCAGACACCACAGGAAGTCAAGTCAATGCAGAAACTCAGTTTATTGCTGCGAGTATCAGCTTACATAGGTTAAGTGGCATCATGTGATGTGCGGGCACTTCCAGTCAATGAGAGACAGCCAAGCCCTCCCTCGGGTTATAGGCGCATTTACATAGATTTTGCTGTCTCATGTCCTCTGGGTAGCTTTAAGACAATCATTCAGACTGGAGCCAGGCTTTTCTCTGTCCTGCAAACCTTGAGGTGAAGGTCCTGAGATAATTCTGGCCCAACTCCTTTGGGCTTTTAATCTAGTGTTAGATGTGCTTGGTCCACGAGGCCCATCACACCATAACACCTCTGACTTTTACAACCTTTCTGCTCTCTTTTCTATATAGATCAGTGTTCATGTGCCTGGGACAGGGTAAGGGGGTAATGTGATGTCACATCTAGGCTTTGTATTCTGATGTCTCTTATTCTGCAAGCCTGGATCAATTATGAGTTTCTGTGTCAAGTGACATTTGCTGCAAGAAGCTTTCCTGAAGAGGGCTGAGAGATGCACTGATCTATATATTTTTAAAAAACTTAATCTCTGTTTCCATCTCCATCTGTTTCTACATCTGTCTCTCTCTTTCTCTGTCTTTTTGCCTCTCCATCTCTTCTGTGTGTCTGTCTCTCTCTCTCCCTCTCTCTCTCTCTTTAAGGCACATGTGTATACTGGTGGCTTTGGAGAGGTAAGGAAAAATGTTACATTTCCTAAAACTGAAGTAACAGTTGGCTATGAACCACTCGACACAAGTGCTGAGAATTGAACTTGGTTCCTCTGAAAGAGTATAAAACACTCTTAACTTCTGGATATCTTTGTAGCCCTGTTATCTATATTTTAATATTTGGTCAATGGAAGCCAATGTTTGCTAACTATTACAATTTCCCTGTTTCAGCCATACAATGTGATATTACTAACGGTAGAAATAAAAATATCATTGACAAAAATGTTCATTTTAACATTTGCCGTAATTACCACAATCATGAAGAAAGACTTCAAGGCAAATTTATTTATATTAATTGATCTCTTTTGCAAATAAGTGAAAAGATGGAGAAGTTGTTCAACTTGTAGAATACTTATACAAATGGATTAAGTCCGGGGTTTGATCACTACCTCTGATAATCCTGCATAAGGCTAGCTTTAGGGGGTAGACAAAGAGGATAACATCTATGGTCATTTTGTTTACAGAGCAAGAAAATTGATTTTTTAAAGTTATACCCTAAAGAGTTAACACTGATAAAGCTGAGATTACTAAAAATCAAGTTTGAGATTTTGAAAAATTATTTCACCTTGATTAATTCATTCAATGATGTGGATAGATTAATGAAGCATTTTTAAAAACAATTATTAAGGATCAAAACACATTAATGTTGGAGAATTTTCAACTCCAATTTTTCATTTCACAACCTATTTATTTTATCAGTAGTTTATCATATCATTTATGGATTAAATATGAGAGGGAAGGATGTCAGGGAAGAGAGATTCATATTGATAAACTTCTTACATTAAACCTGAAGACTTTTTTTGCTGTGTTCACTGTCCTTTACTTCGTCTTTTATTCAATCCTAAAATTCTCATTTTGTTTTAAAATCATTCCTTATACATTTACAAAAACAAATTACAGTAGAAGTAAAAAATATCCTGGTGAAAAGAATTCAGGTCATTATGCTTGTAATCAAGTGAATTTATCCTCATAAGCATGAAGCCCATACGCTGAAATTAAAGATAACAGTTTTATATGATTTCTTACATTAATTTTTACATATTTTGGAATTGTATTCTTACCAACTCAGATAAAGATTCAACTAAAAATTGTATTTTTCTTTCTCATGTATCATTTTATTGAGATTTATGATGAAACTAATCATATAAGATGGCACAATTATTTTATGAGGCATTTTATTAATAGACTTCTATGCTAACTAATTTGTAGTACAAAATAGTGTCCTTGATCTAACAAGTTTCACAGAACTGTTGTGTGGTGGCCTACAATATTGTGTCAATAGTGTTTATTTCAAAGTAATAGTATTTCTTTATAGTGTTTAAAGTTTTTGCAGTTTAAAGTACTTTTGCGTTTAAAGTTTAACTCCAAGTTGCCCCTGCATGCTTTGCTGATGGAGGATAATATGAATAAGGATCAAGATCATATTATTTAGAAAAGGTCTTGTTAAAGTGTAAAAGACTAAATGCCAAGTTTCTAAAGAGGTTATTTAGACTTTAAAAACATTTCATACTGAGCTGAAAACTTACAATATTTTATCTGAGCATGAGTCTCCATATTCGGTTCCTGCCATTTCTGAATATTGAAGATGATGCAAATAGTAAGTGAATTAAAATTTTAGTTTTCTCCTCAAATGTTCTCAACTTTCATTTGCTGAATATTTAATTCTATAGCAATAGAAAATTAGCCAGGAAAAGACAACAATAGCAAATATTAACAGATCAGAAATTGAGGGGGGGATCTTCAGTCAGGAATTCTTCAAGTGTGTACACCAAATGACATATTTTCAAATAAGCACCAAATACACCATTATAAATAGATTCATTGTTTTTTCAGTTTGCATAGACCATAGAGAAGGGTGTGCAGCAAACTCGCAACATCTTTCATTGTCCTATTTCTTCAGCTATGCTTTGTAAATTTTCTCTAATTTCTGTTTTCACTCATATTCTTACTAACCTCTAAGACACAGAGAATTTCTCACTAATATTTCTGTTCGGATTTCTAAGTACCC
Source organism: Myodes glareolus (assembly GCF_982192425.1). Classification (NCBI taxonomy): domain Eukaryota; kingdom Metazoa; phylum Chordata; class Mammalia; order Rodentia; family Cricetidae; genus Myodes; species Myodes glareolus. The sequence goes on along the minus strand of NC_142048.1, from coordinate 16,117,153 downwards.
TGTGTTCTTATCTGATAGCTATCATTTTAATAAAGAATGGGAATTAGTGAAAGAACCACAAATTTTTCTGTTGATGGCAGTTTTAAAATTAATATCTTATTCTACATTCTCTCCCAAAAAGTCTATAGTTTATCATGCATAATTTTAAAATTCTTTAGAGGATTTTATCTTTTTCTTGCAAATATTGTTTCAGACTTCTTAATCACATTAAACTTTCTAAGTGTTTTAAAAATCTAAGACTTTTACTTTACTTAGATAAAAAGTATCAAACATTTCCAATATATCGAAGATGTATATTTTTTAAGTCTTAACTGTCAAAGGCAGTGCCATAGCTCATCAGTTCCTTTGAACTACCAGGCAATCGATACTTATTTCAGGTGTTACTGGTCGTGAGGTTATCTGCATCAATCACTACGATGGTCACAAGGAACAAATCAAGCACCAGGGAGCTATTTCATTTTCCCTGTGATTTAAAATGAAATACGATGCTTATCAATCTTCATGTTCATGCCACAAACTGCCATTACAAGCACGAGTCATACTTTAGGGATATTAAATATAGTTTTAAACTTTCACATCAAATTCTGGAATGTTCAGGTTAACCTTGGTGAATATCCCAGAGGAATCTGTGACAGTAACTAAAAATACTTTTCACCTAAAATCTTTCAGAAACCTATGATGAAAATGCACAGAGGAAAAAAAAATATCTGATGTGTATTTCTTAATTTTATTTAAAGGGGCATATGAACATTTATAAATTATCTGAGGATTTTACATGCTAAATACCACTGTAAGTGTCGCTGTTGCAAGTGTGAAAATGCAAATGTGAATGAGAACAAGTGGCAGAGACAGAGAGAGACAAAGTCAGAGAAAAAGCAACAAAATTATGTCAATTTGTAGGTAGCACAACATAAATACTTGTTTTAAAGACAGTTTTGAAAAACTATTGCACAGTGGCTTGCAAAACCGAAGGACTAAATCTCTAATAAAAGCTGAAATGTTTAACAACTGCAAAATGTTATTAATTATAATAAGAGAAATGTTTAATTATTTGCATGTCCACTAAGACATAATAAGAGTTGAATGAGAAGTGTTACACACCGTAATTTCTAATCCATACTATGTATTTCAGAGTAACCATATTTCTCTATTGGACTTAAAGCTTTTGAAGTTTAAATCAGAGTTGACCCTTCAGGTTTGGCTGTCTTGCTTATATCATTTGTGTCCCCTTTAAGAAATTTTACTCACAAATGAAAGAAACTATCAGTCTTTTTGCTGCTTCCAGATGATGCAGACTTCTGAGTCATGTCTGCAAATGTAATGACCAAAAATAAAGGAAGAGTGTTAGGGAAATGTAGGTGTAAGCAATTTGACGTCTCACAAACAAGTTGTTGAAATCTGGCATGTGTTTTCCCACACTGAAAATGCAAATGTAAATGTATTCATTTATATAAAGCCTACAAAGATATGACACCACATTTTTTTCAAATTGTTGAAAATAAACCCCACCTGTTATCAGAAATAAATGTGGTCTTCTGTGTCTTAGAAACAGCGGTAATGGCAAGTTGCTGCCAACTGATATGATTTATATGACCTGAATCAAAGAAGCTAAAAGGATGGCTTCAGACAATAAACAAATTGTAAACAATAAGGATGAGAGAATCTCTCATATTATCTTTACAGCACTGTTCTCTTACCAAATTAATAATGCCTCTATCTCATATTATACATAATTAAGCATCTAGGCAATCTTCATAGAATCCTCTTCTCTATGGCCCAGTGTTGGAAACCATGTCTTGTTGTAAGAGGGGCGACAGACCACTTTTCGCTGCTCTGCTACCGGTCGCCCAGCTAGCTTAACCCTCAAAATAATTACACAGAAACTGTATTCATTTAAAACACTGACTCAGGACCGCAAGGGGTGCGATCACCCACTGATACAAGGGGACTGATCTAATGAGAGTTCACCAAGGCCAGTTGGACTGGGACTGAACGAGCATGTGATCCAACCAGATTTTCTGAATGTGGCTGGATTCTCTGAATGTGGCTGGCCCGGAGTCTTTCTGAGAAGTCATTGACAATGACACTGGGACTTGTTTCCTCTGCATATACTGGATTTTTGGGATTCAGTCTGTTTGGATACTCACCTTCCTGGACCTGGAGGGAGAGGGGAGGAACTTGAACTTTCCACAGGGCTGGAAGCCCTGACTGCTCTTAGGGATGGAGAGGGAGGAGGAGGGGGAGGGGGGGAGTGGGAGGAGGGGCGGAAATGGAAACTTTCATAATTTAATAAACTTTGAAAAAAAAAACTTAAATCCCACTTTCATGTGTAAGATATCTCAATAAAAATTGTTGGCAAATGAGTCTCTGGAGAGACAATGACAATTTTTTTAATGCACTTATGTTTGTTTCCTTAAAAGATTATGTGCAAATCTAAGGAACATCATTTAACCTTTGTCTTCATCATAGATGAAAAGATGATCTTATTTAAACACACTCTACACAATAAACTAAGCCTTCATCTTGGAAAAACAAAAAACAAAAAAAAAAACCACTGACTGGCCCATTAACTCTAGCCTCTTCTTGGCTAACTCTCACATCTTAATTAACCCATTTCTATAATTCTGTGCATCACCACGTGTCTATGGCTTACCGACAAGGATCCTAACCTATGTCCGTCTCAGGCCTGAGATTCATGGCATCTGGCCCATTGCCTTCTTCCCAGCATTCTGTTCTGTCTACTCTGCCTACCTAATTTTCTGCCCTATCAAAAGGCCAAGGCAGTCTCTTTATTCAACCAATGAAAACCACATATAGAAAGAAGACCCTCCTACACCAATCTCTCACCTCTCATACAGTTTGACTGCAGCTGCTACAATCACATGCTTTTAGTCATAGCTGGGCTTGTGATAGAGGGAGAACATTAAATTTGTTTACTACACATTTTGAATTTAAGCTTAGAAAACACACAGACACACACAAGTCATATGTACAAAGTACTGAAATAAATCAATGGATGGATGGATGGATGGATGAAATAAGTTTACATTTTCCTCCTCATTATCTACTTATTAAATATTTGGCAGTAATTAAGCAGATTTGAACCAACAAGGCATGGTGATTTTGAAAGAAAAGGAAAACAAAAGTTAACGTGTGAGGAATAGTTTGCAAACCTATGTCTGTAATAGAGAGCACACTCTGTGATTTGAACTTGATTTGTCCATAGATGATATTTAAATAGTTTCTGTCATCACTGAAATCAGGCAGAAGCCAAGGAAAATTTGGAATACTACACTTTATTAATAATCATTGCTGTCATCTAGAATTCTAAAAGTAGTCATATGTCACATTTTCCTTTTGTTTTGATTCATTGCTATTGTTGAGTATTGGTTCTTAAATCAATATTTTGTACTGTGTTTCAATTTTTACAAGATTCTAAACTATTTTTGCTTTTATTTAAAGCTTAGTCGTGATGACCTTTCTGGTACTGTGTTTTCATGTCTTATATTATCTCATTAGCATGTTAATTAGCTTATTTTCTACTTTTTTTGGCCTTACCTCGTTATCATTTTCAATTCTTTTTATTTTTCTTTAACATTTTGGTTTATTTTGTAAGAATATCAATTTCCTGGGCAGGAAATAAGGCACAGAGATGTTTCAGAGCATTTCTTTATGATCAGAATGATGTCAGTTAAGATCCCAGCACACATAGAACAAGCCAAGTGTCAGAGCAAAAGCCTGTAACCACAAATCCAATAGGGATTTTGAGACAGTAGAATTACTGGGGAATGCTGACTTCTAACTGAGAACAAGTCACAGCTTTAATGAGAGACCCTACCTCAAAGGAAAAGTTAGAGTGTTAGAAGAAGATGCTCTTTGTTTTTTATTTGCCTCCAAGCTAGTGCATATCTTTGCACACTTCAACACTTGTGCACATTGACACGAGCATGTACACATGCAAAGAGATGTATTTAAGAAGGAAATTTTCAGAACAAGAGAGTGGTCCAAAAGAGCCCAAGTGGTTCCCTGAGACATAGACAGCAACAGTATGTTAAAGATGGGGGGAGGACAGAGATGGAGAGCAAGGAAAGAGAGATCATGATTTAGGGAGCCATTATGGGACTAGCAAGAAACCAATCACTAGAGACATTTCAAGAAATCCACAAAAATGACCCAAGCTAAGACCCTAAGCAATAGTGAAGAGGGTGCCTGAACTGGCCTTGTCCTGTAGTCAGACTGATGACTATCTTAAATGTCACCATAGAGCCTTCATTCAACAACTTCAACAGCAACTTTGGAAGCAGAGGAAGACTTCCCCGGATGAGTAGATGAGCATTTTGCTGAGCTCCCAAAATCCAGTTGAAGAGTGGGAGGAGGAAGAAAATGAGCAGAGGTCAAGGCAATGATGATGATACCCAAAGGAAAAGCTTACCTGAGCTATTGGGAACCCACCAACTTTGGACTGACAGCAAGGGAACCAGCATAGGACCAAACTAGGCCCCTGAACATGAGTGACAGTTGGATGGCTGGGGCAGACTTTGAGGCTGGCAGTGAGACCAGAATTTACCCCTACTGCATATACTGGATTTTAGAAACTCATTATTTTTGGAGGAGTACCTTGTTCAGCCTAGATATACTTGGGAGAGCCTTTGTCCTGGCTCAGAGTAATGTGTTGTTGACTTTCCATTGGAAGCTTTACCCTCTCTGAGGCGTCGACAGGAGGGTGTTTGGAAAGATAGCATGAAGGGGAAGAGGGGAGGAAGTAGGAACTGGGCTTGGATGTAAAATGCGAAAGGATAGTTTTTTAACAATAAATAATTAAAAAGGTAAATTTTCACACTACCCAAATATTTGAATATTATTGTTTATATATAAATATTTACTAGTGGAAAAATGATTTTTATGTTTTTTTTCTCTACTCAATCTTACTGTCCAGTAAAAGTTGCTCTTAATTTTGTAATTTTTTATTATATTTTCTACAGGACAATTCTTTTTCATTTATTCTCCTAGTGATTTCTAGCAAGTCTGTAGTTCTTGGATTGCTCTGTCGCGTTACTCCACACTATGTTTTATCTAATTGCTCATCAGTTGTCATCTTAGATGTTTCTAAAACCTGCCCATACCACCACCTTTATGCTTTAGGTTTTTATTTCTTCCTCTTTTGAGATCAAATTTGAGTTTCTTCAAGAGTGTCTCTATTTGATTCTAGTCTAATTTTGTTGTTGTTGTTAATTCAACAGCATTGTGTTAAACTTATTGGTGGAGGACAGCATTCTGCCACTTTTTCTCAGTGTGTGTCAGTGCTCTTATCTTTTCATTGTACTTAAAAGCAAATTTTAAAATTTGTCTTCCCTTAGTTATGCATGCATGTATTGTGTACGTGCATACATACTTTTGTGTAGATATATGCACATGAGTTCAGGTACCTAGTCAGGACAGAGTAAGATATTAAATGCCTTTGAGGTGGTATTACAAGTAGTTTTGTCATCAAATATGAATGCTAGGAGTCAGTTCAAATCTTCTGCAAGGACAGTATATACTCAACTGCTAAGGCATTTCTTCAATTGCTCCTAGGAGTTTTATGACTTTTATTTTTTTACATATTTTTGGCTTATATATTTATGAAAGTTAACAATGATTTTAAGTTTAATGGTGCAGATAATTTTTATTCCTATTGCTGTTATTATGGAAGATCAATCGGCAACTCACATCAAGGTTTTTCTCCTATAGAATTTCATTCCAATTCTTTCTCTAACTTAGTCTTCTCTTTAGATTGTTTTAAAAGTTTACGTGCCTATTTCCTTGATTTATTTCTCTTTTATTTCTGTTTAAATTTTATCACCATATTATTTTCTTAAAAAAATTCATTGTCCTAATATGTTCCTGCATTGCAAAATCCAGTTTCTTTTTCTCTTGTCTGAGAACATGCATTAGCTTTTCTTTGTCTTCGTCTGCTTCTGAATTTTCTGCAACCTCGCTCTCATGTGTTTTACTTGAAATTTTCTGTGTCTTTTGTTTTGTTATCTACTTCCATCAGCTACTGTATGTTGGTCCGATGGTGAAAATTAGGGTAGCAACCAATGTGAGTAAAGGGAATGGTGTCTTTCAGGCACCCACTGCACTACTGCTAGGGTTCTTATCTAGGACCATCCTTGTGGATTCCTGAGAATTTCTCTAATTCCAGTCTTCTAGCTAACCACATAATAACACCCTGTATCAAGAGGGTCCCTTACGATCCCATCTCCATCCCCTCCCTTCTACCACCCTACTGGCTTATACTGAAACTGAAAAGCTTCTGTAAGGTAAAGGATACAGTCAATAAGGCAAAGCAACAGCCTGATAGAATGGGAAAAGATATTCACCAACCGCACATATGATAGAGGGATGTTCTCCAAAATATATAAAGAACTCAAGAAACTAGGCACTAAAATACCAAATAATTTAATTTAAAAATGGGGTACAGATCTAAACCGAGAATTCTCAACTGAAGAAACTCAAATGACTGAAAGTTATTTAAGGAATTGACCAGTATCCTTAGCCATCAGGGAAATGCAAATCAAAATGATTCTGAGATAACTTGTGCTGGGAGGAATGTGGCATAACATTGATGAAAGTGCAAACTTGTACAGTCCTATTTGAAAGCAATATGACAGGTTCATAGAAAACTGGGCATCAAGGGAATCAATCAATCTCAAGACTCAGTAATGTTACTCTTTATCATATACTCGAAGAATACAGAATCATACTACAAGTACGTTTGCTCAGCTATGTTCCTATCAACATTATTTGTGATAGCTGACTAGTTTATTTAGACAAGTCTATATCCTCTGAGAGCTATTGGTGGTTAGATGGGAAGAAGTAAGAGACAAAAATATTAGCTTACATTTAAGGTAGTAGAAAAAGGCAATGCCAATTTATGATCCCTAGTTAAATATCTAAAGCTTTGTGTCACTCTTTCTTAATGCTGATATTATTTCATTTTCAACTGAAATATTTGCATGTCCATGTTCAAAGAAGTTGCTTTTGGTTTCTTTAGAGAATAAACCAGAAGCTACTGTTCCAAATTTGTAGTAGCTGGAAATGAAGAAGGGCATCCAATGCTTACAGCATCCCATACATTGAGCATATCTCCTAGGACTTATGCTTTTCCACCATCCTGCTTCATGTTAGTGCTCTAATACATGAACATCCTCAGGATTTGGTTAGTTCATTTCTAATGGCACTCACCTCACAGACACTGTATATAATCCTTTCTTCCAGTTTATTAGGTTGGTTAATAGTCTTCTAATAAATTTTAACTTCTAACTATTAGCATACCAATTTTCAAGTAGAGATTCGTTTTAAATTCAGGTTGTAAGCTAAAACTCCTGATGATTTTAGCAATCACAGTTGTTTCAGAACCTCTTATTTATGTTTTTATAACTTAGAGAAACATTTTAAAATGAGAAATTACCCCTTTTAGTATAATGCCTGTTGCTGAATATCACCCCACAAGTATGAACATTTTAGCATAAAACAGTGAGATATTTTCACTATGACAGTTTACATTTAATTTTCTGCCACACATCTTATAATTTTTGCCCCAAATAATGTCTTAAAATGATTATTATCTAGCCTGTGAATATTGTTTTCTCTAGGTCAGAGAGGAAAGCATAGCGACAACAAACGGTGCCTAGGAATTTAGTTTTCCTGTCACCTATGCCTGTATTATCCAAAACGTAAAAAATCAAAACAAAATAAACAGCAGGAAAAAGAATAAAAAGATTAGTGGAAGGGAAATGGAAAAGAGGAAGGAAGCAAAATAAGAAAAGAGAGTTGAAGAGGGAGTTAAGAGTCAAGGAGGAGGAGCTGAAGAAGAAGAAAGCATGCGTACCTTCTGTATAAAGACTAAGGCACATTGTTCTTTGTGACCAGGGATGGCATAGAGAATAAGTGTAATTCCAAAGATATGGGATAGTTATGCAAGTGAGTTCCTTTTTTCTAAAGCTAGATAATGAGTTACTTTTCATTGAGGACACAAATAATAAATCAACATGTATGAGATCAAGATAAGGAAAACTACAGCATTGATGATTGATGATGGGAGGAAGACATGAGGCCTCATTCAGAGCTAGGGGAGGGAGAGTCATTCTTTGGGTCCCTGTATGTTGGCAGATTACCTGTGCTCTAGTATAGGGTTTCTTATCCATGCATACATGGGAGACACTAGGTGGTCTTAATAGATTACTAAATAAAAGAAGAGAAAGAAGGGAAAGTGGGGAAGGCAATGAATTTGGGAGATGACTGTAGAGAATGATTAAATAAGAATTAGAAAAGAAAGTAGGGTAGAGTATAAGTTTATTTTATTGTATATTCATATAAAATGCTCAAAAAATTATAAGAAAGAAAATGACTGTGATTTAATTCATTATCTGTTCAAATATTCATATGCTTCTATGTCTCATATCACACATTATAAGGCTATATATGTATATATATACTTATTACATATATTATAATCATACTTCACTAATTCATTTGCTCTTCCAATTATGTAGAAGACAACTTCATACTTTCTCTCCTATCTGAACACTCCACCCCTCCTTTACCCTCCTCATTCTGAAAACTCTTTTCTTTTCCATCACTAAACAGTAAACGCAGTCACACATGTCTATCCATGTTTTCAACACAACTATGCTCCTAGATAATGCCACTATTTCCACTTTTCCATGTGCCCCATCTGTTCTTTCCTATAAATACAGGACCGGATTGATTCTCTATGACCCTTGACATCAAGTTATATTTAATTTTATGGGAACATCCCTAAAATACATATCTGCTACTATTTCTCCCATCCTAAAAACAATTCATTTTATTTTATTTTTTAAATTAAAAATAAACTCTTCTCTCATACTTTCTGACCACCGTTTCCTATTCTTTCACTCCTACTTCCAACCACCTCCACTCTCCCCCATCCACCTCTCTGCCATTGCCCTTCAGAAAAAATCAGGCCTCTAAGGGACAATAGCCAAACACAACAAAACCAAATACCAAAAGGCAAAGAAAAAGCCATTTCACCAGAACTGGACAAGATAACCCCAACAGGATGAAAAGAGTCCCCAAGGAGACAAAAGAGTCAAAGGTTCACCTACTCCTAAAATTAATAATTCCACAAAACACCTAGTAAACAGCCACAGTGCATTAAGAGTTCCACAAAACGACCAAGCTAATAGCCACAACGTATGTGCACAGAACCTAGTGGAGACTCAAGCAGACCTCATAATTAGTGCTCCTGTCTCTGTGAGTGCATATAAGCCCTGCTTAGTTAATTGGGTGGGTCATGATGTTCTGGTGTCTCCATGTTCTCTAACTCATACAGTTCTCCTGCCCCTGTTTCTCCAGGATTTTCAGAGCTCTGATAGGAGGGACAAGATAGAGATCTCTGATTTAGATACTTCTCTCCATGTGACTGTGGGTCTCTACTTCCTCTCCAAATGCTGGCATAAGAGCCTCTCTAATGACAACTGCCCAAAACACTAACCATAATTATCTTTCTATGCTTGGGTCACGTAGTATGATTTTCCTTTTATTTTTTTTTCCATTTGACTGCAAATTTAATGATGTCATTTAACAGGTGAATGATATTTTTTATATAAAACTGTCTTTCTTAGACTCATTCTTAAAATAGTAAGGAGAAATTAATATGAAAATTATTTCAAGATAGTCTTAAAGCACTACTTAAAATTGTAGTCATTAACTAATGAAGGAAATTTTAATGGATTTTAGTAAATACACAAAATATTTATACAGTGATAAATAATTCATGGAAACGTCAGTAGGTGAAAAATCAATAATTGATTGACATATACAAATGCTTTTAATTTTCCTTTATAAATATGTCTCCATGCCATATATTTCTTCAATAAAACTTAAAATACTTTATAATAAGATAACTTTCCAAAGGTAGAAACAGTTTTTGATATGATAAATTTGAAAGCATTGCCCCTACATGGGTGGAAATAGATATTTAGCCATGGCATAAAAAATATCTGTCCCAAATTCTTCATAATTATTTATTATGAGAATGTATTTATTGCTTATATCATTAGGGAAATTGCATGTTATAAATTCTGTAATTTTAATGTAATATTTGATGTCTCAAATATTTTTTACCTTGTCTCAAATATTTTTGAATGCCTTTATTTCTAAGAAATGTTTAGTACATCATCATAATATTGGAGAACAGATTCAGAACAATCAACTTGTCCATGAAGGATCATTTATTTTGACGTTAACAACAGACTTACTATGAATATGAACTATTCTGCTAATTAAATGAATTAAATCTCTGGTATCTGGAGAAAGGCCAGAGATAGAGAGCAATGATTATATTAATCTTATGTTTAGAATGATTCATAAGACAAGCCATGAATATCAAGTATTTAATTTCTATACATCTCAAACTGGATATAATAGACAGGATCAAGGGCATGCCTTGCCAACTTAAAAGATTATAGAATTTCTGGAAAACCCATCATATGCTAAATAACATTTTATGACTGAATTTACATATCAGAGGACCTGATTGTTCTTAATCCTTCTGAAGATGATGGCATATGGACGCAAGAGTTGAGCTACTTAATACCTGCCTTTCTTTTCCTTCTCCACCTGCTTCCTCTAATACAAATCATTAACTTTGAAGCTTTACCCATATGCAAAGCCTATGTCTTTTCATATCTTAATCACCAAACCACAGAAACCTTGTGTAGTCATACATTTCTGATGTTTCCTACCCTTTTTATTAGGTTACATTCTCAAAGATTTTAAAATTAATGAGGAATTACCTGAGATAACATTTTTAAAAACTTTAGAAACAAGCTCTGAACACAGCTTACTTTCAATCTTCCTAATGATTGAAGAGAATTGAATAATTCATTCTGATTTTAAGCCATCCTGGGGAAATAACTACAGAGGATGATGGTTGATCATTACTTCTAGGTGACCAAGTATGTTTTTAAATGTTCTGTCTAGTATTTTACTATACCTTGACTCCCCAAAAAAAGTGACTGATTATTTTGAACTATAATATAATTTAAGCATTTTCATATATTTTCACATTTTTTCTTATTTCTTCTTAATTTTATTATAGAATTAATTTTCCTTTCTGGGTAATCTGCTGCTCTCAGCTGTGGATTCTCATTCTATTACATTCATTTCTCTATTTATTGGTGAGAGCCAGATTTATAGAAAAAAGGATGCTAGCTGTATTTGTATTGATTTCCAAACCAAGTTAATTTTTGTGCATGTATGGTAATGGAGATAGAATCAAGAACCCAAGGTCTTAGATCTTTTGCAAGTTCAACAAGTGCTCCATCATTTGGAAACCTTGTCAATCCATTGTGGTGTATAGCTAAATTTATCATCATCATCATCATCATCATCATCATCATCATCCCATTTAGAAGACAAAATGAGCTTCATTGTGACATTCTTGTACTCATATATTATTGGACATTATTATTGTTTGCCCCACCCTCTATCCTTCCAAACTTACATTTCCATCTTGTGTTGGTTCCCTTCCTTCCCAGAAAAGAATGCCCCATTTTTAGGTATAATTTATTTTATTGTCTTCTCTTCCTGATTTCTTGTCCTTAGCTTAGACAAATTCTTCTCTTTCTTCCCATATTTTTCTCTACTTTTTTTCTTCCTTATTCTCTGTAATTTTTATTTTAATCACAAACACATGTACATGCATGAACACACATATCCACATAGATATATGCATAGAATGAGACACACAAAGCAACAATATTAACCACAGCAACTGTTACTACCACTACTCTTAATAATAAGAAAAACAATTATAAAGAGTACATTGGTAGACATTTACTTCTAGGTTCTGCTCTCTTGATATTCAGTTTTGAAGTTTAGTATTCTTTAAATATACATCCAGATGTGATTAAAATATTTTTCACATTCATTATTTCCTCATCATCTCATATGGCTAATCTTACAGGCTTAACTGATTTTAGGTGAGTGAATCGAAAACCTTCGTAAGACATTATTTTCAATGATATGTCACATCTTTTCATTCCTCAGTCTTATCTAAGGTTTTCTTATGTAATAAGTAAAATAGCTGGATAGGTAGCTGATAGATGACAGATAAATAGCAACTGATATATAAAATAGGAATGCAGTCTTATATACACAGAACACATATCACTGTATATGTATACTAATTTTATATTTATCATATTGTCATTTTCCCAGATAATATGTAAATTGTGTAGATTTGCATAGATGTCCACACATTGAAAAGGCAAGTAATTCTTTCAGACTTTATAACCTTGCTTCCAGTAACTCAAGACCACGCAAAAGAGTAGGGTGAATTAGAATGTTCATTTGCATCGGATTCCAAGACTATGTGTGAAGGAAAATGGTAAATCCAAGTCAAGTCTAGGGATGAATTATGGCCATTTGGCTCAAAAAATGAGATATTTAATTTCTATTACTGGCCATTGGGGTTATGTGTTAAGTAGAAGGCTGCTTGTTTGTTTTTGACTGCTCAGCTCTGAAATAACCATACAGAAATTATACTATTTAAAACACTGCTTGGCAAATGACTCCAGTATATTCCTAACAATCTCTTACATATTAAATTGTGTCATTTCTATTAATTCTATGTATTGTTAAGTGGCAGTGGCTTACCAGCAAGTTTCCTTCCAGCATCTGTCTCTGATGGGATACATTGCTTCTCTTTGACTCTGCCTTCTTTCTCCCAGTGTTCAGTTTAATTTTACCCACCTAATTCTATTCTGCCCTATCAGGTCAAGTCAGTTTCTTTATTCACTAACCAATAAAAGCAAGACATGACATAGACAGAAGGACCTCCCACATCAGTTAGTAGTGGGAGAAATCTTACTTGAATATGTAGGCATTTGTGTTTCTCACAGTACCTGTTTGTATGCACCTATATGTAGGATGGTAGAATGATAGAGTAGAGACAAGTGCAGTTATATTGGCCTGATGTGTACCAGAGAGAGTGATGAGACAGCATGTGTGCTTACTGATACCTACCAATTCAAGTCAAACTGTGCATGTGTGGACAACTGCAGTTCCTATTATGGGTATAAGCAAAGCAGTATGGAAAGTTGGCTACTTACACATAGTCAGCTGTGGAGTGTGAACAGCAAGTGTTCACAAGCATGAACTCAGGGTAAGATACCAGAGTAAATGCAAATGTAAAGAATCACACTGTTATTTGGGAAACTGAGGTGACTTACAACTATCCTGCAAAGATTGCATTGCAAGCCCGGATGGGGGAATTTGTCATGAGATCTGATATGTTTATAAAACAAGTATGGAAGAAGGGAATAACAGCAAAAACTGTGGCTCTTCTCTTCTAGTATCTGCGTGAGTTCCTGTGTAACTGTGTATGAATATTGGGTACATTGTAGAATTTTATGTACTATTAAATGAGGTGATAAACTTTCTTGCAGTCTCACAATTAAACTCACAGGACTTAGAAGATTTTGAAATAGGACTACATTGAAAAATTAATTAATGAATGATGTCAAGATATATTATAAATTTGGAGTTGAATCTGTAGTATAGCATTGATGTAAAAGATATACATAGAGATTAATAGAACTGAGCAGTTAGAAATAAATATATGGGTGGTTGACTTTTGACAAAGATCCCATGAATTATAGTGGTGAAAGGGTATTTCAAATGAGACCCATGAGCAGCTGCACTTTCTTAAAATTGTCTTTACCTTTCTTGAAATCCTATATGAGATTATCATATAAAGATAGTACACAGTAATTTTTAGTTAAAAAGATATCTTTATAAGAACAGTTACAGAAGAAAATGACTGAAGAAATTTGTGAGGAAATTTTTTCTTAGAAATAACTAAGGAATATTTAAAAAATGAAGTCTAAAATAAAAATTGTCATGCTTGACTTCATCATTCTTATCTTCTGTTTAAAAGCCTACTAGTCCAAAAGTTGGAAGGCAGATCACAAATCAAAAGAAAATATTCAAGTTGCATATTTCTGATCAAGGAGTTTTACAATAATATACAAAAGAAGTTGAACTCAATATTGATGTGAGAAATGAATCTATTAATAATAGGATGCATGTTTAAGCCTACTTTACAAAAGGAAATCAATTACTTATGCAGATTAAACAGAAAAATTTCAGTGCTTAGTAATAATTGAATACACAGAAAATTATCATCATGTAAGAGAAATCTATATTAAATAAAATTAGTGCATCAATTACCCATAAAAATCAGAATTAATATCAAAAGAAACATTTTGAGTGAAGATAGCTTAACAGAGGGATAAAAGAAAATGTAGAAAAAGCAAAACTAAGTTTTATTTTAATAAGTAGACTGGAATAGTCTATGGAGGTTGATGAGAGAGAATAGGTAGCAAATTGACAGCACAAAATGTCTTGTTGTATAAAATAATACCAGAATTGACTGTGATGATCAACTGTTTCTAAAAACTCTATGCTGTTCTCTAGTAAAGTGTATATATTTGCTTATATGTAAATCTCATCTTGACTGAACACAAAGACAAAGCTGTAAGAGCTAATAATAAATGCCAGTTGGAGAATTATTAGGCTGATTCTAAAACGGAACATGTTCTTGTGGTAATGGCATTTAAGGATCACTTGTTATGGTCCTGTTACCAGACATCCAATTAGCTTGGGATGTGACCTATATAAAATTGCCTCTTTGCTTTCTTCCTAATTTGTTTTTTTCAATAGAAGAAAATTTGATTTTGAAAAGAAAGACTGAAAACTTAGTTGTAAGCAATTCCCCAATATGAAAGTCAATATCTTCATTGGACCCAAATACAATTGAGGAACAGATGATACACTCCCACATGAGTTTAGAAACCCTATGTTTTACAAGTGTAGGTAAGAAAGTAGAACTTCAAGAGCCCTTCAAAATTTATCATTCCCCCACACACAACATGCCATTTCCAGTGGTAATGCTCTGTTGATGTGACTTTTCTTTTAGCTACAATGTTCCCATTTAATTACTATTTCTAAAAAAAAAATTAAAAAAATCCTTCAAACATATCACAGTATTTACAAACCTTGCATTTGCTTTGATTATTTTCTGGGGTCATATTTGTGGATTTCTGGCAATTTCCCTAGTGTCAGAGTTCTTGCTTACCCCATAATGAATCCCTCTATCAAAATATCTCTTTCATTGTGCTTACTCTCTCTCCTTTCTTCAACTCGACCATCCTAGCTCCTCATGTTCTCCTTCTCCCCATTCCCATTCCAACCCCCCGTCAATACACACACATTCCCACTTTATTCAGGAGATTTCCACTTCCCAGGGAGATGTATGTATGACTCTCTTAGGGTCCTCCTTGTTTCTTGACTTTTCTGGGTTGTGTACTGTGGCCTGGTTATCCTTTGCTTTATGTCTAATATACACTTATGATAAACTGTGCTTGTATTACTGGGTCTGGGTTGCCGCACTCAGGATGGTTTTTTCTAGTTCCATCCATTTGCCAGCAAATTTCAAAATGTCTTTTTTCGCTGCTGAGTAGTACTCCTTTGTGTAAATGTATGACATTTGTATTTGAATATTTTCAAAGAGAACAAAACATATCAAGATACATATTTACCATTTTAATTGTATACTGAAAATCTCTCACCTGCAAGTTAATATCTGTTAATATCTTTTGGAATGTTTAGCTATTATAACTCTAGATCGATCATTTGTGCTCATTTACTTTCTCTTTTCTGACTTTTTCAAATTTCGTTTAATATTACATTCTTTGTACTCCAATTATTTTTACACGTTTTATTCAAATTTGTTTGTTCTTTTCTCTTGATTAATTTTCAGCTTGGGAAGGCTCTGCTAACATAGTATCAAGTACACTGTGTTTCTTTTTCAGATATTTTCACGGAAATGGTGAAGCTATTAATGTTATGCTTGGTCTTAGAGTAGTTTTTTTTAAATTTTCTTTTAATATTCTTCTGAAGTTTTCCATCTTTCTTATTAAATGATCCACCTATTCTTGCATGACGCCCAGTATAGTTCTTATTATACCTAACACTATAGTTCATAAACACTTGTTTTATGATTCAAAATTTCTATTCATCTGATTTTCTTGCCTATTTAATAAAGGCTTGTCTTCATCCCAACTGTTATTTTTATGAATACCAACCACAATGTTCAATTAAAAAGCACTTGTTAAGAGGCGGCCATGTGAAGTGTTTTGCTTCCTCCTCTAGTTTTGCTGTGTCTCTCTTAAGGATCAATATCTGAGGATAAAGCGTCTTTAGGTGTTGTTTGTTTTGTCTTTCTTGCTAGTTTTGGTTTCCCTATGATAAGGCTTCTTATTTGTGTATTGGGTTTGAATTCTGCCTTTTATAAGCCACAGTTATGCACATTCTCTTTTTAATTAAAAGAAGTAAGGTGGTGGATGTAAGGAAATGTTCTGTAGTCTGGTGAGTTTGTTTCCTTCTGTTAGTGAGCCATCGTAATGTTTGACATCATCACTTCTTCCCTAGACAGGAGCAGAGGGTACTGAAAATGAATTATTCTCTTCTCCTGGGTCAAATAAATTCTGATAAACCCTAAGTGGGTTAGACTCTAAGAAAAGAGCTTCACTGAATCACAAGCTTTTATTGGGGAAAACACTTTTCTGTGCTTATTTCAAAATGAATGTTTTATCCCTTCATGAAAGTTGTCTTTGATTTTATTTTTATTTTGAGAACCTGGTAGAGCCTGTGAACTAAATGTCTCAAAAGCATAGAATCCCATAAGGCAGTACACCCTCTCCTACTGTGTTTAACTCTAAAGCTCTTCTGTGCTCAGCCTCCAGCAATTTGTCAATCATAGTTTTTAAGCTCCTACTGAAACTGGCCCCAGAAGCCGGTTTATAAGCTGTGATTTTCTGTATTTTCTCATTTCTCTAATTTTCAGGGTGACAGGTCATCCAGTGACCCCAATTCTCTAATGGCTACAAGAAAATATGTTGTTTTCTTTTATTGAGCTCTTTTTCTTAGTTGTAAGGTTTGGAAATGAAGATTCCCAAATCATTTATCTGTCAGACTAAACACTGAGCCACATCCTTAATAGGGAAATTATTCTTCTAAGAAAATGTTCCTGATCATAATAACAATTTTTAGTATAAAATACTTGAAATGCAAAAACATAAAAAGGAAAAACATTTCCCATTATTATATTACACTGAAAAAATACAGCTCTTTTGTATATGCTTACTATTTTTTTCTTTGAATGCTTCTGTGATCACAAGGTTATTTTCTATTGTGACTTTTGCTTTTCTTTAACAATATATCCTAAATTTTGAAAATCACACTGAATAATGATGTACTTTTTCATATGTCTTTAATGAAATTTACTCAACAAGACATGCATTTTTTCTTTATATTACTCAACATTTTCACTGTTACAAATTGATTAGCATCCAAAAGATTTACATATATATTATGATTCTGAATATTTCCATGTAATGGATTACAATAAAAAAATTTCTGCGAGAAAATGAACAAATATTCTTTTAAATATTTAATTTTTTCTACTAATTATTTTCTAAAATGCTATTAACTTCCTATCAGTGTAAGTAGAAAAGTTAATTGTAATGGCTATAAATCTCAATATAGTTACAGAAATATTAGAATCAAGTAAATGAAATCAAATGCACAAGGAACAGGTAATAATTTGTCTGACATTTCTTTCTCCCAACCCCTTATTTGCCATTAACACACCTAAACACTGAAGTACATGTGTGTGTGCGCACATGTGTGCATTTCTGTATGTGCATATTCTGTAATGTATCCAAAGACATATGCCACATACATAACTACCTTCCGTTAAAATTATAATATATAAAAAGATATATGTGGGGAAATTATTGTAATTGATAATCTCTTCCTTCCATTTTTCCCACTCTAGATCTACAAATCCTCTAGATCTACAGGATTTTCTTAAGCTGCTCACTCTTTCACACCTGACACTATATATTTAGTCTACTACCTGGGCATGAGCAACGTGTTTCTACCATAGTTAATTGTGTTTCTATTATATCTAATAGCACAGTGGCAATTTCAGTAGTGTTGTAGGTGAAAAATGCATACATATACATACACACACACACACACACACACACACACATACTTTGTGATCCTTTGAATATAGTTGTCCCCAATAAGTTCATAGGGAATGTCAGCATACAGAGGTGTGGCTCTGTTGGAGTAGCTGCGGTCTTGTTGCATATGTATATTTTCCAGGATGTATTACTTTGTACTGGAGTCCCCTCTCCTACCCACCTTAGGTTTACTCACTGAAGACTGCAGCTAAAGCAGCTTTAGATGTAAATTCATACTTAAAATGTCAAAACAGAAGGAAAAGCTTGGAGATTAAAAACAGGAGATCTAAGATCATATCTGTAAGGGACCTATTCCTTTAGAGAAACGAGGAAACAGACAACAACAGTTCTAGTTTTTGTATCAGTGTATTCCTGATGAAGCTTCATGGGAAACAGTTTCAAAACCAGTAACATGTTCTGATGTTTATGTTATTTAGACACTCACTTGCAATTATCCACAGATTTAGCAACCTACAGACAGGAGAAAATACAAAATGGAAAATCATTGGGGAGTTTTTGTTGGGATCAGGGACAAAAAGAAAGACATACATCACTTAAAATATCTGTTGTGTCTAATCTTTATCGAAAGTTCCTATCAATTAAAGATAGTATTTCTAAGAAGATTCATCTGCTTGACCCCAAGTTGATTAGAAATCAAATCAAATGAACAAGTTGGAACACTGCATAACCAAAAGCTTAATTACACATTAGTTTGGCTCCCTAAATATCATCTGACCTCCACTGTGTATGATACAACATACTTGTGACTGTCACATAAAACCTTGAAATACATTTGCTGAATAAGCACTAGCTTCAACTATCCAACAAGCTGAAAATATCCCCCAGATAATTTCTGAGGCTCATAGAAGAGGGATATTATCCACATAACTGATGTTTCCACCCATGCATTTTTAAAGTTTATTTATTTATGTGATTTTCTATATTCTGCTTTGATAAGTTTTTAATAAATAGTTATTATATAAGAACATGAAATTAATGAAAACATGAAACTGTTCCACACCAGAGTCATTCATTTTGCTCCAGAGTTAACTCATTTCTTGGAGGTGAGAGTTTAATTGTTGCACAATATCATGTGTTATTTGTATCAAAATGTAATTATTTCTATGAAAAGATGTTTTCAAAGTCTGACACATTATATCCTGTTTCCCAAGGATTGAGAAGGCCAAGGACAACTTAAAGTGAGAAACTTGGCAACAACTGCTGTTGTGAGGGCTGGAGTTTGTCCCAGGCTATTCTTCAAACTTCTCAATGCTGTTTTCTTAATTTTGATTCACATTTACTGAGTCTAGGCAAATTAAAACTGCAAGAAAAGTACTGCGTCAACTTGATTTTGAGTTGCTATAAAACCTTAATGATTTTGACCCTTTAACTTCACTTATAAAAAACAATGCAAAATAAAAAAGAATGGCACGAGAAAATAACATTTTACTTAGCATTAATTTTTATCTCATTTACTTTTATGACAATATTTTAAAACTCACTATAGTTTACAGAGCAATTAAACTGTGTTCCTAGTCAGGGGAAACACACACACACACATAGACACACACATAGACACACACACACACACACACACACACACCACACAAAACGAGAGAGAGAGAGAGAGAGAGAGAGAGAGCTAAAAATAATTTCAGACACAAGCCTCACTTTTCCTGTGAATTACTTAAGTCAGAGAAATTTTAGTTCTAGGAAATGAGTAGCTCCTGATCCAAATGAAATTCTCTTGTCAGAGTAATGTTAACTTTTTTCTTTTATAGAGCAGAGAATGACAGATCACACTTATCAGATTAACCAATGAATCAGTTATATTGTTAATTAAATGATCCTCTACTGTTGCTCTTTTCTTGAATATTCATTTTGTGATATAAAATCCTAAATGAAATTTATTGAAATACACAAACATTAATGTGATCTTTAAATGATAACATAGTACCGCCAAAGAAGCCTAATTAAATATTGAACTGGTAAAAATTGATTTTATCCTCTACTATATTTGCAAACATCTTCTATCATTATTAAGTGCTTGGAATAATATAAAAAATAGTTTTAATATCTAGTAACAAATAAAATCCAAGGAGATTTAGAAAGATGGTTCATTCATTAAGAGTACTGACTGCCTTTTCAGAGCACCTGGTTTAACTCCCTTGACTCATGTGGAAGCTCAAAACCATCTGCAACTTCATTTCTACTTCCAAGGATTCAATTTGCCAACTTGTGGCTTCTGCAGGCACTACACACACACACACGGTACACCCACACAATATGGTGCACATGATGTAGGCAAAACTCCCCTGCACATAAATATAAACTAATAACTAATAATACAACATAAATATAAACCATGGATACACACACAGTCACTTACATATGTGTATATATAGTGTTTAATATACAGTATTTATGTGAGATTGGAAGAAATATTTTCAGTGATTTTCACCAAAATTTTGAGTAAAAATATAGCATTGTAGAAATGAAATTTAAGGTTTAATAATCTTAAACTCCTAATATACACTTCTATTTGAAAAGTGCTTTATATCATTTAGGGCTTTATATCATTATTCATATCACTTGAAAGTCTAATTTTTAAAGATTAGTTTATTTTTATTTTTGTGCTTATGTTGTGATATGTGTGACTTATGCATATACATGCCTATGGAATCCAGAAGAGAGCATTAGATGTCCTAGAGATAGAGTGACATTAGGTTGTGTTTTGAGTGCTGGGAACTGAGCACTGTATTTTGGAAGAAGAGGATGTTCTCCATCTTGCTACTCCAGCTACAGAACCTTCAATTGGCAATGGTGTTTTGCTTGCAAGATATACTAGTACAGGATCACCACGGAATAAAGTTAGAATTCAATAACAATTCTAACACCAGAAAGCCTACAAACGTGTGGAAGTTGAACAGTCAACTACTGAATCATCCCTGGGTCAAGGAAGAAATAAAGAAAGAAGTTAAAGTCTTCCTTGAATTTAATGAAAATAAAATAAAATACTAAATCTATGGGACACAATGAAAGCAGTGCTAAGAGGAAAGTTCATAGCACTAAGTGCCCAATTAAAGAAAATGGAGAAAGCACATATTGGAGACTTAACAGCACACCTCAAAGCTCTGGAAAAAAAGAAGCAGACTCTCCCAGGAGGAGTACAAGATTGGAAATAATCAAACTGAGGGCTGAAATCAACAAAATAGAAACACAGAAAACAATCCAAAAAATCAACGAAACAAAAAGATAGTTCTTGGAGAAAATCAACAAGATTGACAAACCAGTAGCCAAACTAATCAAATGGCAGAGAGAGAGAGCACTCAAATTAATAAGATCAGAAATGAAAAGGGGGACATAACAACAGACATAGAGGAAATTCAGAGAATCATTAGATCTTACTACGAAAGTTTATATGCCACAAAGTTGAAAAATGTAGGAGAAATGGATTGGTTTTTAGATAAATATCATTTACCAAAGTTAAATAAAGACCAGGTGAACAATCTAAATAGACCTGTTAGTCGCGAAGAATTAGAAGCGGTTATCAAAAACCTCCCGACCAAAAAAAGCCCAGGGCCAGATGGTTTCAATGCAGAATTCTACCAGAATTTTCAAGAAGAGCTGATACCTATACTCCTTAAGGTATTTCACAATATAGAAACAGAAGAGTCACTGCCAAACTCTTTTTATGAAGCTACAGTTACCCCGATACCAAAACCACATAAAGACACAACCAAGAAAGAGAATTACAGGCCAATCTCACTGATGAACATCGACGCAAAAATTCTCAACAAAATCCTGGCAAACTGATTCCAAGAACACATTAGAAAAATTATCCATTATGATCAAGTAGGCTTCATTCCAGAGATGCAGGGCCAGTTCAACATACGCAAATCCATCAGTGTAATCCATCATATAAATAAACTGAAAGAAAAAAACCATATGATCATCTCATTAGATGCTGAAAAAGCATTTGACAAAATCTAACATACCTTTATGATAAAGGTGTTGGAGAGATTGGGGATACAAGGATCATACCTAAATATAATAAAAACTATTTACAGCAAGCCGACAGTTAACATCAAACTGAACGGAGAGAAACTCAAAGCCATTCCATTGAAACCAGGAACAAGACAAGGCTGTCCACTCTCCCCATACCTCTTCAATATAGTGCTAGAAGTTCTAGCAATAGCAATACGACAACATAAGGGGATCAAGTGGATTAATTGGAAAGGAAGAAGTTAAACTTTTGTTATTTGCAGAAGAAATGATAGTATACATGAGCGACCCCAAAAACTCTACCAAAGAACTCCTACAGCTGATAAATACCTTTAATAATTTGGCAGGATACAAGATCAACTCCAAAAAATCAGTTGCCCTCCTATACACAAGTGATAAAGAAGCAGAGAGGGAAATCAGAGAAACTTCACCTTTCACGATAGCCACAAATAGCATAAAATATCTTGGAATAACTCTGACCAAGGAAGTGAAAGACCTATTTGACAAGAACTTTAAGTCTTTGAAGAAAGAAATAGAGGAGGATACCAGAAAATGGAAAGATCTCCCTTGCTCTTGGATTGGGAGGATCAACATAGTAAAAATGGCAATTCTACCAAAAGCAATCTATAGATTCAATGCAATCCCCATCAAAATCCCATCAAACTTCTTCACAGACCTTGAGAGAACAATAATCAAGTTTATATGGAAAAACAAAAAACCCAGGATAGCCAAAACAATCTTATACAATAAAGAAACCTCTGGAGGCATTACCATTCCTGACTTCAAACTCTATTACACAGCTACAGTATTGAAAACAGCTTGGTACTGGCATAAGAACAGAGAAGTCGACCTATGGAATAGAATAGAAGACCCAGATATTAACCCACAAACCTATGAACACTTGATTTTTGACAAGGGGGATAAAGGTATGCAATGGAAGAAGGAAAGCATCTTTAACAAATGGTGCTGGCATAACTGGATGTCAACCTGTAGAAGAATGAAAGTAGATCCATATCTATCACCGTGCACAAGACTCAAGTCCAAATGGATTAAAGACCTCAACATTAATCTGACCACTTTGAACCAGATAGAAGAGAAAGTGGGAAGTAGTCTACAAGACATAGGCACAGGAGGCCACTTCCTAGGTAGAACCCCAGTAGCACAGACAATAAGAGAATCAATGAATAAATGGGACCTCCTGAAACTGAGAAGCTTCTGTAAAGCAAAGGTCACCGTCAGTAAGACAAAATGGCTACCTTCTGACTGGGAGAAGATCTTCACCAACCCCTCGTCAGATTAAGGCCTGATGTTCAAAATATACAAAGAACTCAAGAAACTAGACAATAAAACTCTAATTAACCCAATTAAAAAATGGGGTGCTGATCTGAACAGAGAATTCTCAACAGAAGAACTTCGAATGGCCAAAAGACACTTAAGGTCATGATCAACATCCTTAGCGATCAGGGAAATGCAAATCAAAACAACTATGAGATACCATTTTACACCGGTCAGATTAGCTAAAGTCAAAAACACCAATGATAGCCTATGCTGGAGAGGATGTGGAGAGAGGGGAACTCTCATCCATTGTTGGTGGGAATGCAAACTTGTGCAGCCACTGTGGAAATCAGTGTGGCGGTTTCTCAGGAAACTGGGAGTCAACCTCCCTGAGGACCCAGCAATTCCACTCTTGGGAATATACCCTAGAGATTCCCTAACATACTACAAAAGCATTTGTTCAACTATGTTCATAGCAGCACTATTTGTAATAGCCAGAACCTGGAAACAACCTAGGTGCCCCTCAATAGAAGAATGGTTAAAGAAGGTGTGGAACATATACACATTAGAGTTTTACTCAGCGGTAAAAAACAATGACATCTTGAATCTTGCATGCAAATGGATGGACATAGAAAAAGCTTTACTGAGTGAGGTAAGCCAGACCCAAAAAGAGGAACACGGTATGTATTCACTCATAAGTGGATTCTAGCCATAATTAAAGGTCTTTGAGCCTATTATTCGTGATCCTAGAGAAGCTAAATAAGAAGGTGAACCTGAAGAAAATCATGTACTTATCCTCCTGGAGATTGGAAATAGACAAGAGTCCCAGGTAACCTCGGGTGCATGGAGGGGTGGGTGGGAAAGTTGTTGGAAGGGGAGAGGGTTAGAGAGAAGGGAGTAGGGGAGGAATGGGGAAAACTCGGGGGACTGAGATGGGGGGAGGAAGGAAGGATGGATATGGGATCAGGGAAGAATATATCTCAACTAAGGGAGTCATTTTAGGGTTTATAAGAGACTTGATTATAAATAGGATCCCAGGTCCAAGGAGAGATCCCCAGATTGTTCTCTGGACAGAGGAGAGGGTGCCTGAACCGGCCTTGGCCTATAACCATACTGATGAAGATTTTGCTTATCACCATAGATCCTTCGTCCGAGGATGGATGGCGATACAGACGGAGATCCACATTGGAGCACCGGACTCAGCCCCCCATGGTCCAAATGAGGAGCAGAAGGAGGAAGAACATGAAAAAAAAAAAAAACTCAGGACCGCGAGGGGTGCGATCACCCACTGATACAAGGGGACTGATCTAATGAGAGTTCACCAAGGCCAGTTGGACTGGGACTGAATGAGCACGTGATCCAACCAGATTTTCTGAATGTGGCCGGATTCTCTGAATGTGGCTGGCCCAGAGCCTTTCTGAAAAGCCATTGACAATGACACTGGGACTTGTTTCCTCTGCATATACTGGATTTTTGGGATCCAGTTTGTTTGGATACTCACCTTCCTGGACCTGGAGGGAGGGGGGAGGAACTTGAACTTCCCACAGGGCTGGAAGCCCTAACTGCTCTTAGGGATGGAGAGGGAGGAGGAGGAGGGGGGGAGTGGGAGGGTATTGTGAGGAGGGGCGGAAATGGAAACTTTCATAATTTAATAAACTAAAAAAATAAATAAATAAATAAATAAATCTGAAAAGTATAACTTTTTTAAAAAAGATATACTAGTACAATGGAAGCACAAATCTTGTGGGAGTAACCATCCAATATCTGTTTTGCTTTTAGGGCTACTCCCTAAGATGGAACTCATATAGGAAGCTTCTTGGGTTACCAAGTACCTTAGAGTGGATATGGCATGGAACTAGGGAAAAAAGAAAACAAATACTACTGCTCTACAAAATGAATATAGAAATAAAACGACTCCTAATGTTATTCTGTTATACTAATAACTCATGTCTTGCTCATACTTTATCAGGCAATTCTGTGAGTGATAACTTATATATATAGTAGTATCTTTTTTTGTTTTGTTTTGTTTTGTTTTGTTTTTTGAGATAGGGTTTCACTGTAGCTTTGGGGCCTGTCCTGTTACTAGTTCTTGTAGACCAGGCTGACCTCAAATTCACAGAGATCCACCTTCTTCTTTCTCTCAAGTGCTGGGGTTAAAGTCATGTACTAGTGCTGTAGGAATTTCTACTGCCAGTAGCCTTTAATTTACCCACCCACTTGGGCATGGCCTCTTACACTATTTATGAAAGTGTAAAGCACACATCTGGTCTCTTTTCTGGCTGCGAGATTTGGTTGCTGTTCTCTGGTTCAACAGAAGATTGTGATTTGTGAATCGACCCTTAAAAATATAACACTCTATTATTCTCAATTCTGAGCTAGTGTGGTATTTCTTTAGAGCACCCTTTTTTTATCTGGTGCCCCAAGTGTATTTGAATCTACTGAGTACCATCCTTGAGGAGCCTTTTGCAAGCCCCAAAGCAAAAAGTGATCCAGTCATTCCCAGTCACTGTGCAGGACATGTCTCACCAGAAAAATTAAAAAAAAAAACAACAAAACAGAGTCTTCTGTCAAAGACCATACTATTCTTTTTTTTTTTTTTTTAACTTTAGGTGACTCACCTATTTATTTTTGAACAAAACATGTTAGCAACTTTGAATCAGGAACATTTTCGTTAGTAACTCACATGATTTTAATTATTAAAACATGAAATTGAAACAATAAATACTTTTTTAAAAATTGAATGTTTTTTAAAATTTTTTAAAAAATTTTTTTTAAAAAATTTGTTTTTTTTTTTTAGTAAATTTTATTAAATTATAAAAGTTTCCATTTCCGCCCCCCCTCCCAACACCCTCCCACTCCCCCCACTTCCCCCCTCCTTCCCCTCCATCCCCCAGGGCAGTCAGGGTTTCCTGCCCTGTGGGAAGCTCCAGCTCCCTCCCCCTCCCTCCAGGTCCAGGAAGGCAAGCGACCAAACAGACTGGATCCCCAAAATCCAGCATATGCAGAGGAAACAGGTCCCAGTGTCATAGTCAACGGCTTTTCAGAAAGACCCCGGGCCAGCCACAGTCAGAGAATCCGGCCAAATTCCGAGAATCTGGCTAGATCACGTCCTCGTTCAGTCCCAGTCCGGCTGGCCCTGGTAAACTCTCATCAGATCCGTTCCCTTGTATCAGTGGGTGATAGCATCCCTCGCAGTACTGATTTCATCTTTCATGTTCCTCCTCCTTCTGCTCCCCCTCCGGACCTCGGGGGCTCAATCCGGTGCTCCAATGTGGGCCTCCGACTGCATAGCCGTCCTTCGCCAGAGGAAGGATCTATGGTGATAAGCAAAATATACATCAATATGGTCATGGGCCACGGCCGATTCAGGCACCCTCTCCTCTGTCCAGAGAGCAATCAGGGGGATTTCTCCTTGGACCTGGGATCCCATATATAATCAAGTCTCCTGTAAACCCTAAAATGGCTCCCTTAGTTGAAATATATTGTTCCCTGATCCCATATTCATCCTACCTCCCTCCCCCCCCCATCCCCGGCCACCAAGCTTTCCCCGTTCCTCCCCTACTCCCTTCTCTCTAGTCCTCTCCCCCTCCATCGACCCTCCCACCCCCCCATGCACCCGAGGTTACCTGGGACTCATGTATATTTCCTACCTCCTGGTGGATAGCTAAATAATCTTCATCAGGTTCATCTTCTTATTTAGCTTCTCTAGGATCACGAATAATAGGCTCAAAGACCTTTAATTATGGTTAGAATCCACTTATGAGTGAATACATACCGTGTTCCTCTTTTTGGGTCTGGCTTACCTCACTCAGTAAAGCGTTTTCTATTTCCATCCATTTGCATGCAAAATTCAAGATGTCATTGTTTTTTACCACCGAGTAAAACTCTAATGTATATATGTTCCACACCTTTTTTAACCATTCTTCTATTGAGGGGCACCTAGGTTGTTTCCATGATCTGGCTATTACAAATAGTGCTGCTATGAACATAGTTGAACAAATGCTTTTGTAGTATGTTAGGGAATCTTTAGGGTATATTCCCAAGAGTGGTATTGCTGGGTCCTGAGGGAGGTTGACTCCCAGTTTCCTGAGAAACCGCCACACTGATTTCCACAGTGGCTGCACAAGTTTGCATTCCCACCAACAATGGATGAGTGTTCCCCTCACCCCACATCCTCTCCAGCATAGGCTATCATTGGTGTTTTTGACTTTAGCTATTCTGACAGGTGAAAGATGGTATCTCAAAGTGGTTTTGATTTGCATTTCCCTGATCGCTAGGGAGGTTGAGCATGACCTTAAGTGTCTTCTGGCCATTCGAAGTTCATCTGTTGTGAATTCTCTGTTAAGTTCAGTACCCCATTTTTTAATTGGGTTAATTAGAGTTTTAGTGCCTAGTTTCTTGAGTTCTTTGTATATTTTGGAGATCAGACCTTTGTCTGATGAGGGGTTGGTGAAGATCTTCTCCCAGTCAGAAGGCAGCCTTTTTGTCCTACTGACAGTGTCCTTTGCTTTACAGAAGCTTCCCAGTTTCAGTAGATCCCATTTATTCATTGTTTCTCTTATTGTCTGTGCTGCTGGGGTCCTACTTAGGAAGAGGCCTCCTGTGCCTAAATCTTGTAGACTACTTCCCACTTTCTCTTCTATCAAGTTCAAAGTGGATGGATTAATGTTGATGTCTTTAATCCATTTGGACTTGATTTTTGTGCATGGTGATAGATATGGATCTACTTTCATTTTTTTACAGGTTGACATCCAGTTATGCCAGCACCATTTGTTAAAGATGCTTTCCTTCTTCCATTGTATACCTTTAGCTCCCTTGTCGAAAATTAGGTGTTCATAAGTTTGTGGGTTAATATCTGGATCTTCTATTCTATTCCATAAGTCGACTTCTCTGTTCTTATGCCAATACCAGGCTGTTTTCAATACTGTAGCTCTATAATAGAGTTTGAAGTCAGGGATGGTAATGCCTCCAGAAGTTCTTTTATTGTATAAGATTGTTTTGGCTATCCTGGGTTTTTTGTTTTGCCATATAAACTTGATTATTGTTCTCTCAAGGTCTGTGAAGAAGTTTGATGGGATTTTGATGGGGATTGCATTGAATCTATAGATTGCTTTTGGTAGAATTGCCATTTTTACTATGTTGATTCTCCCAATCCAAGAGCAGGGGAGGTCTTTCCATTTTCTGGTATCCTCCTCAATTTCTTTCTTCAAAGACTTAAAGTTTTTGTCAAATAGGTCTTTCACTTCCTTGGTTAGAGTAACCCCAAGATATTTTATGCTATTTGTGGCTATCATGAAGGGTGATGCTTCTCTGATTTCCCTCTCTGCTTCTTTATCCTTTGTGTATAGGAGGGCCACTGATTTTTTGGAGTTGATCTTGTATCCTGCCACGTTACTAAAGGTGTTTATCAGCTGTAGGAGTTCTTTGGTAGAGTTTTTGGGGTCGCTTATGTACACTATCATATCGTCAGCAAATAACGAAAGTTTAACTTCATCCTTTCCAATTCGAATCCCCTTGATCCCCTTATGTTGTCTTATTGCTATTGCTAGAACTTCAAGCACTATATTGAAGAGGTATGGAGAGAGTGGACAGCCTTGTCGTGTTCCTGATTTTAGTGGAAAGGCTTTGAGTTTCTCTCCATTCAGTTTGATGTTAGCTGTCGGCTTGCTGTATATTGCTTTTATTATATTTAGGTATGATCCTTGTATCCCCAGTCTCTCCAACACCTTTATCATAAATGGGTGTTGAATTTTGTCAAATGCTTTTTCAGCATCTAGTGAGATGATCATATGGTTTTTTTCTTTCAGTTTATTTATATGATGGATTACATTGATAGATTTGCGTATGTTGAACCAGCCCTGCATCTCTGGAATGAAGCCGACTTGATCATAATGGATAATTTTTCTAATGTGCTCTTGGATTCGGTTTGCCAGTATTTTATTGAGAATTTTCGCGTCGAGGTTCATGAGTGAGATTGGCCTGTAATTCTCTTTCTTGGTTGTGTCTTTGTGTGGTTTTGGTATTAGGGTAACTGTAGCTTCATAAAAGGAGTTAGGCAGTGACTCTTCTGTTTCTATATTGTGGAATACATTAAGGAGTATAGGTATTAGCTCTTCCTGAAAGTTCTGGTAGAATTCTGCATTGAAACCATCTGGTCCTGGGCTTTTTTTGGTAGGAAGATTTTTGATAACAGCTTCTAGTTCTTCACGACTAACAGGTCTATTTAGATTGTTCACCTGGTCTTGGTTCAACTTTGGTATATGGTACTTATCTAAAAAAATGTCCATTTCTTTAACATTTTCCAACTCTGTGGCATATAAACTTTCGTAGTAAGATCTAATGATTCTCTGAATTTCCTCTGTGTCTGTGGTTATGTCCCCCTTTTCATTTCTGATCCTATTAATTTGCAAGTTCTCTCTCTGCCATTTGATTAATTTGGATAGGGGTTTGTCAATCTTGTTAATTTTCTCCAAGAACCAGCTTTTTGCTTCATTGCTTCTTTGAATTGTTTTCTGTGTTTCTATTTTGTTGATTTCAGCCCTCAGTTTGATTATTTCCAGTCTTCTACTCCTCCTGGGTAAATCAGCTTCTTTTTTTTCTAGAGCTTTCAAGTGTGTTGTTAAGTCTCCAATGTGTGCTTTCTCTGTTTTCTTCAGGTGGGCACTTAGTGCTATGAACTTTCCTCTTAGCACTGCTTTCATAGTGTCCCATAGGTTTGAATACGTTGTGTCTTTGTTTTCATTATATTCAAGGAAGACTTTAATTTCTTTCTTTATTTCTTCCTTGACCCAGGGGTGATTTAGTAGTTGACTGTTCAACTTCCATGAGTTTGTTGGCTTCCTGGGGGTACCATTGTTGTTGAATTCTAATTTTATTCCATGGTGATCTGACAAGACACAGGTGGTCACTAATATTTTTTTGTATCTGTGGAAGTTTGCTTTGTTACCAAGTATGTGGTCAATTTTCGAGAAGGTTCCATGAGCTGCAGAGAAGAAGGTATACTCTTTCCTATTTGGGTGGAGTGTTCTATAGATGTCTGTTAAGTCCATTTGATTCAGTACCTCCAGTAAATCTCTTATTTCTCTGTTAGGTTTCTGTCTGTTTGACCTGTCCATTGGTGAGAGAGGAGTGTTGAAGTCTCCTTCTATTAGTGTGTGTGGTTTGATGACTGCCTTGAGTTCTAGAAGAGTTTCTTTTACATATGTGGGTGCCTTTATATTAGGGGCATAGATATTCAAGATTGAGACTTCTTCCTGATGAATTGTTCCTGTTATGAGTATGAAATGTCCATCTCCATCTCTTCTGATTGATTTTAGTTTGAAGTCGATTTTGTTAGATATTAGAATGGCCACACCCGCTTGTTTCTTAGGTCCATTTGCTTGGAAAACCTTTTCCCAACCCTTTACTCTGAGTAGGTGTCTGTCTTTGTGGTTGAGGTGTGTTTCTTGTAGACAGCAGAATGTTGGATCCTGTTTTCGTATCCAATCTCTAAGTCTGTGCCTCTTTATAGGTGAGTTGAGACCATTGATATTAAGTGATATTAATGACCAGTGATTGATGAGTCCGGTCATTTTTTTTGGGTAGTAGCGTGTATGTGTTTTCCTTCTTTGAGTTGTGCTTGTGAAGGGTCGCTAGATGTCTGAGTTAATGTAGGCAGTGTTGGGAATGTTGGATTCCTTGGGTTGTGATTTTCCTTCTAGTATTCTCTGTAAGGCTGGATTAGTAGCTACGTATTGTTTAAATTTGTTTTTATCCTGGAATATTTTGTTTTCTCCGTTGATAGTGAACAATAGCTTGGCTGGGTAAAGTAGTCTGGGTTTGCATCCATTGTCTCTTAGTTTCTGCAGTACCTCTATCCAGGACCTTCTGGCTTTCATGGTTTCCATTGAGAAGTCTGGTGTAAGTCTGATAGGTTTACCTTTATAAGTTACTTGACCTTTTTCCTTTGCAGCTCTCAATATCCTTTCTTTAGTCTGAATGCTTTGTGTTTTGATTATTATATGACGAGGGGATGTTGTTTTTCTGATCCAGTCTATTCGGTGTTCTGTATGCTTCTTGAACCTTCATAGGAATATCGTTCTTTAGGATGGGAAAGTTTTCTTCTATAATTTTGTTGAGTATATTTTCTGGACCTTTGAAATGCAATTCTTCTCCTTCTTCTACTCCTATTATTCTTAGATTTGGTTTTTTTATTGTGTCCCACATTTCCTGAATGTTTTGTGATGAGAATTTGTTGGATTTGCTGTTTTCTTTGGACAGAGTGTTTAATTTCTCTATGGTGTCCTCAGAGTCTGAGATTCTCTCTTCTATCTCTTGTATTCTATTGGTTAAGCTTGTTTCTGAAGTCTCTGTTCGTTTACCCAGATTTTCCATAGCCAGCCGGCCCTCGGTTTGTGATTTCTTCATTGACTCCATTTCAGTTTTCAAATCTCGGACTGTTTCTATTACCTGTTTGATTGTTTTTTCTTGGTTTCCCAGAATTTCATTTACGGATTTACTCATTTCTTCAAACTTTTTGGTATATTTCTCTTCCAATTCTTTACTCATTTCCTCAATTTTTTTGTTATACTTATCTTCCATTTCTTTACGGCAGATTTTCACCTCCTGTTTAAGTTCCTCTATTATTTTCATAAAGAAGCGCTTAGAGTCGATTTCTTCTATTTCTTCTGGAGTAGGGTGTTCAATTCTTCTAGTTTCGAGCTCCCTGGATTCTGGCGATGTCATGTTGCCTTTCAGGTTGTTGGAGGAATTCTTGCATTGGCTCCTGCCCATCTCCCCCACTCTGAATGAAACTCCTCAGCACTTTCTGGATAGAACTCCTCAGCACTCTCTGGGTAGGACTTCACAGCACTCTCTGGATAGAGCTCCTCAGCCCTCTCTGGGAAGAACTGCTCAGCAGGGCAACAGGGCTAGCTGGTCTTCCCAGGACTCAGGAGACAAAGGGCCCGCAGCAGTGGGGGGAGGGGAGGGGTCCCTTGGAACACCGAAGACCCTGCCGCAGAAGCTGAGGGGGGAAGGGCTGTCCTCCCTTCCCGGAGAGGCAGGCAGGCTGCCCAGGCTAGCACCCACTCACCTCTCTGGGAAGAACTGCCGACCATACTGTTCTTAATGATGGAATAAACATGGAGAATAAATCAAAAATTCTGATAGGAAATAGGAAAAGTATATTCTGGCAGGCTTCTATAAATGATCAAAGACCAAAAGTAAGACTGCATATAAATGGTATTGTAATTTTTGATTTGATAGACACAGGTGTAGACATGAATGTCATTACTCCAGAATCTTGTCATCCAAATTGGCCTCTTCAAGAGGCAGACGTTCAATTACAGGAATTTAAACCATATCTCAAGTTAAACAAATTACGAGATAGGTTGACTGCATAGGGCCAGAAAAACAAAGAGGAAAGCTGAGGCCATTTGTTGCTAGTATTACAGTAACTTTATGGGGTTGTGACTTGCTGCAGTAATGGAATATCCAAATTAACATTCCTGAAGTCCCAGGAACTAATACTTCTGGGAAGGAATAAGGTACTATACACAAAGGTCACCAGCCATTGAGGCTGTACAAGAACCCAAAGCAACTAACAAACATTTAGAGGTACCAACAGTGCTACCTTTAAAATGGTTAGTTTGGAAACCAATAGGGGTTAAATAGTGGCCTGTAACTGAGAAAAACTGCAGGCCATAGAATAGCTGGAACAAGAGAAACTAGATGCTCACTATATTGAATCAATCAGCCCATGGAATTCTCCTGTATTTGTTGTTAAAAAGAAATATGGCAAATGGAAAATGGTGAGAGAACTAAGAGCTGTCAATAAGGTAATTCAACCAATGGGCCCTCTAAAATCTGGAATTCCTCTGAATATCTATTACCAAAAGGATGGCCTTTTATAGCTATTGATTTGAAAAATTGTTTCTTCACTATGCCTTTACAAGAAAAGGATAGAGAAAAAAAATGCCTTTACAGTGCCTACTTATATTAATTCTTAGCCTAATAGGTGATGTCAATGGACCATCCTGCCACAGGGAATGCTCAATAGCCAACTCTGTGCCAATACTTTGTGAGTCAGTCATTGGAAATAATACATAAGCAATATCTTAAGTCTATAATTTACCATTACATGGATTATATTTTGCTATCTGATTCAAACACAAATACTTTCGAAAAAATGTTTAAAGAAATAAGAAAGTTTTGCCAAAATGATAATTGCAAATTGCTTTTGAAAAAATAGAGAGGATATTTTGTCAGTTATGTAGATAAAAAATAAGTTTATGGAAAATTAGAACACTAAAGGCACAAATTAGAAGAGACCAGTTGTGGACTTTTAATAATTTCAAAGATTGTTAGGAGACATTTCCAGTCTATGACTGGTTGTTGGCATATACTTGATCTAATAATTCATTTAAATAAAATTTTAGATGATGATAAAGACTTGAATAGACCAGAGAATTAATAGCTGAAGCAGAAAAGGAATTGACAATTGTTGAAGAAAAATTATAAGAGGCATATGTAGATATGGTGAATTCAAATCTTAATTGTATATTATCATATTGCTTTCCAGAATTTCTCCTGCAGTTATTTTAAAGCAGAGGGATGATATTATCTTATAATGAATCTTTATTACCATATAAAGCAAGTAAAAAATTAAAAACTTATGTGTAAAAAGTCTCTGAATTAATTATAAAAGGTAAATTGAGACTTCATCAATTAACAGGTACAGACCCAGCAGAGATTATAGTGCCTTTTACTACTGATGAAATAAAAAAAGTTGTAGGAAGACAATGAACCATGACAAAGAGTTTATACAAAATTTTTGGGAGAAATTAATAGCAATTATCCCAAAGACGATAGATTTAGCCTTATAAAGAGAACTTTTTGTATTCTTTCCCAAATTGTACATGATGCTCCAATAATGAGAGTCTGTACATTTTCTACTGATGCAAATAAATCAGAAAAGGCAGGTTACAAATCAGAAGAATTAAGTAAGGTGGAACAAAGCCCTTATAATTCTGTCCAGAAGGCAGAATTATATGCTATTCTTAGGGTGCTAAGGGATTTTAAAGAACCTCTTAATATAGTACTGATTCACAATATGCAGAAAGAGTTGTTTCACATATTAAAACCATTAAATTTATACTAGATGAAACAGAATTGACTTCCTTATTCATACAGGTTCAATATATAATCAGTAATAGCTTTTGTCCCACATACATAGCACACATTCAATCCCTTACAGGTCTGCCAGTAAAAGGTAATACAATGATTGATCAATTATTGTTTGGAAGCATGTTACAGGCCTCAGGATTTTATGAAAATACATCATGTCAATAGCAAAGGTTTAAATAAAGAGTTTTCTAACACGTGGGAACAAGCTTAGGAGATTATAAAGAAATGCCCAACTTGCTCTTTCTATAACCAAACATCGTTGCCTGCAGGAACTAACCAAAAGAGTAATCAAAGGAATGAAATTTGGCATATAGATGTGTTCCACTTTGCAGAATTTGGAAAATTAAAATATGTACACCACACCACTGACACTTACTCAATTTTTCAGTGAGAAGCTGTTTAAACTCAGAAAAGATTGATTAAATAATCACACATTAATTAGAAGTTATGGGTTTCATGGATATACTATACAAATAAAAACAGATTATGGTCCAGCATATGTCTCTAAGAAAATGAAAGAGTTTTCTGTTAATTATAATATAAATCATATTACAGGTATACCACACAATTCTACAGATCAGGCAGTTATAGAAAGATCAAATCAAATAATAAAGGATATGTTAAACAAGCAAAAATGGATGGAAAATACCCTGAGAAATAGATTACATAATGCTTTATTAACCTAGAATTTTCTTAATGCTAATGAGAAAGGGACAACAGAAGTAGAGAGATATTTGATAATAGAAAAGTCTTCTGAATTAAATCAGCCGGTGTATTTTAAGGATGCATTGACCTCACAATGGAAACCAGGAGATGTGCTACATGGGGGATGGGGTTTCACTCTTCTGAAAAACTATGGATTGAAAAACTATGGAGAAGAAAAACTATGGATTGAATAAAAATTCATAAAGATTTGGTTTGAAAATGAGAAATCTCTTGAAAAAGAGAAACAATAGCTCATCCACAACAGTGACAACCATATAGGTGATAAGAAAACCTCATAAGGTTTGGGGCAGGGGTCTGTTCTTTGCAGGAAAATACATATCTTCAAAAACTCAAGAGATCCTGGATGTTTGAATGCAAATAAAAGGAAAATAACTATCCAACAGGTATCGTTAAGGAAAAGGAATATGAGTTGTAAGGACAGGTGATAAAAATCTTATACATTTAAATTACATACACATATATGAATATATATAACTGGCTTTGGAATTGGACAACAGCTCTGTCCTTCTCAAAATCCAAGCAGATTTTTAAAAGTAATATCCAGAGTTTCTGTCTCATGTCACAAGCCATCTGGTATGGGGATGAAAGAAGAAAGAATTTAGAAAAAAAATTACATTTCTTCATTCCTACTTTTGTCCCTATCATACTTTTCATTGACTATATATGTCTGTATATGTCTGTATAAATATTTAAGATTTCCACAGTGAAAAATGAATTTTTCTGAAGTAATCTTTGTAGTTTCCAGGAAGAGAATGGGGTCCCATAACAACTCTGTCTGGTTGATATGACATCAAGATGCTGATAGCGCTACTCTAAGGCCTGTTTTGAATATCAGATGTTAAAGATGGTTCCGACTTGGTTAGGTGAAATGGTACACTTGGTTTTTTTGTTGTGGCCAGAACTCCAAATAGAAACCTCAGTAAAACCCTAGCAAATACTCAGAGACTATTTGAGATTATACCAGACGGTAATCTTGGAACTTAACCATCATTTTACCTTCACAAGATTCCATAGAAAGTATATCACCCCTGTGATAGCTGGAAGTAATTCTAGAAGACAATGTCCCCTCTCCCAATAAAGTTTGTCTTAAGAGTTAGGGACAACAGTTAGGGGATGATAATAATTGTTATACGGTTGGGGATTGGGAGAGAAAAAAAGAAGGGGAATTGAATGGAATAATAGATTAGTGTGAGCTTACTCACACTAATAATAATAGTGAGAAATAGAGTGAATACTGAATAATTGTGTGCTATTATCTATAGGCAATTTACATTGGTATAGATTCTTGTATGTTAATACAAACTTAAATTATAATGAATATGCTTCTATTTTCATCTACAATATTTGTATATCTAGGCAAAATTATTTTGTCATATTGTATTTATGCATGCTTCTACCTCTGCTTAATACATTTTGTATACTGATACAATTTTATAAAAAATTTATCATATTGTGCTGTACATTTCTACATCTCATCAAGATATGTATTCACTGTTTACATTTTGAGGTCATTGTTCTCATTTGTTGCACAGTTTACTGTGTAATATTCTAATATGAAGTCTTAGTCTTTAAGTTATATAGGTGTCAAGAATTATAGATCAAAAGTCATCCCTGTTTCCATATTTATAGTTAAACTAATAAGGTTCTTTAGATACATAGAGAGTGTACTTTGCTTAGATATGTAATCTTCAACCACTTCAAAGAGCTGTGGAATATGTCATTTAAATTACTAGGGTTCTGTTTACTTGAGACACAATTGCTACTATCAGCACCGATCTATTCCTGACAGAATGTTGAGCATCAAAGACATTTCACTTAGAGTTTGTTTTTTTCTTGACAAAATTGACCTTTGGGCAAGGAACTGCCCATTCATTGACCACTGACAAAATGCATGATGTTCAGATAAGACAACCAGAATAATAATAATAATAATAAAAAAGACTGTCGAATCTTTCCAAGACAGGGTAAGTAAGACGGTTTTTTAAAAACTTCTTGACTTTGAAAATGATCTGTCTGTTACTCTAGGCCTGAGTCAAAGTTGGTTGTTCCAACGTTGCAAATGTGACTTTGGGTGATTGCCCAGGTAGCCAGTTGTCTCTGTCATTTGTTGCACATTTTGGAAGTTGTTTGATTACACTTACTGCTTACTCAAGTAATATTTCCCATCTCAGGTCTTCATTGGGGTTGAAAACTAGATAATTGTAGTTACTTTTCTCTCATGACTTGGCCTAGTTATTTATTATACAAGACTAAAACTCCTTAGGAAAGGATAATTATTGAAATATTTATTACAAGTTTCTTGCTCTATATATTTTTTCTTATTGTGTATAATTTTGTATTAGGTCTAGAACTCTTATTTGAACAAAAGGGGGAGGTGCTGTCGAAATTCCTACTGCCAGTAGCCTTTAAGTTAACCCCTGCTTAGTCATTGCCTTTTATACTATTTGCTGGTATAAAGTGAGTGTCTCTCTTCTGGCTGCGGATTTCAGTTGCAGAAATTGTGATTTGTGAGTCTACCCCTAAATAAATAACCCTTTATTATTCTCAATTCTGAACTAGTGTGGGATTTCTTTTAAATGTCCTTCACACCATACTTGGTGATAAAATAGTCTCTTAAAAGTCATGTACTATTTAACAATTGCCTTAGATTAAAATCTCCAGATGCAGGCTTCTTTCCAGGTGGTGGATCCAGTACAAAGAAAGGCTCCTTGTCACCTTTGCCCTCCTTTGAAATTAAAGAATTAGGACATATGTACTGATATTCTTGCCATTAAATTTTCCTGCATAATAGCATCTAATGTGCCTGAGCCAGTGCCCTCGTATCTTCTAACAACATGTCCTGGATACACAGAGGCAGCTCACAAACTTGCAGAGTTATTTTGGAGCACAGTACCCTTCAGCTGCTTTCCTTTCTCTTTGACAACTAAATTATAACATCTAAATTGCTCTGGCATTGAATTTAAGATGTTACTGCAGCCATCCCTTTCTGCCATGAGCAAAAGCTTGTCAACAGAGTTTGAAAAAGACTATGAAACTAAAAGCAGACATGTCACACCTACAAGGTTGTCCGTACAAGTATTGACTTTTCTTTCCTATCAATAAAAAATGGCAAACACTGTTTTACGCAAAGCATCAGGGTGCAGGATCTTATAATCTGGACTGTAGGTTAACTCATTAGTGATGATCACTTTTACATATAAAAAAAAAGATGCACAGATAAAAACAAAGCTCTCTTCCTCATTGAATCCAAAATCATCATCACAGATTCATTATCTGATAAAAACAATTCTAATATTCTAATGAATCTTGGGAAGTTAAGATTCAAAAACTTATTATTTTCCTATAGGTGCATAGATATCATTAAAAGATTTTCAATTGTGTTTTCAGCCACAATTTTTAAAGTAATCTTTAACTTATACATAAAGAAAATGAGAGGAATGGTCACATCATTAAAGCAGTTTTTATGCTGCCCTGGGATATACATTGTAATACTAGAAATGCAAATAATAACATAATCTAAAAATCTGAAAGCAAAAACAAATGCCATTTATGAAAGGAAAATTTTATTAATTTAGCCATCTTTTGTCCTTGTCTTCAAGTCATATTTTTAAATGCTTTTATTTTTAATGTATTCTCTAATATCCTTTCTGACCTGACATTATGCAATGAAGATATATTGTACTTAACAATGAATTTTATTTTATTGTATAGGAAATTGTAGAATTGGGAGCATTTGGTTAGTTACATGAAACTAGAGAATAAATGCAAAAAGGATGAAGTTTGTGAAGTGGTAAAGATTAAGAAAAGCAAATTCATATTCAACTTCAAGCACATTTATACAAAAACACAAACATAAGCTTACACTTAAAATAGCTTAAAAGTTCTTTTTTACACCAACTCTTACTACATAACACGAGGTAGCCTCCAACTCCTGATTCTCTTCCCTCAGCCTACACTATGCTGGGATATCAGGCAAGAGTATACATGGTCCTAGGATTACTTTTAAAGGAAATTTTGCCCATCCATTTTCATATGTTTCAAATGTGATTTCACATATCTGCAGCTTTTTCTGTGAGAAAAGCGTTTCAAGTATATTTTGATCAAGGTGGCTAAGTACCACTTCTGGCCACTTCCCTCACAGTTTGTGCTTAAGGTTTGCTGATGTTATTTGGATGGAGCTCAGCTGTGCATGCGGATCCAGTTGGCAAGCCATTATCTCTCCAAACTTTAGTGCTAATGTAGTAGAATAAAGAATTAGCCCTTGTTAAAGGCAGCAGCTTGGACAGTGGCTCTTAAGGGAGAGATGGGAAACTCATGTGAAATCCCTGTGGAGTGAGAACAACTGGGCACCGACTACCGTGTGCTGTCATGGCAACCCCTCTCCCACGTTATACACTGTCTATTGTGAAAAGCAGGAATTTGCCATGGAGTACTCTAACATGCCAGAGGGCATGTGAAAAACTGCCAGTCAGTTTTAATACATGGACTTCCTAATTCTGCGCTAAAGTAATTTTTGTTTTATTTTTTGAAAAATCCATTTTGGGAAAATGTTAGCATAATTACAAAATAAACGCTTCCTGTTACACTGTCAAATCTCTTCCATCAATATTTTGCTGTTGCTCTCAACTATAAAACTATGATTTTACCCCTATATTTTGAAGATTTTTTTCTAACTGGCCAATAATCTATCTAAAATGATTATTATTACACTTTTAAACTGCTTTTAAACGCATCATACATCTATCCATCAAAATAAGAGTCATGGCAATAATCTAACAGAATATGCTACTTTGGTGCAATGAAGCATCTTAATATTAAGTTAGAATTGTGCACTTTGAAGATGTCATCTTTTTGGCAGCTTCATTAGAATCCTTACTAAGCTACCTATAAAGATGTCAAATGAACCAAACTCACCATGGTATTTAAAACTAAGATGTAGGGAAGGAAAAAGAAAAGAACACTGCACCAGAACTCTCAGTAGCTTTCATTAATTTAAAGCTGATTAAATAGAATTAGAAAGAACAGTCTGGGAAGCAGCACTCCTTGCATCTTCCTGGAAAACAAGCCTAGCTTCCTAAAAGAGAGTGGATGGATATAGATGATTTCAGGTGAAGATTGAAGATAGGAAAAATTCTAATCTACACCTGCTTACCCTATGCTATGGGTCTTCTAACCAATTATGCAGTAATTTAATAAAGTTTCTCTAGATATTTTGATCATTAAATACCTATATTTCTGTATTTGTGTCTTTTCTATAGCTGTGATAAATCTCAAAGACCAAAGCAAATTTTAAAAGAAAGCATTTAAGTGGACTCATGTTTCCATAGTGTTAGAGTCTATGATGGCTGAGTTATGGCATGGTGACAGATGGCTGAGAGTTCACACAATGATTCACAAGTGAGAAGGACACAGAGAAATTCCTAAAGCTCACTCCCAGGCTAGACCTTTTCTAAAAAGCCTACGTTTCCTAATCATTTTCAAACAATTGCAATGACAGAGGACCAAGTATTTAAACATATGAGCTTATGGGTGCCATTCTCATTCAAAACACCATAGCATTGATAAAGAAAATTGCCACTTCACTCAATATCATTCTCTAAATCCATCCATTTGCCTCAAATTTCAAGATACCATTATTTTTTTTTACCATTGTGTAGTACTTCATTGTGTAAATATACCACATTTTCCTTATCCATTCTTCAGTTGAGGGGCACCAAGCTCGTTTCCAGGTTCTGGCTATTACGAATAAGGCCGCTATGAATGCAGTTGATTGAGCATCTTTGGGGGTATATCCTGAAAAGTGGTATTGCTGGGTCTGAAGTGGATTGTTTCCTAATTTTCTGAGAAATTGATATAGTGATTTCCAAAGCAGCTGTACAAGTTTGCATTTCCATCAGTAATGGCAGAGTATTCTCTTACCCCACACCCTTGAAAGCATAAGCTATCATCAGTTGATCTTGGCTATTCTTACAGGTGTAAGATCAAATTCAGAGCTGTTTTGATTTGCATTTCTCTGATGACTAAGGATGTTGAGGATTTCCTTAAGTGTCTTTTAGAAATTTGAGATTTGTCTGTTGAGAGTTCTCTGTTTATGTCTCTGGCCCATTCTTTTATTTTATTATTTGTTCTTCTGATCAAGTTTCTTGACTTCTTGGTTCATTTTAGAGATCAGTTCTCTGTCTGATGTGGGGTTGGTGAAAGACCCAGAAAGACAAATATAGTATGTATTCACTCATAAGTAGCTTTTAGATATAAAGCAAAAAAAAAGTCCAGCCTACAATTCACAATCCCAGAGAACCTAGGCAACAAAGAGGGCCCTAAAAGAAACATACGTGAATCTACATAGAAACTATAAAAAGACAAATCTCCTGAGTAAATAGGCATATGGGTGTCATAGGAGAGAGTAGATGGGAAGAGGGGAGAAAGAGAGTGAAGCAGAGAAAATAGCTCAATAAAAACGATAAAAAAGTGAAAAAAGAAAATTATCACCCTGTAAGAGCTGAGCTTGGTTGGGAATAAATTTAACACAGTAGGAAAAAACAAAAATCTTTTGCAATGCATTCTGGAGCAGATCGCTAACAAATAAAATTGTGTATATGGTAAGGAAACAGAAAAAGCACTCTGGTAACAAATATCACGATGATTGTGTTGCAATACTATGGGGTGTACCAAATGAGCACTGTATGCTGCTGAATTTAGTAGGGAGTGAAAATATCAACTGGCATTTCAGGGTTCCTTTCA
Organism: Myodes glareolus; assembly: GCF_982192425.1. Lineage (NCBI taxonomy): Eukaryota > Metazoa > Chordata > Mammalia > Rodentia > Cricetidae > Myodes > Myodes glareolus. The sequence goes on along the minus strand of NC_142048.1, from coordinate 16,075,115 downwards.
CTTGGGAATTTATCGAATGGTTAACCTGTTGTGAGGAACACCACTGAAGGAATTCAAATAGCCAGCCAATACTTGTGCTAGAAAATGTCTAAATTCCCTTCAAATGTTTTTACCCTCTCATTCTGTAAGAAAATTTAGAGAGGGAGAAAACATGTTCTCTTAGTTACTGAATCAATTTGTTCAATCATTTGTCTTCAATATCCCACTTTGCATGTTGGCAGGCATCCACAGCTGCTTAGTTACAGGCATTTCTAAAACTATAATACAGGGATAAAATGTAGAGATTATTCAATATATTCACTCTTTGGAACACTCAGAAATAGATTAGAAAGGTTAGTTTTATTGTTATATGCAATGGTGTGAAGTAGAACTAGTGCAGTCTCTATTGCTAAGCAGTCAGGGTAAAGACACCTTTAGGTACAACTGAGGAACAATTTAACTTTAGTGTTCAAGTAGGTTGTAAAAGAAAGCTGTCCTCTTATGGTCAGATATCATCGTTGGCTTTAACTGCTGTCATAAAACACCAACCTATAGCAATTGGGGAGGAAATGTTTTATTTCATCTTTCATCTAATGTATTTATTAATCATTTTAACAGTGAGTCAGAGTAGGAACCCAAGCAAAAATCTAGAGGCAACAACTGAATCATAGAACACTGAGAAGTTCTATTTGCATGGTTTGCTTAACTTGCTTTCTTTTACTACCCAGGGCCACCTGTTAAAGGGTGTTACCAGCAACTAGGGCTGAATTTTATTACTGAAATTATTAATTAAGAAAATTCCCCAGAGAGTTAATCAGAGGCAAAGAAATGAAGGGTTTTCTCAACTGAGTTTTTCTCTACCTAGATAACTGTATCTGGTATCACGTTGACAAAAACAAATACCTAACCAGAATACTAGACCTTATCTCAACCAAGTGATGAAGCAATAACCCAAAACGTCTTGTCAATAATTTATTAAGGGGTGCAAGGGAAAAGCAGAATCACAAATCCATAAAAAGGTAGATGCTACTGTTGATCCTACTGATGTTATCATGCTGTTCTGCCTAAGAGTGATGAAGACCACCCAGCAGACCTGCTCCTGCTCAGACAACACGAGAAAGAGAGCACATGTCCCTTCTCAGTTTTATCCTGTCATGTATTTAGGAACAAAAAACATATCCATAAGGCTAGTCACCAGAAATGTCATTGACTGAAATAGATTAAATTCCTATCTAGTCCTAATACAAAACTATATGCAATAAGAACAACTATAAAGTATTGTCCAGAAGAAATAAAACATAATAACATTAACAAAAATGAAACCACAACTAATCAAGAACATCAAGCAAGAAACACATTCTAAATGTCAAACTATCGGTAATTGATAAATTACAGAGATTACTCCAATAGTTGACCTTTTCCGAAGAGTATAAGTCTTGTACCTAATAGGCCAATGACTAAGATATGAGAAGATTGTAACTATAACTATCTAATCTTTATCCCTATCAAAGACCTGAGAAGAAAAGTAATATTATCTGATTAAGCAGCAAATACAAACAAGTGACTTCTGAAAAATGCGGGAAATGACAGAAGCAGCAGGCTGTCTGCATCTGCAATGTTGTTGCTTCCATCCTTAGCTATAAGCTTAGAATATCTGACAGGCCATCTTCAGAAACAGGAAAACTCTATAGACTTACATATCCTGTCTTGTTAAGATTTAATAGTTACTTTTTCTGTGTCCTGTTATCTGGATTGAATAGTGTGCTTACTGTCAGCATTGAGGCAATGACAGTTCTATACCCAATAGGCCTGTTTTGCCAAGAAGAAAATAGACTTCATATGGAGTGCCTTCAGTACCAATTATTCTCTCAGGAGTAGATTGGTGCTATCAGAAGCAGTTGTGTTTCACGTCAGCAGAATTCTAACTTAGTAAAACATTTAAATGTCATATTCTGTAGTTCTTTGTAGTACTTGATGATTACCTAGCCATATGGAATACATCTTTGTGCATCAGCAAAAGCCAATTAACATAACTATAAGTATGACAGACATGGTGACTATTACCCTGTAATTCTTGATAACCTATATAGCTTAAAGATTAAAACTTCACATTATAAAAACAATCTGCAAACAGATGTACAATATAAGGGCAATGACCTTGAAATTGTGACAATATATAAAAATACCTTAACCATTGGTAGAGATTTAATAGTGCAATATGACAAAAGTAACCTTAATTTCAATCAATATAGAAACTATCCTAAATAGAAGTAGAAACATACACATGACAAAAATAATCTTACCTTTGTATCAATATACAAAATATCTTAAACAGAAGACAAAACATATATACAATATAACTAAAATGATTTTAAATTTGTATCAATATTTAAATTATTTTAAACAGGAATAAAAAGTATTCCTACATTTGTATTAATATACAAGAATCCATATCTAAAACTGATACATGCTAATTTAGGTTACAAGTATATATAACAATCTACCTTATTGTTCTATCCTGTCTAGCCCCCATTTTTAAATTCCAAATGAGATTCTTGAGCCTAATATTTATTGTTCCATCCCCAACCCTAACACAACTTATAACCAACTCCTACAGATGACTATTATCCATAATCCCGAGAAAACCCAAAACCATACATCCCATCTGTTGGGAGACGGAATGTTGTTTTCTTAGAATTACTTGTAGCTGTACTGGGGGTGAAAGTATCTCAATGGGATTCTCTGACAAACTTCAACAATGGTTAAGTGTCATGGGGACTAGCTGTAACATGTGCAGCCCGTCTCAGAGTAATGGGTAAGGCTTATCTGAATTTCTGACTAGAGTGTTATAAGAAGGTGGGCCATCTCAGGTAGCCATCTTGAAATTGTCCTAAGCAGTTTTTAGTTCAAAACCAATTTTAAGTGGTATTTATCAGCTCAAGAGCAATGGCATTATTATGAACCAGGTAGAATAATTTTTGTGGGGCTGTATCATCTTTTTGGAAACTTTAGAGGCCGCTCTCAGGAAAATTTATTGTTCACTGTGAAAAAAGTAAACATTATTAATATCAAAACAGATAGTTTAAATTTTAAGATAATAATATATCTAAAGAAAAATTCTAAAGAATCAAAAATACATATGAGGGGACAGAAATTTGTGGCAGCAATGGTCCCTAGATTTTGATTTTATTCTGTCCCTGACCAAGTGGATATTTGATATGAGAAAGGACTCTGAATTTTTCTTTTAAAATATGCTTGAATTTAGAGGAGAGAACCACGCTCCAACTCCAAAGCCAGCTTTAATTTTTAATTGCATTGGGACTAAAAACATTTTTTTGAAAAGTAAAGAGATATGATTTTTTTAGGTAGTGGGATTTTACCCTGTAGAGAATGTTTGGGCCATTAGGCCAGATTTTCCTTAGCTTAATAATTTTTTCCGGATCAAATTCCCATAACAAATAATAGCAGCTCATGCTCTTAATGGGTCTCTCATTTAAGGCTCCCAGTTCTGACCAAATAGGCCCAAATCAAGACTTATCAAGCTGGCATATACTATATATCTTTTCTTATCTTTCTGGTTATAAAGGTGATTCACTATATTACAAGGAATTATTTCTCAAATATCTTTAGTTTGGAATACCTTTATTTTATAACCTTCATCCTTGTGCAGGCAAGTTGGTTAAATTAAACTAGCATCAGCTTCATTTACTTGTCTATAGCAAGACATATTCAGAAGAAACTAGAACATGTTTCTATTGTATTACTGATATAATTACTCCAACATGCATCTGAGAAAAAGTGAATATTTTTAATATATCTGTATTATCATATATGTATATATGTATACATGTAGCTATCCATAAATGTATATATTAGTATGTGTTATATGTAGTAATATATAGTCTTTTGATGTGGGTATATAAAGTAAATATATAGATATACATATAAACACTTTAAGATCATATGAAGAATATTTGCACTGAGGGGACACAAAATACTCTTTGGACACACAACCTTGGGTATTCTAGCTGTATTTAATATCTTAGTGAGATTGTGCCACCACCAACAAGGTCACTTTTCATAACTTGCTGAAAAATGCACATTGTCTTTGAACCAAATAGTATTCATTTCTTTTTCCTCATGAATAAACTGAACACTGCATTATGATTTTGTAGATATGAAAATGGCAATATTAATATATTATGTGCATAGGTTTAAACAAACGCATATTTTGTTTAATGAAACCTGGCATCCTCTGTATAGTGGGGTATGCTCTGGTTATTAGGTGTCCATTTGTAGATACCCTGCATTTGCCCTTTTGTTTTCTGTGTACAATAAGGGGTAGCTATTCGTTGTTGTTATACTTATTGACATTCTAATAGACCAGTAAGGATTCTGGTATAAACTGTACTCCCTTTGAAAAGCAAATGAGTTAGCAATTGACATCTTATATTTGATATCCACTTACAAGCTTAAAACAGCTGGTTTTTTTTTCCTTTCTGAAGGCAATATACTAGTAATATCTAAAAAGGTCAAGGTATTACAATACATCTGAAATTAGAGTTCATCGTGATAATAATATAATAATTTAAATGCTGCTATGCATAGTCAAAGGTCAGTTTCAACCCTTTTGCCTTTGAAAAATGACATGGGGCTTTAAAATCTGCACCCTCACAATAGTATAGGCAATAAATTCTGACAGTAAATCCTATTACAGAACTTATTTATTCCAATAGCACTGCATCCCTTGCATAGTGAAAAGCACAAGAAACACAAATATGAAGTCACTGTCTGAAATGTCTCAGTATCTTTCTGTAAGGCAAGTGGCTTTGGCAGAACGTCGAGGAAAACGCTGTGTCAAAGCCCTCCTATCCTGACAAACCTCATATTGAGTGCCTCATAGTCCTGCTATTTCAAAAGCTTTTGCTACAAGTTTGCATACATTCATTGTTGCTCGATTCTGTTATTAGAAGAAAAGTGGAAATGCTTCTAAGGAAAAGATACAGACATTCCTCTCTCCTCTTTCACTGGCTGTACATATGTTTGTGTGTGTAATCAAGTAAATACATATTATTAAAAGGAGAAAATCTGGTATCATAAGTTCATGATATCCTTTGAAAATATGATGTTTTCTTTCTTTAATATTAGCTTCCATAAATAACACCTTTTATTTTCACATATTTGACTGGTAGACAATGTGTTTGAAAAGAAGATCCCTCTCTGAGATTCATACCTATCTTCACTTTGTATTAGAGCTCTTTGTTTTTATTTTCCTGGCTGCACATAACAGTGCTCAACTCTGACAAGTATGTTTTAGCTGACTTATGACTATATATGGTTGCCTTTTTCTCCTTATGCATGTTTTTCTGGTTTTTTGTTATTTTTTGTGAGTATCCTATCATGTGGTTCAAATGGGTCCCAATTCTATCCATCTCTCCCTTCACATGCATCCTCTACCCTTGCATCTCCCTCTAAAAAGAGCAAAATTAAAAAAAAATTCAACCAAACTTGGAAAACATACAAAAAAATCTCATCGTGGAAGCTATAGTGTGACATGGTGGGTCATACAGTATACATCTTAGTCCATAAATCTTTATGTGTAAATGTTCATTGCAATGAACTGTTGGTCTGATTTGAGGCCTCTGGTTTCTGTTATGGATACTGGACCCTCACTGGGACTCTTCTTGTATAACCTGCTGTTTTCCTGTGTCATAGGGATCCTGCAGCTTTGAATCTGAAGGTCTGGTTCCTTTGTATGCTCCTAAAGTTCAAAATGAGGTGGATGGTGGGGTGGTCCAACTAATGGCCCTGTTTCTGGGCTTGGGTTGTAGTTGGTTTGGGCAGCCTGCCAGAATTCCCTTGCTGGCACCAACAGGACCAGCTTTCTTGCACTGCCCCAGCTAGCTCACCTACTTAGGCATGGTACAAGGAACAGGGACGGTTCTCTTGCTCTCATGCCCTTAGGGACATCTCACTTCCACCACCACCACCACCACACCACTTATACATCCAATAAACAAAAATAATGACTAATCTGTAAAAACAGGCTCAATGCTAATTCTCAGTTCACTAATATGCTGAGAAAACCCAATAGTAATCTCAATAAACTTAATGCCCACTCAGTAGGAGGAAACACAGAATAGTAAGTTAAGCCTAAGCAAGAATCCTTTAGTGGAGATCATATATCACAGACGAGAACCTATTATTTCCACTTTGCCAAAATTATTTTCTATCAATTATCTCCTAAGTATTTATCTATATACCCATAAAGAAGTTTAACTCTCTGCCTCATAAAAAAGTTTGTCTTTGCAGCAGATGAAGGGTTTTACAAAAAAACAAAAGAACACACACACACACACACACACACACACACCACAACTGTTCAAAGTGCAGAGAAATTAGTGACTGTAGAGTGCCCACCCCCAAATCAGACACGAAAAACATATCTCCTGTAACTGAGTCTCAGGGAACTTCATGGGAAAAGGCTCAGAAACACTGTAGGTGACAGGAAGAGGAGACCTGATGGAAATAGTTTGTCCTGGGCATGACAAGGATGTTCTTCTAATGGAATCTCAGCAGCCACGGTTGCCTGCACAAAGCTAGCTCACAACCATACCAGCCAACATTTCATCATGGACTCACAAGGCCCCACCTCCAATTGCAGAGCTGCAAGCAGTCCTGGTTGGACAGAGAGTGAGAGAGAGAGAGAAAGAGAGAGAGAGAGAGAGAGAGAGAGAGAGAGAGAGACAGAGACAGAGACAGAGACAGAGACAGAGACAGAGACAGATTTCTTCAGGGATGAGTCCCAGGGACGGTTGACCATGACCAAATGGTAAGCCCTACTCACATATGCATATGGAGGAAACTAATTGAATAATTGGAATTTGTACACTTGTGTGTGTGTGTATGTGTGTGCGTGTCCTATATACATACAGAAATTACAGAGTGAGACAACAGTGAGTAGAGAAGGAGGGATGGTTATAATAAAAATGGTTTGCAATCAAGTATTTACGTGGGACAGTAACACTTAAATCACAAGCACTGGTTATATGACTGTGGTTAACAATTCCTGATAGGTTAAATAAAGTTGGAATAGAAAATAGTTTTCAATGATAAAATCATTTTTGCTTTGTAGTTGGAATCAAAACTTCTTTTGAATACATTAAAGAGGTAAAGAGTTGAGGATAAAATAAGAAGTGTTTAGAGAATATATTGAATAGCATACCCTCTGAAAAAGTAACAGAGATACTCTACTGTATTTTTATTATAATATCCATCAAGAAGAGATGAGAGTACGCAACTACCTAAGCAGCAAAGTGGGTATATGATATTGCAATGAGCCTGATTTAGTTGACAAGTAAAGAGAAAGGCAATACTTGTGCTGCCTAGGAAAGTTTAAAGCATTCCTTCCAATGCAGCCAGGAGAGGGCAGTAGGATAGAATATCGTAGAGAAAAGTGGTGGGTCTGTATGTACGAGAAGCTTCTTTTTATTTTAAAATTCTCTTTCTTTTCTCAGTGAGATCAGAAACGAAGTTATCAGCCGAGACTGCTGGGTGTCAAGTGTTCCTGTAAAGACAAAGTGTGAAGAGGTCATAGAATAAAGTGAGAATGTGAGGGAAATAAGATGAAACGGCTTTGCTAGGGAAGATAGGGAGCCCAAAGAAAGTAAACATTTTGAACTTGAACACAGTTTCCTTCTGGGTTCATATGAAGCAATATAAAGCAGAACCAGAGATCTGTACAGAAAGTAGAGAGCTAGTGTTTGCTAAGGTGAAGTGATTCTAATCTAATCCTAAAAGTGGTAAGATAAGTAAGGTCATTTATTTTGAATGCAAAGGAGTAATAAGAATGAATTATGCAAAATGAATGGGGCAGGGAGATACAATGAGGACTGATATGGTGATGAAACAAAGAACTTCCATAAGAATTTTTAAATTTGGATACTAACAAATAGAAGCATTTAAAAACTTGTTCAAAGGTATAGTGATAAACAAAGACGTGATTGAAATTAAATCTTGTGAGGTTTTGATATATATATATGTATATATATACACACACACATACATACATACAAGAACAATTGTGTGAGGATTAATGAGTAAGTTGGACAAAGAAAAATATGTAAAGGAAATATAGAAATTAAAGACAGCAATGAAAGTATCACTAAATTATGAGCAAAACATTGTTCAAAAATAGGAGTGTAATAGTATGATAATTACTGACAATTCAGAAGACTAAAATCTGACCATAGAGGGCTGTAGTGGAGAGGTGTGTGATACAGATCATGTAAGACGAAGAAGGCATGATAAAACTGACAGTTTTAAAAGGACTCCATAGTCTTGCAGTAGCACAGTCTAAACAAACCCTAACCAGAGATTCACCAAGACAAAGAAGATACAGTGCAGGAAAAACATTTTTAAAAAGAAAGTCAGGACATTGTAGGAGGAGGCCAAAGAACACCTTAGAAAGAGAAAAATATAGTAACTCTTTTCCTGAGGCTCCCAATTTCAAAAAGATACAGGGGAAGATGTGAGGGATTGAAATAATAAATTGAGGACATGCTACATCCGGATAATTGTGGAACTAGAGCAAGGAAAAATTGAAATTGTGTGGGGCGTAGCAAAATGCTTGCAAGTACAGCTGTCGTGGTATTTATTTACTTATTTATTTTAAGTAAGTTTAGCTTTTATAAAACCTGAGTGTAGGCAGTGGTGGTATTTCATTCCAATATTAAGTTTAATAAAATAATCTAGGATCTTATGTACTTTGATTTTAGAAACATAGATTCCTATGTTTGCAACTCGAGTTTTCTTTAATGAGAATAATTACTTAAAAGCGTAATACCTTTCAAATCACTTTTAAAAACAATGCTGCTCCAAAATCAGAGATATTTGATATTCTTTTTTAAATAAAAATTTCTAAATGGATATTTAATATTGAGTATTTATACTAGACATAGTTCAGTCTCTCATGACCTTCTCAGCCACAGTTTAACCATCTTTATTTATAATCTCATTATATTCTATACATGTCTTTTTTTCCTGTATCTTAAGGAGTTTCTGTCTTCAGAGACAGCAAAACCTGCAAAAGACAATATCAAAAATTGAGGCCAGTTTTATATATAAATGCCAATGCAAAAATCTGAAATAAAATATTTCAAAATGAATGTTTTATGCTCAGAACATACTTAAAATTAAGAAAGCATACCAAGTAAAATTCACTTCAAAAATCCAAGGTGTGTACATACCATAATCATCTATTTGGGTCTGGGATATCTCACTCTGTAACGTGTTTTCTATTTCCATCCATTTGCATGCGAAATTCAAGATTTCATTGTTTTTTATTGTTGAGTAGAACTCTAAAGTGTATTTGTGCCACACCTTTATCCATACTTCTATTGAGGAGCACCTAGGTTGTTTCCAAGTTCTGGCTAGTACAAATACTGCTGCTATGAACATAGTTGAAGAAATGCTTTTGTAGTATGATTGGGCATCTCTTGGGTATATTTCCAAGAGTGGAAATGCTGGATCCTGAGGTAGGTTGATCCCGGTTTCCTGAGAAACCGCCATACTGATTTCCACAGTGGCTGCACAAGTTTGCATTCCCACCAACAATGGATGAGTGTTCCCCGCCCTCCACATCTTTTCCAGCATAGGCTATCACTGGTGTTTTTGATTTTATCATTCTGACAGGTATAAGATGGTATCTCAGAGTTGTTTTGATTTGCATTTCCCTGATCGCTATGGAGGTTGTGTGTCTTTTGGCCATTTCAACTTCTTCTGTTGCGAATTCTCTGTTCAGTTCAGTATCCCATTTTTTAAATTGGGTTAATTAGAGTTTTAATGTCTAGTTTCTTCAGTTCCTTATATATTTTGGAGATCAAACCTTAGTCTGATGCAGGGTTGGTGAAGATCTTCTCCCATTCAGTAGGCTGCCTGTATGTCTTAATAACAGTGTCCTTTGCATTAGAGAAGCCTCTCAGTTTCAGCAGGTCCCATTTATTCATTGTTGCTCTTATTGTCTGTGCTACTGGGGTTATACGCAGGAAGTAGTCTCCTGTGCCCATGTATTGCAGACAACTTCCCACTTTCTCTTCTATCAGGTTCAGTGTAGTCAGATTTATATTGAGGTCTTTAATCCATGTGGACATGAGTTTTGTTCATGGTGATAGATATGGATCTATTTTCATTCTTCTGCAGGTTGACATCCAGTTATGCCAGCACCATTTGTTAAAGATGAGTTCTTTCTTCCATTGTATAATTTTGGCTCCTTTGTCGAAAATCGGGTGTTCATAGGTTTATGGTTAATAGCTGGGTCTTTGATCCGATTCCATTGGTCCACATCTCTGTTTTTATGCCAATACCAAGCTGTTTTCATTACTGTAGCTCTGTAATACAGGTATGTACTAACTCATAAGTGGATTCTAGCCATAAACAAAGGACATTGAGCCTTTATTCGTGATCCTAGAGAAGCTAAATAAGTCGGTGAACCCAAAGAAAAACATATATTTATTTTCCTGGATATTGGAAGTAGACAAGATTGCTGTGCAAAAGTTGGGATCATGGGGGTGGGGGTGGGTTGGAGGGAAGGGATGTTGGGGAGAGAGAAGGGAGATGGGGAGGATTGGGGAGAGCTTGGGGGAATGGGATGGTTGAGATAGAGCAAGGGTGAATATGGGAACAGGGAAGAAGATACCTTAACTAAGGGAGCCATTTTAGGGTTGGCAAGAGACTTGGCTCTAGAGGGGTTCCCAGGTGTCCAAGGGGATTTTTACAGTTAGGTCCTTGGGCAGCAGAGAAGAGGGTGCCTGAATTGGCCTTCTCGCATAGACACACTGATGAATATCTTGCATATCACCATAAATTCTTCATGTGGCGATGAATGGAGATAGAGACAAAGACCCACATTGGAGAACTGGACTGAGCTCCTAAGATCCAAATGAAGAGCAGAAGGAGGGAGAACATGAGCAAGGAAGTCAGCACCGCGAAGGGTGCGCCCACCCACGGAGACTGCGGGACTGATCTAATGGGAGCTCACCAAGGTCAGCTGGACTGGGATTGAATGAGAATGTGATCAAATCAGACTCTCTGAATGTGGCTAACAATGAAGACTGACTGAGAAGCCAATGATAATGACACCGGGTTTTGATTCTACTGCATGTACTGGCTTTTTGGGAGCCTAGTACGTTTGGATGTACACCTTCCTAGACCGGGATGGAGTGGGGAGGGCCTTGGACCTCCCACAGGGCAGGGCACCCTGACTTCTCTTAGGACTGGAGAGAGAGGAGGAGGGAGAGTGAGTGGAGGAAGAGGAAAATGGGAGGATGGGAGGAGGTGGAAATTTTTAATAAATAAATAAATAAATAAATTTATAAAATGCAAGGTGCGTTAATATCAGTAGCTATTTACTAAATTTTTGATATTCATTGTCCTACTATAATAAAATTTATGATTAGTGCTGCAGATTCTATAAAGTGATTGGTATAATTCAATATATGTTTTGAATTAAATAACAATAAAATGAATATTATACAATTCTGTGAAACAATTTATTTTGGATATATATCAACCCAAGAGCTACAATAATATTTAATGAGGCATCCCCACTAATATTTAAAGACAATTTTCTCAGAAACCATGTATTTAATGCTACATTAAATTTATTATCTATTGAGTCTAAGGTTTTACTTATATTTCTAGCAATATAAAAGGGTTATTTGGCACTGTTTTATGAATAATTGGAAAATAAATGACATTAAAGATAATACATCCATTTTAAAATATTACAGCCGAGGAGTATATGACATAGGCATACATTCCTCAGGCACTCTAGTCTACCTTTGGGTGATCTAGTATGATGTTTATGATCTCACTTGGATATACACTGTTTTGCTAATGAATGATAAACAGATCTAATCTTCCTAGAAATTGCACCATCACGCTCTATGTAAAAACTGCTTCTGTTCACAATTAACACTATGCAGGTAATGAGAAGCCAATCTCTTATTTCTCTACAATAGTCAAGGAGACATATGGAAAACAAGGGGAATTGCTGTATCACACTAGGCAAGAGAAAAGATGCACACCATATTTGTACTTTTGTGAGTGCTTGGTTTGCTTTGGCTTTAAAGACAGAGTCTCACTGTGTAGCATACAACTCCACCTAGCCTGGATAGCCTTTATTTTGTCTTCCCTCCATAGTCTATGGATGACAGACTTGCTTCTAATCCTGATTTCACATGAGATTTGCAAAAGTAGAACAAAATTGTGTCCATTTAAAAGATGATAAAATTTGCATGGAAAAGAAGAAAGAAAACGGTGTTAAAAGGAACATATTTAGTATTTGCAGCATTTGTCTGTAGCAATAGCACTGAGCAGCACATGTCTGAAGAATCAGAAATTTGTGGCTAACATGGGCTATATAGAGAGTGTGAAGACATCTCAAAGTATCTCAAGAAATAAAATAAAATAAAGGGAACTCCCATTTTGTTAAATATTTGATAGCAAGTTATGCAACTCAGTTCCTATATATTGAGGCAGTGGTTAGGAAATACACCAACAATATCATTAGTGGAGAAAAATTCACCTTTAAAATCAATACAATATTAAATAACCAGACCTTATAAGGAATTTGCAAAAGCTAAACGAAGACTGTTTTGTTTCTCTTCAAATATTCCAAAATATACTAAACAAATAGAATACTATGTTCTGTTTCAAGAGAGACATACCAGTTCTGTAGAGATAACCATGTTGTGTAAGTTAAAACATCTATGTGGCATCCATTTTATAAATATAACTAGCTTTTTTTTTTCTCCATGCTTTACTACTTAACCTTAAAGCTCATCTGGAAAAAAAAGCACAGTGGGGATTATTGTTTTAAAGAAAAAGAAAACAGGGCTATATTAGGGAGGCTCAGTCCAATAAACTTAACAGTAAAAAGGCTAACACTGTATAATTAAAAGCACATCTTTGCTCAGATATATCCTTCTTTCTCTCAGTCCTAAACTCGAAGCACACTGCCTTTCTATATCAATATATCTTTACTTACCTATACTCTAGCAACTGTTTTATAATACTACAGACTCTCTTAAAGATTTCTAGGCATGGATACTAACCTTATTTTTACCTTACTGGCATAATGGATTTAATTCCTAACTTTCAGGAAAGGAAGGAGAAAAAAAGAAGAATGATACAAGGTCAGAGGTCAATATAAATGTGAGATAAATTCTACAAAGTATGTTTAGTTACACAAAAAGTGGTTCTAAATTCAAAATTGAAAATACTGCCTGAAACAATTCCTGAAGTTTGACAAAGCTACAGTCTTAGGAATATATTGCTATGAAAATAATATTTAAATGCTCCCAATCTAAAGAATTTTCCCCTTGGGAAATTATTCCTTGAGGCTTTGTAGAAAAGTTCATGAGATGTCTTCAACCCTGTGCTTTTCTGTTCTCTCTTTAACATTGATTTCGTCTGTTTCTGAATTTTCTCTTCTTAAATTGTATTTTGGTTTAATTTACTTTTAAAGGTGATCTAAAACATAAACAAGTGCTAAAGAAAATTATTGAACTCTCAATCAGTGTATTCAGCCATGATACGTAGGGTAGATCAGGCTAGAGGAATCCAAAAACTCCAAGATTATCTAATATTCTGAATTTAAAGTTTGAATGTTGGTTTTATTGGATTCACTATTTGAGAGAAGCTTGCAAAAATCAATCTTGAGGGAAATAAGTAACTAACTCCCCTTTCTTAGAAGTGTTTAAGAGATATTGAATAGGTCTTCAAAAAATAGCATTTTTTTCAAAATACACTTAAATGTGGATATTAGTTCTGCATCCTTTCAGCAGCACAAGACTGCCAAATTTTTCTGTTAGCAAATCCTTTAGAATACAAGGTTAAATAAAGACTTGTCTACCAACTGTCTTGGTGGTTAAATCCAAAATATATTTTTTATAGATGAGAAGAAAATTCCTACTTGGAGCATTTTGAGGAATTACAGGAAGATTCAAATGGGAAAAGAAAAAGATAAAAAGCTTTGAAAGTACTAAAGAAATACCTTAACTTGTTTCCAGCTTTGAAAGTCATTCCTTTTTATCTGACTCTTGCTTTGCAACCAAGGTTGACATGAGTCTGATCCCGATGATTGTTCTCTTTAGGAAGTTTTAAGTTTCTAAAACATAGAAATGTTTAATAAATATAAGTATAACAACCATATACAATCACAACAGCTACAAGAACTGAGTAATATTAAGAGGTAAACAATTTCAACTATTTGAAACCTTTTTATGTGACATTTATCAGGCATATAAAATCACAGTGAGGATAACTGGCATCATTGAAGATAAAGTCTTAATTGCCAAGGAAGTTAATTTCAGACTTCTGATTCATTTGACTCACTCTGTAAAATGCAAATATTGCAACTGCCTGTTCTTTTGTCCAAGGGTATGGCCATTTCTTCCCCTTCACTGCCAAAAACTCTGAAGCTTAGAAGTGGCTCTAAAAATTTTCTGAACATAAAGAACGTTGAAATTTTCACTAAAAAGGTCTTATTATTTTAGAATGTATGAATATATATTCAGAATATAAATGAAATCTCCCTTTTCCATGGAAAACAACAACTACAAAGTATCAAGCAACTAACTCTCTTATCTTCCACCTTTCCTCCCTTTCTTGTTCTCTTTGTCTCTTCATACCCTCTAAGTCCTTCTTTAAAAATATGTTTGCAATTTATTTTAACTCCAAAATGCTTTCCTTGGGTCAAATAAAAGAAGCAACATAGCAAATGCTGCTTATTTCTGAGATAACATAGAAGAGAGGCTAAGATTGTTATACACATGTTGCTTTCATTTAGTGACATATTTTATTGAAAAAGTATACAATTTCCTTAACTACTGGATAGATGGGCAAGACATAAAGTTCGGGGAAGTCACAGAAACTAAAATCAAGACAGGAAAAGAACCTAAACCAAAATGAAAACTAACTCTTCCATGTAAAGTTTATTTTATTTCGTTTGGAAATTGACTTTGGATTCTTAAATAATGTTGACACTATGGAAGAATAGGGAGAGTTTTCCAGTTGAACAAAGAACATTTTGCATTATGATGTGGCTATCAGACCAGGAAACGGAATGTGAAAATTAAATGAGAAATGTCCTCTGTAGGCTTAGTTGAAAATGTGATCAGCTCAGCTTCCTGCTTTGGCTACCTGCTGTCACGTGTTTCTTACCATTGTGAACAATACCTCTGGAATCCTGAAACCATGAGAGCAAATAAACCATTCCTTCAAAGAAATAGAAGAAGAAGAAGAAATACAGAAATTAACATGTAGAAAGTGTAATTTGTTCTTTCTTTACTTTGGAATTTCACACAGTGTGATACATGCTTTTAGATTGCTCATGATTAACTGAAGATAAAGATCATAAGTGATAGTTATAAAATAAAAATTAGTCCCTTTTGCACTCAAATCTCTAAAGTTAAGGAAAATTACCAATATCATCTGGAAAGTAAAATACTACCTTTTGAGTATTATTGATCCTGTACTATTTTACTAATTTCAAATAATAAGATTTTAACTAATTTTGAATGAAGAGTTTGTAAAAATTCTTTGCCAAGAGAGACTTCTTTTCTTATTTACTAATAAAGTCAAAAACAATCCCGTTTTTAATCATACTGAGATGATTAAAATTATATGTAATGTAGATTTTCTTTCATTATTTGGATGAAAAATTACTATTTCAAAACTCTAAGTGGAAAAAATAGTATCCTTAGATTACTCAATTCTAATTTTAAGTTCATCTTGCACATCTGACTCCTGAGTACTTAACACTTTTACTAAGAAATAGTATGGCAGAAATGTGAGCTCAAAGTTGAGACAGAGAATCCAAAGTAAACTGGTGATACTTGTTATTATAAATAATATTTCTGGCAGATTTGAATGTCATAATAATTTTTATTATAATCATATAAATAGTATATCATAGGTATTGTAATTACTTATTATAATATGCTTATTATAATATATAAATAAATAATATGCAAATATTATTATTATAGATTGCTTCCCTCCTTATGGAGCTTGTCTGAAACAATCTGGTACCCTGATATCAGTTCTCACTAAAGAGGCATTCAGATCAGATCCACCTGAGAGCCTCTGAGTTCTGTGTCTGCAATGCATGCTGTTTTGAGCCAGGTAGATTTACTTTCCACCTCTGAAGAAGGGCAATAGAAATTCACTGGGCATTATTTGAAAAGCCCTGAAAAAGCAATTAAGATGAGGGCTTCAATTACTGATGTTGGGGTTTGTGGAGGCATTTATGGCTATTTGGCATATCATCATCCATCTATATAGGATATTGCCTTTTAAACTATTTGTATGTTTATAGATAGATGTACATGTACATAAATAATTTTTGTTATGTAGTTAATGGTGTATTTTTATGACTTTTTCAGACATCCTTACAGGAGACCATTAGGAAAAAAACACTACTGATCAAAATGCAGAGTTATGTGATCAAGTTCCAAGTGATATATCTCCAACACACTCCTGTCTCTGAAGCACGGGAGTCATAGAAAAGGGAATGGAAATATATAAGTGCCAGAGGAAGGCATTCTGTGAGGAAGGCATATATTCTATAATATAGAGAAGTTATACCCATGAGTCTCCCCAACATAGCATGAAAAAGAAAACAGCAATAGACAAGCTAAAACAAAAGGGGTAAGAAAATGTTGTAATAGGGCAGCTTATTTGTTTCCTGGCTGCTCACACTCCTGAAATAATCACACAGAAACTGTATTAATTAAATCACTTCTTGGCCCATTAGCTCTAGATTTTTGTTGGCTAACTCTTACATACTAATTTAACCCAATTCTATTAATCTGTGTATTGCCATGTGGCTGTGGCTTACCGACAATAGTTCTGGCATCTGTCTCATGCAGGGCTATATGGTTTCTCTCTGACTCTACATCTTTTCTCCCAGCATCCCATTTAGTTTTCTCACCTAACTCTGTTCCCTATAGCTCTGTGGTAGGCCCAAAGCAGTCTCTTAATTAACCAATGATATTCACAGCATGCAGAGGGAAATCCCACATCAGGAAAGTTCAAGAGATCTCAGTCCCAGACAAAGGACTACGTGCAAGTTAGGAATCAAGAGAGAAACAGAAATAATCTTCATAAAAAGATCACACTATTGGTTTTCCAATATCTAATGATCAGCACTGAAAAATGTACATTAAGTTACATTATATGACTGAGCAGGTTATATTTATTAGAAACATACACAAATATACAAACAATGCTTTAATAAGAGACCAAGAATTTGAAGGAGAGCAATAATGGAACACATTGGAAGGTCTGGAGATAGGAAATAGAAGAATTATAATAATATATAAATAGAAGCATATATAATAATATTAATTTTATGACAAATATATGTTTGTGCTTTTCTACATAACAGTTAACATAATTTTTAAATAAAATTTGTTTAGTTAAATTCTTAGAAATGCATGTGCAAAATAACTCAATTTTTATATTTTTTAACCATTGCATTAAAGTAGTCTTGTACTTGATATAAACAAATTTATTAAATTCCAATTCCAATATGACTTTAGTTAGTCGGTGTTGTTAGTTGTCTCTGATTTTCTATGGTGAAGTTTTCTAAAATAGAGAATAATTTTAGTTACTTTTGCTAGGAAGACAACTTAAAGTTCTAAGAATTTAAGTAAATCAAATTGTATTTTAAAACATTTATATTGACTCTTAAGTAGAATAATGCAATCATAGATAGATAGATAGATAGATAGATAGATAGATAGATAGATGACAGCAATGACTAAAAAACTTCTCTAGAATAACCCATGGTTTTAAGAGCTGCAAGACCACCAAATACTGCTTTAACCATACAATCTCTGTATACCTGAAAACATTTTTAAAGTATATTAAAAACTAGACTACAACAAGGTGTTTTAGAACAGCATATTCATGAAACAAATTCATGTTTAAATAATATGACTTCATTTACATTTATTGCAAAAGAAAGATTCACATGCAGATAAGTGGTGAAGGAGTATACACCCTAACTGGTACCTCTTTGGTGTAGGAGGTTCTTCTGTTTATGTGTTGCTTTCATTGACTGAATAAAAAAATTGCTTTGGCCTTTTGTTAGGGCAGCACTTAGGTAGGCAGAGTAGACAGAATGGAACTCTGGGAAGAAGAAGGCAGTGTGGCAGATGCCATGATTCTTCTGCCCTAGACAGACACTGGTTAGATTCAAGCCAGTAAGCCACAGTCAAGTGGTAAGACACATTAATGGAGATGGCTTAATCAAGATGTGTGAGTTAACCAATAACAGGCTAGAGCTAATGGGTCAGGCAGTAATTTAATTAATACAATTTCTGTGTGGTTATTTCAGGGATTAAGTTAACTGGGCGGCAGGAAGCAGCCTACTTCTCTTACTACAAAATGGCGCCTCAACGTGGTGAACTGGGTCCATGTAAAACCTGAGAGAGCTTAAATATAAACACAGAAAAACCAGAGTTTAACACAGCTTTTTGCTGTTTGCTGGTGACATGCAGCAGAGAAAATTTCCTGACTCAACAGCATTTAAAAAAAAAAAAGTGCCATTTTAAAAAGAGGCTTCCTAGGCTCTGCCAGTGTTGCAAACTCTGGTTATGGAGCATTTGTGGGCACAGATGTTTGTGTGCCCATTCTGGGTCAGGAACAAAGTACCCGAGACCATGCCTGTGGCTTGGCGCTCCCTGCCTGGGTAGGCAGTGGATCAGGCCTACTAGAAAGTAGTGGTTTTGAAATACCAGTTTCTGGGCTGTGCTGCCAGTATGACCTCTGTCTCTTGGGGGAAACAGAGCATTTCAACGGGGTTTGTGACTAAAGTGCTACAGTTTATTTGATGGCAACTGGACTCTCTGTGTGCCTAAAAAGGGACATTGCATGCTGCGCCTCAGAAGTACAAGTATATCATAGAGGTATCTTGACTTGGGTTTAAGGATATGATGCTTTGGAAAAGAGGTTCTTCTTTTGTTTTGACAAATGATGAGACCCTGTGGATTCCATCTAGATCAGTATGGTATGATAGACCATGCCCTCCTGAAAGGTTGCCAAAATTACTTTACTCAGCTTTTGAGATAAACCTAGCACACAGAATACATCATGAAAGACCTGATTAAAGTGCCCCCATACAGCACGAAGCAGTTTGGAAAGGAAAAACTATGTCAATATTCCCAAATATTGTTTATAAATCTTCTTTTACATTTAAAGGGACATATGATATAGAGATGAATAATTTACATTGGTATAAATCTTGATTTATTAATACAAATTTAAGGTCAATTTTGATACATGTATATCTATTTCTGATATTGATTAAGGTATTGTGATTGTATAGATCATTTAAAATTGTAATGTATAATTAGGAAATATAGGTTGTTAATGGATAATCATCGATAATAGTCAAGCTTATAGTCATGTTAGTTAGATTTTCTAAATATATAGAGATATATTTCAATTAGACGGGCATTCTTCATATCTTTCAAAGACTACAGAATATGGCATTTAAAGTGTTTTAATAACTTATGGTTTTTTATGACAATAAGACACATCTGCTCCTAGCAACACCAGCTACTTCAAGAGGAAGATGAGCATTGAAGAGGCTCCTTATCAAGTTTGATAGTCATTTGGGCAAGAAACTGCTCTTGCCTGGACTATTGCAAAAACTGGACATAAAGAACCCACAGAGAGAGGACTGCTGAACTAGCCTAAAGGTGAAATGATCCTTCGGGGTTCCTGTTTCATGAAAGAGTCTGTGAGATATTCTGCAAGATACAGAAGAAAGTGACAGAACTGTCATTGAAATTTCCTGCTTAATGGAAAAGTCTGCTGGATACTATGGGCCTGAAGGCTGAAGATGGATGCCCCAACAGTACAGAAAAACTTTGGGAAACTGTCCAGTCAGCGAGATGTCTCTGTCATTTCTAGAGTCTTAGAAGTTTCTTACAATGTACTTCCTGTTTTCTTAGGTAATATATCCTTCTGGAGTCTTTGATGGAGTTGAAGAATAGATAGATAGTTATTGTTTTCCATTGTTATGATAAAAGATATAATAGACATAAATATTGTAACTGCAATTCTTGCTTGAAAACTGTTTTGTTATATGTAATTTTACTATGTTAACATTAAAGACTTCCTTTTTGTTTAAACAGAAAAAGGGGAAATGGTCAAAGAGGTTCTTCTGTTTATGTGTTGCTTTCATTGACTGAATAAAAAAATTGCTTTGGCCTTTTGTTAGGGTAGCACTTAGGTAGGCAGAGTAGACAGAATGGAACTCTGGGAAGAAGAAGGCAGTGTGGCAGATGCCATGATTCTTCTGCCCTAGACAGACACTGGTTAGACTCAAGTCAGTAAGCCACAGTCAAATGATAAGACACATTAATAGAGATGGCTTAATCAAGATGTGTGAGTTAACCAATAACAGGCTAGAGCTAATGGGCCAGGCAGTAATTTAATTAATACAATTTCTTTATAGTTATTTTGGGGGTTAAGTTAGCTGTGCGGCAGGACACAGCCCGTTCCTCTTACTACACCACTTCAGTAATGGATAACCACTGCTATAATGTCTTTTAGGTCTTACAGGGAAGTTGTACCTATGAAATCTAATTAGCTGGTTCATGAAAATGATATATGCATAGTGACATCATCAGTGGAAATGAAAACATAGATGGGAAAAATTTCACAAGGGTTCATGTAGATATAGCACTACAGGGCAAAAATGGCAGCTGATAGAATGAGAATCTCCAAGTAATGTCAGTCTATTAAATCTTGTGTGTATGCAAGTGTGTGCTTGATCTCTGAATTTGTACTGGAGGCTCAAATCCTTGTCTCAAAGACCTGGGATTCTAAATCTAATTTACCACACATTTGAATAAAGTATGTCTTCTTCACAATCCTTAAGTCAGTTTCTAATTTCATGCATTGGAATACAGTGGATAGAACAGAGCAAATGTTTAGTAGTTTACATTGTTTTCGATTCTGTAGAAGCATTTTAAAGTGATTATTCCCAAAATCCAGACAGGGCCACTCCTGAAAACCTTATATATTGCCTAGTAGTGATTTCAAGTGTTTTGCTTTCATCCCAAACTATATTTTACAGATATTTTAAAAAAATTTTTGCAAGTACAAATTTTTCTATTAAATTACAAAGATACAAATGAATTGAAAATTATTATAAAATAGACCAATTTGGCCAATAACCATTTTGAAATCTTACAGAAATATTAAAAAATTTCCCAATCTTGGTTTCTCTGAAGGCTTTACATGTTGTCACTGTTATGACACTGTGATTATTTTTATTTTATTTTATTTATTTATTATCAACTTTATTTATTTTACATTCTGACCACAATTGCAACTTACCCTCCCTCCTCTCCTCCCATTCCAGCCTCCCCTCAAACCACTCCTTTTCTGATCCTGTTCAGAAAAACACAGCCCTCGCATGGGCATGTCATGTTTTATTTGATTATTTTTATTTTTTCTATCAGAGATGTTTTTGCTGACATTTTATTTTTTAAATTAAAAACTAGATTGAATTATGGTTTCAGATAGCTTTAGACTGAACCCACTAACTTTGTAAATGGTTAGATTTAAACATAAACTCCTCCTCCATGGCACACACCCCAAAGTGCTGATTTTTTTTTTTTTTTTGATATGCACTACCACATTCAACTGAAGAGTTCTTTTTTGGAATCATACATTTTTCTACTCAAAGGATGATACTATTTTGTTTTTTGTATTGGTAGGTAAAATGGGGTAGCCCTACTAAATATTCAGAAATCAAACAATGAATCCCAGTGTTTACAAAAGATAACACACTTCCCACAGGCACAGTTCTGTGGATTTAATTATCAATACATATTTTTTACATTGAATGAGAAATATATATATATATATACACAAATTACATTATGTGTATATATTTATATATATATATATATATAATATGTGTATGAGTGAGAGAGAGACTGAGAAAACAATTTATTAGTTACCAGTTTCTCTTTATATCTTTGTATCTTTATATCTTTGTGAGCTAAATTTATATGGAATTCCTCAAATGAATTAACTCAGTATATTTAATATAAAAGCAATCACCTTGAAGTTTCTCTAACTGACTACACACACACACACAATAAAATAATTGGTGTTCAAATGATATATTTCCTTTTTAAAATTTTTTCTGTTATTTTTCTTAAGAGTGACAGCTTCTTAGTATAAGAGTTATTGCACTCTTTTGAGGCCTATTGATTACAAAGGGTTTTATGCTTAGTGAATATCAAATACTAATTTATGTGTGTATAGACAACACAAGTTGTGGGAAAGTCTAACATTTAAATTGATGCACATAGTGTCTAGGATTATTCTAGAGAATAATGATTGTCCTACTTAAATTGCATATGGGAAAAAAAGAAGGAAATGGCAACTGTCTGAAACGTCAAAATTCAGCGAGCTATATTTTTTTAAATGAGAAAATCCTGGAGGATTACAGCAATATTCTAACACATTTAATATTGACTTCATCGGCTAATTAAGAAGACTTAAGATGTCTTAATTTCAGTTGAAGTTGATAAGACAAGCATAGTAACATATAATTTAGAAAATAAAGATGAATGCAGGCAGCATTTTACAGAAGTATTTGTTTTTTTTTCTAATCTTTTTAATTGATTCTATTGAGCTATATATATTTTTTTCTGCTCACCTTCATTCTTATCCCCTCCCCTTTCACACTCACCCATGGTTTCTATGCTCCTAATTTACTCAGGAAATCTTGTCTTTTCCTATATCCCATGTAGATTAGATCCATGTATGTCTTTCTTACAGTCTTCATTATTATCCATATTTTCTGAGATTGTGAAATGTAGGCTTGTTTTCTTTGGTTTATGTCTAAAAGCCACTTTTAAATGAGTAATTTAAAGTTTCTCTTTTTGAGTCTGAGATACCTCACTCCGGATGATGTTTTCTGCATCCATACAGGTGCCTGCAAATCTCAAGATGTCATTATTTTTTTCTATTGTGTAGTACTCCACTATATAAATGTACCACATTAATACAGTTTCTTTGTCATTATTTTGGGTGTAAGCTAGCTGGGCGGATGGGACAAGCAAAGGACCCTCTCTCCATCAACAGGTCTCTAGCAAAGTTATTTCCTAATTTTCTGAGAAATCACCACACTGACATCCAAAGGTGCTGAACCAGTTTTGCACTACCACCATTAATGCAGGAGTGTTCCCTATATACCACTGCCTCTGCAACAGTGTTTTTGATCCTGGCCATTCTTACAGGTCTAAGAAGGAGTCACAGAGCTGTTTTTTTATTATTTATTTATTCATTTATTTATAAAAAAATTTTCACTTCCTCCCCTCCTCCCAATACCCTCCCATTCCCCCCACTCCCTCTCCTCCTCCCTCTCCAGTCCCAAGAGCAGTCAGGGCCTCCTGCCCCGCTGGAAGTCCAAGTTCCTCCCCTCTCCCTCCAGTTCCAGGAAGGTGAGCATCCAAACAGACCAGGATCCCAAAGAGCCAGCATATGCAGACGAAAAAAGACCCAGCGCCATTGTCAATGGCCTCCCAGTCAGCCCCCATATCAGCCACATTCAGAGAATCCAGCCCAATGACATGCTCGTTCAGTCCCAGTACAGCTGGACCTGGTGAGCTCCCACCAGACCAGTCCCCTTGTATCAGTGGGTGAACACACCCCTCGCGGTCCTGACTTCCTTTTTCATGTTCTCCCTCCTTCCGCTCCTCATTTGGACCTTGGGGGCTCAGTCCAGTGCTCCAACGTGGGTTTGCCATTTTTACTATGTTGATCCTCCCAATCCAAGAGCAAGGAAGATCTTTCCATTTTCTGGTGTCCTCCTCAGTTTCTTTCTTCAAAGACTTAAAGTTCTTGTCAAATAGGTCTTTCACTTCCTTGGTAAGAGTAACCCCAAGATATTTTATGCTATTTGTGGCTATCATGAAAGGTGATGTTTCTCTGATTTCCCTCTCTGCTTCTTTATCCTTTGTGTATAGGAGGGCCACTGATTTTTTGAAGTTGATCTTGTATCCTGCCACGTTACTAAAGGTGTTTATCAGCTGTAGGAGTTCTTTGGTAGAGTTTTGGGGGTCACTTATGTACACTATCATATCGTCAGCAAATAACGAAAGTTTAACTTCATCCTTTGCAATTCGAATCCCCTTGATCTCCTTATGTTGTCTTATTGCAATTGCTAGAACTTCAAGCACTATATTGAAGAGGTATGGGGATGGTGGACAGCCTTGTCACGTTCCTGATTTTAGTGGAAAGGCTTTGAGTTTCTCTCCATTCAATTTTATGTTAGCTGTCGGCTTTTTGTATATTGCTTTTATTATATTTAGGTATGATCCTTGTATCCCCAGTCTCTCCAACACCTTTATCATAAATGTGTGTTGAATTTTGTCAAATGCTTTTTCATCATCCAATGAAATGATCATATGTTTTTTTTCTTTTAGTTTATTTATATGATGGATTACAATGATAGATTAGCGTATGTTGAACCAGCCCTGCATCTCTGGGATGAAGCCTCCTTGATCATAATGGATAATTTTTCTAATGTGTTCCTGGATTCGGTTTGCCATGATTTTATTGAGAATTTTTGCGTCTATGTTCATGAGTGAGATTGGCCTGTAATTCTCTTTCTTGGTTGTGTCTTTGTGTGGTTTTGGTATTAGGGTAACTGTAGCTTCATAAAAGGAGTTTGGCAATGACTCTTCTGTTTCTATATTGTGGAATATATTAAGGAGTATAGGTATTAGCTATTCCTGGAAGTTCTGGTAGAATTCTGCATTGAAACCATCTGATCCTGGCCTTTTTTTGGTAGGGATATTTCTGATAACAGCTTCTAATTCTTCACGACTAACAGGTATATTTAGATTGTTCACCTGTTCTTGGGAGAACACCTGATTTTTATAGTAAGGATGTGAAGAACTGCTCACGTCAGCATTTAAGGCTTCATGATCCCAACTTATTTTTCAATATCTTTGAGAAAAACAAAATATTCTATTGATATTTGAGACAAAATTAATGAGAACTGTCTGATCAATAAATTATGGGATAATACATAACTGCATACTTACAATTAATGAGTTATACAGAGATAATGTTTATAATTTTTAGTTTTCAAAATTTAATCTCAACTTCTTCATGTTGTTTATCTTTTTCATTTTTTTGCATACTTATACAAACATAAATTAGATATGTAACTCTAATAGACATCAATTCATAATTTCCAACCACAGCATTCTGAGGGAGGTTCTAAGTCTCTACTTTCATATACTAACTTGAATTTATAATTATAATTCCTGGAGAAAAGTGTTTCTTTTATGAAATACTCAACCTTTAAAATGGCAATAATAGCATTTGTAAGTAAACTATTTGTTATAGACCTTTCAGATGATAAATAATGTCTTTAAATATCAGGAAAGTGCATTGACACATTTTTTGTAGGAATTTGCTAAAGCCATTTAAGAGATTAGAAAATAGAAGGAGGTCATTACCTTCCCCTGGAGTATGCTCTGCCATGGACTCTACTGTCCTTTTGAATGCATGACCACTGGGGATAGGCATGGAGGGATAGTACAGGTTATCATATGCTTCAAAAGTGTTGGGAGAAATTTTGAAAATAAATAGAGCACTTTGTGTCTAAGAATGACAGTAGTATACATTACAAGTTACTTTCTCTGGTATGATATAATGTTCAGATGTAACTTAAAAAATAATGTTGTCTTCCTTTGTGTAGATACAGATAAAACATGGCTGTACTTATTTAAAAACAACAAAGATAGGCTTTAAATCAGTCACTTCAAGGAAAGTGAGAAATGATATGGATTATTTTATGAGCAAAAAATTTACTTATGCTTATTTTTTTCATAAAGAAAATATGTTGTAGCATCATTGGTAAAAGCAGTGGTCATGAAGACTAAAGTTCCTCACAATAATGCTAATAAGCACCCGTGATTTATAATACACAAATAGAATTGTGATCAATTTACCTTATAGGAAAGCAAGAATGTTAACAAACATATTAGGATCTATAAATATGAATTTAAAATGCTTTACTTGTCCATGCTGCCTACCTCAAGACTACCAGCACTGAAAAGCACAGATTCAATTAATCTTGCTAATAAATGCACTATGTCAAGAAAGTTTAGAGGTAAGGAATGGCCAAATATCACTCTGGGGAAAGTGCCACATTCCGAGAAAGCAAAAGTCAGATATGCAGATCCTCAAAGTGGCACATATTCACATTTAAATAATAAATAAGTTTATGCAATTATATTACTACTCAGCTCCATTGTTTTCATTTGCTATATGCTAATATTCCATAAAATGATATTCAGTAAAAGTGGGCTGTAGATTTAGTATTTAATATTGATTTAATACTTAGAAATATTAATATCCTAAAATAGTAACTTTTCAAAACATTAATGAATATTTCCAATATAGTGTAGTTTTGATTACCAGAGGAAAGTCAAGTATGCAATGGGAAAGTTAAATATGAGACAAATACAAGGCAGAGCTTCCAGTTCCATCTCTCTTTAGAGAAATATGAGACACAGATAATACTTTTGGAGTGCATAATACTACCTAGGATGAGGGACCACAGAATTTAAGTAATATAATTTGGAAAGTTTAAATAATTTTTGAAAAGAGATAGTCTCCATTTTCATCCTGTCATTTAAAAAATTCTCACTATGGGCTGTGGTGGCTTGCAACTTTAGTTCCAACACTTGGGAGATAGAGGCAGGCTAATTTCTGTGAATTCATGGCCAACCTGGTCTACAGAGTAAGTTCCAGGATAGCCTCAAAAGCTACACAGAGAAATCCTGTCTAAAAAATATTTTTAAAAAATCTCTACATTTTCTCCTTCAAGAGTAGAGTTTTGTTTCAAATTTCCATTTATATTGTTTTCCACAGAATTATTTTGAAATGCTCATGAGCAACATTTCTGAGTTCAAGCAGGTTCTATGCTGAAAGAGTTTGTATACTCCATGAATCCCAACTCATGATATGATAATGGAAAGATTTTTTGCAAGTAATATAGTAAATAATGGCAATTAACATTGCTTTACTTCTAAATAGCACTTCACATAAAAATATTTCCAAATTAGCAGTGAACTCTTGAGTGATCTATAAAATGTTTCATACAGAAACATAAAAGCAAACTCAACACATTCAATACTTGAGAGCTATGGTTCAGTGCCTCAGCCTCAGGATACACACCATACATGTTTATACGGAATTTTGCATCTGGAGTATAGGTAAAACTGTAACATGAGATATATGGTTAAGTTGCTAAGGAGATTTATATGTGAAAAGATATTATTACTCTGCCAAAAATCACAGCGTTCATAAAGGAACAAAATTTGGAGTCTGTTCATAGTTTGGTAAGTAGTTTTTCAACATATTCCTCCGAGGAGTTGATATCCATTGTTGAGTGATGGGTATGATCAAGGAGGAGTAGGGGCAAGGGGGCCATAATCAGAATATATTGAATGAAATGTACAGAAACTATTTCAATAAAAATTAATTTCTATTATAAAAATTCCCTTCCATGAGTTCAATTTGATATTGATTTGTGCACAATATATTAAAGGAAATATATAAATAAATATGACCAATTCATATTTATAAATGGACATGTGTTTATGTATGTAACTTATGTGGCAAGCATTAATATCTTTTCTTAGATCTGTTTTTAAAGCATGTTTAAAAACTAATACATGAAGGACCTCAAGTTTCTCTGAGTTTTGAATAGGTTAATGACGAGCTCAAGTGAAAACTGCCTGCATCCAATCTTACTCACTTCCTGAAGTGCCTATAGAAATCATGACTTCTCAGAAGGGAAACTAAATTTTCTGCCTCAGCTCAGTTCAATTTGGGAGTTAAGAATAAATTTGTCCATAATTGCTCCTTTCCCCTGGCCTTCTATTCTAGATTGCTGCCATATGGAAAGAGCAAGAACCATCCACAGCAGCACAAATACCAAGTTTGTGAAGCGATAAGCTCTGTTCTTGCTTTCTATTTTGTAACTTCTAATTCTAGCACACAAGGGAAAATTTTAGATAAGTTTTATAGAGGAGAAGCATTGGTTTACTTTCAGATATTTTTTTTGGGTAAAAATAAGTGCTTTGCAGATCAGGAATAGGGTAAAGAGTTTTAAAGATTAAAGTTGTTGGATTTTTTTTCTGTTTATAGGACTGTTGGCTATTGATGAAAATTGATGTGAGTTTTCTGGATAGAATTTTTATGAACATTTTCACTATTTCTATCAAAATATTAAGATTAAAGGAGCTCCATGGATTTATTGATGTTCATTTATGTTAGACACCAATAAAAGTTCCTTTTTTCTCCATAAAGTCAATGAAGTCTTGTGCATCATTTTAATAACATTGTGCTCTAAGAGAAGAGATACTGTAATTTTATGATAATTAAATTTATTAAATAATGAGTCTATGTCTTACATATGACAGGTGTCAATATGTGAAAAGGTAATCTAGATAACATATAACCTTTTAGAAGAATTTGAATAACTTTTTACAATTCCTGGCATTTCTTTTTTATTATTATTATGTATAGAGTTCTTCCTGCCTATATACCTGCATGACAGAAAAAGACATCAGATCTCATTATAGATGATTGTGTGCCACCATGTGGTTGCTGGGAATTGTATTCACGACATCGGAAAGAGCAACCAGTGATCTTAACCTCTGAGCTATCTCTCCAACTCCAATTTCTGACATTTCTAGTTGACTTCCAACCTCCAATCCCTGTGCCTACCACAGAGAAGGTGGGAAGAGAGTAATCAAGCCCTGGTGACAAGTGATTTCCAGTTATTTTCCATTAAGTAATCATGATAGCAAATAAGTGTCATCCTATAAGATGCTGTATTTTCCAATGATAGCTAAATCATTAGCCATTGTGACTTGATGATTGACTATTGACATCCACATATATGGCAGGTCAGTCTGAGGAGTTTAATTTTAGAAAATTAAATAAAATTTTTTCATTGTTCTTTCAGAAAGAAAAATCATTTCTTCAGAAGACATCTCAGGTCCAGAGATGTTGAAAGTCAGAAAGTGTGCAGTGGTCCTTCTTGCAGTAATAAAAGGCACAATATGAAGATATATGCAAAAAAATATTTTAGATAAAATCTTTCCACACTGAAAACACACATTTTAAGTCCATGCAATGGAATAATGCAAAGAAAGGAAGCACAGACTTAGTGTTGAACAATTATCCATTTATGCAAGAATTAAAACTTCCAATTACATTTTCATAAATGCAAAATGAATGACATTTTGATGGAAGAATAATTCCCCATATTTTGTATTTTATATTTTTGTTGATTTGAGGCAGGTTGTGAATTTTGTCGAGCAAGATTTATTTTCTATGCACATGAATACATAAATCAAACATTTTATAGACATTCTGATGTTCTGTAAAGAATCAGGAGACTGCTGGGTGGTAGTGGCACATGCCTTGAACCCAAGCACTAGGGAGGCCGAGTTAGGTGGATCTCTATGAGTTTGAGACCAGCCTGGTCTACAAGAGCTAGTTTCAGGACAGGCTCCAAAGCTGTGGAGAAATCTGACTCAAAAACCAAAGCCAAAAACCAAACAAACAAAAAGAATCATGAGCCTAAGTGAAGTTGGTCTTGGCCACTGCTACAATTTCTAAAGGTTCTAGAGGAGTGTCAACCAAAGAACTAGTCAAAAACCCTGAAGAAACTAAGACAGTCTATTGTATACAGGTTTCATACGCAATCCATTATAATTCAGTTGGAGCAGGTACATACTTCCTCATCATATTCATGGCCAACATCATCCATAATAGAGCTTCTGTTCTCTCTACATTTCTTCAAGTAGCAGGAAAAACACAGAGAGCGAAGGATTATGTTTAGCTTCCAAATATATTGAACCAGTTATAGTCTTCTTTTGGTGATTCTATACACTAAAGATTTTTGATATTTGATTGTAAAAATGGAAAGATGTTGCTCTTTGTAGCAAGAATTATAAGTTGACATACATTTATATGTTTTGCTTGTTTCCAATACTGGATTAGTAACTATTTTTCAATAGTGTAATAAAGACACAGATAGAGGGAATCAATCTCAGGTATTGTTTTCCAACTTACCTGGAAGTAGATTTTTCCTTAGCTCATCCAATATTCTGTCTAGCTAGTAGTTTCTAATATAATATGTAGTAGCATCAGATATCTACATAACAAAAAATCATATTGTCATTTCTTTCATTGTAAACAACAGTCCCTCCTCAAAGAATATCTTCCATAGATTATACTGGCCATGCACAAAGCTAGATCTGTGTACAAAGCAGTGACATGGGGAGAGATTGTTGGGAAATAATTGCAGTAATTAGTGTATACTCTTAGAGGAACTTGTTACTATTCTTTAAATTTTGAACATTATATAACATAATAAACCTTTTAATAGAGTGATAAATGTCCCTCCTATTGAATGGTATTCTGTTAGAAACTCAATAGTGTATTTATTACTGTTAATAGCTAGAGCTAAGATACAGTAGTAATTAATTCTGCTAGCTATTTTGTGCATGGGTTTATTGTCAGGGACCAGCTGCTTTGAGAAAAATATTGAATGATACACTATCTGCTATAATCCATATGTAACTACACATTGCACCATGTAATGGTATAGTTATTGAGAGTTCCTCTTTGGAAATATTGATTTTGAACATTCATGCAAAGTAAGAATAAGCACATTTATGCCCATTACCAATCTTTTAATTTTTTAAGAGTTCCTTATAAGCCAAACAGCCCATTAAATATAACCCATTAATTACTGTTAATGTTGATCTCAGGCAATCTCTTTTCTTATTAAATTTATTTAATCAGGTATTTTTTGAAGCTATATTTACTAAGAGAATTTTCTTTACTCTTGTCATTCTGAATAGAGCTGCAATGTGACAATTTCATTTTCAAGATAATAGAAGTATATTGAACAGGTCATTAGATAAATCAGGGATGAATTTTTCTTATTTCAACTTGTCACATAAAATCATATGTAGCTTT
Source organism: Myodes glareolus (assembly GCF_982192425.1). NCBI lineage: Eukaryota > Metazoa > Chordata > Mammalia > Rodentia > Cricetidae > Myodes > Myodes glareolus. Next base: position 16,044,014 of record NC_142048.1, on the reverse strand, counting down.
ATGTGTGAGATAAACAATAGATAGCTAAGACATAAGAGTTGCCAGGAGATCATTTGGTTGCTTGTATATAGTGATCATTGGATCAGCATGTTGTGTGCCCTATCTTGAATCTATAATGTCCAGTTAAAGATATAATATGACTATCTTTGTCTACCTTTACGATTAAGCAGATATGCTACCAACCTTTCACACTGGAGTTTATGTTTGCAGAAACTTTTAATCTCCAGGATTGAAATTCCTTTTATGTGAAGGTCCAGTGCAACATAGTGAATTACAAACACATCAAAAGAAGGTTATACGATTATGCTAAGATCCTGCCTATTTCAATAGGAAGTTTTCTCTTACTTCTAGCCAGACATCTGTCCAAGCATCTTTACTTATCCAATAACTTCTATTAATTTTACTTTGTGTTTATGAAATAACTGCTTGAAACCTGGACATGTTTGTGAACACACATTTACTTCCAGCATCTACTGCACACAGGAAGGTCATGGACTCACTTAGGTGTTATCAGAATTCCAAATGGTAATCATATTTCTTAAAAATCTAAATATATCTATGAAGCTTGTCTATAAATTTGGTACACCAAAATAGGATATATCAATTGTTTTTCTAACTAAATGCCTTACCTCTGCATCCTGGAAACTTCTTTTATGTTTCAAGTCCCTGAACTGTCATGGGATTTTGTAAGTATGCCATTTCTGACTCATATTTCTTATGAAAGATCTCAGGGTGACTATAAATTTTTACTCATTAGCATAATATCATTAAAAATTTTCCAGAAATGGACAAAATATCTTCAATATTTTAACCAGGGATAAAATTTGAGGAAAGAACACATTCCTCCATTCTATCTTTTTAATAAAACAAAAGAATTTATAACCATGACACAAGAGACTGTCGGTATAATGCTGTATTTCATGCAAAGGAAAGTGTTTGTGATTATCTTTGCTGGTTGAAAAATAAAATAATGTGTTTGCTAGTACAGCAACGAGATCCTTTCCTGGCTGATATTCTCATTTCAAACACCAATGTATTGTCAACAATGAACAAATATATTAAATCTTACAATCTGTAGTTAATTTCCATTATCATACTCTCTGGGTATCTGGTGCAGTCAAATATATTAATTGGGCAGGAAAGGAATTTGGTGTGTGTGTATATATATATATATATATATATATATATATATAAATATAAATATATATACATATATATACATATACATATTTAAAATAAAGGAGGAAGTGATATTTGCTATTTTTCTAGAGATTCACTAAGGATTTATGTTTCTTTTTCCTGAGACAGTTTCATGTCTTTTGCTAGGTCTTAACTCTAAGAACATCCGTCACACCTCATCATGGATATATGCCAGTAAACCGAGATATTCTTTCTATATAATTTGAGTATAAGAAATTGGTCACTGGATCTTTTCAGTATTATGAGAAGCACAATGAAGCTATGTTCAGACTAAAGTGTATACCACCTTAGCCTTGTCTATAATTGGTCTCATAGACAATCAAGAGACAATAGTTTATTGGTTCTAGGAGATACCACTTTGGGTATGTGGTTACTTATTGTTTAGGCCTTTGCATGAGCTATGAAGCTATTCACAGAGAAATCTTGTTGACTGAGAATTCACATTAGCTTAAGTCCAGTTTAGTTTTGGCCAAACATTTTGTGACAGATGGGCCAACTCCTTATGAGGCTTCCAGCATTTAATTCACTTAGATAACATCATCATTGATCCACAGCTACAGTGAACCAGAATAATCTGGTAACCAGAGTTATACAGTGGTGTATTGTACTAATCATGTTAGATTTATTCCTCTTGAGAGTCTAACAGTTTAAATAACATAAAATACAGTTCCTTTGGTTTCTCATTATTACAGTCTTTAGGAAATTATCTTCAAATGATATTTTTAAGGATGCATCAGCTTTTCACATAGACTCATTCTAATAGTTTCTCAATCCTATATCATGACAACAAAAATTTTATAACTTAAAAATAGCTTTTTAGATTTTTAGTAGGCAAATATTTGACCGTATTAACAATCTCGATAAAGAAATATACACATATTTTGCTTGTTACCATTGCTATAATCTCATCACTTTTTACTATCTTAATCAAGTAATGTCTTTCACTGTCTGCAATTAGTATACTAAGTGCTTGTTCAACAAGTTTGTATGGAGCAGAGTCATTCACCAGGCCTTTAACTTACCTTTGAATAATTTTTCCAAGTATATTAGTAGGTGCATGAGAGAATTTCAGCTTCATCAAGTATAAGCCATAAGTGAACTCAGGCTTTAATTAACCAACCTAAGAGTCTGATAAAGACCTTTCTTTATGTTGAGAACACTTTATTGAATGTCATAATCTTAGATAAAGAACAAAGTTTAATAATTTTTTTCTGATCCAATATCCATGTTTAAATATCAGTCATATTCTAACATGCAGAGTAATTCAGCCATATTTGTTCTATTCTTTGTGACATAGATTGGCAAGATGTTAAAGTTCATTTTATGTAAAAATTGTCTTCTCCAAAATTAACCCTTGCTCTTCTCAGTATAAAGTTGACTATTACTACACATTTGTACTAAAACTAAAGCAAACAAACAAAACAAACAGTAATATAATGTTCACAGGAGCACCCAGACCTGTCCCAACAGAGTCGCGAGACCCAAATGATAACACTAGTGATTTTTGTGGAAAAAAAGGAGACTGATAAGATAAAACATTATTTTACTAATGAAGTTTTGGATCACTAGATAATCTGCAGTTGAATTCTCTCTTCTCCAAGTGTTTAAAGATTTGTGTCAAATTAACTACTAAAGTTTGTATAGCATCCAAGAGTACAATTAGTGATGATAGTATGTGTGTGGGTGTATGATCACCCAGTTCAGCATAGACAACATATAAGGGGCTAATAAACAATTAAAACAGTTACTGTACAACACTAAGAAAAAAATACATAGTATTTTAAATTCACAATTGAGGTTTGTTTTATTTTTTTCCCACAAATCCATGGTTGGCAATTTGTAATCTTAAAATTTTGCCCTCTTTTGAAAGTTACATATAGCATATTGAAATACTTAGGCCTATATCTTGGTTATTTAAATTGCTGAATTCAACAAGTCACTTGACAAATTATATTCAGCTATGTACGACCACTGAAATAGTTTATGTCATTGAATGAAATAGATCAGAATGATCTACTTTTTCCTTATTTTAAAGTTATAGTAAAATATATATTTTACTATATATACCAGAATATATACTGGTATATATAGTATAAGTATATATACTTATAAGTATATATAAGTAAATAAGTATAGATATACTTATTTACCAGAATATCAGTTTAAGAAAATTTACTGAGGTATTTTCTTGGGACATATACTGTTTACTAAGAATTTGGACATTAAAAAACAGATAATTAAGTAAATATAAGATAGCTATGAAGAGCATATCTCGAAATGTGTGTGGAAAGTCAACAGTAAAATGGTATTGAATAATTGAAGGTAGATGCTTAGCAGTCAATGCAGCTGTGATGGTCATGCAGTGCTAAACAAGTCACCTCTTTTTGTCTGACAGGTTTACATTTTAGTCCACAGTTAATAGCACAAGCCTGTTGATCCTTTTCTTCCTCAGTAACTTATCTAACACCCTGTGTCACTTTGAAAGATAGTCATCAGTTAAGACAATTGCAGTTCCATTGCAAACTGATCTCTGTATTTTGTATTAAATGCATGTGGCATTTTTTAGAAAAAAAATAAAGAGGTCTTACTTTCCAGTTCTCGGGCCAAGATCCTATATGGTGTTGTGGCTCTATTTGGACTCTCTGACCTATGTACTGAAAAGAAGGTATGCTACACCTTCTATTAGTGTTTGTAGCTAGGAACCCTGGGAACCACAATTGTAATCCCACAGCAAAGAGAAGCATACTTGTGTAATAATTGTGCGTTGGGATTTAGGGGAACCAACCATTCTTTTTGAAGTTGATGCCCATTCTGAATGAAGGCATCTGATTTTTACCTGTTGTCTATAAACACGCTCAAAAACTCATGATTGGGGAAGTCGTAGGCCCTGTAGGAAAAATTGCTACAGTCATTTAACTAATTTACTGAAGAGTCATATAGTCATGTAAATACCTTGGTGAATATTCTTAGACAAATTCTATCTCAGCCTTAATCAGACAGGATTCTCTTTGCAGTCAAGCAACCGTGAAGGCAACGACTTATTTTTAAGTTATTAAAATTAAATATTAAAATATTTAAGTGATGCTAGAATGCTCAGTCTTTTATCTGTACCCAACTCAACACTCAGGGATAATCATGTAAAGGGAGTGGAAAGAAAATATAAGGTGGGGTACAAACAAAAGGACTTGGAAATGACTCCTTTTGGCTAGGATATGAATACTGAAATCATGAAATCCCAGCTACTATGACTATGTCCACAGGACTTGGGGGAAACGAAATATGTAGTAGTCTTTGCTGAACTCCTGGTTTTTTTATAGGTTCTGTGAGAGAAGCAATAGTTTTCTTGGGTGAACTATTCACTAAAAAGCTCACCCGCTCTAATGGGTAGTTACAAAGGTTTAGTCAAAGAGAAAGCTCTAGCTAAACTCAGTGGGCAATAGAATGACCATAATGACATAGATATAAGTAGTAAGGAGGCCCCTTGTTTGTTTCCCGACTGCCCAGATTCCTGAAATATCCACACAGAAACTGTATTAATTAGTAACTACTTGGCCAATTACTTAAATGTATTGCTAGCTAGCTCTTACATCTAGAATTGACCCATATCCATTATTTTATATTTTACCATGAGGCTCATGGCCTACCGGCAAGATTTCAGCATGTCTGTCTCTTGAAGCAGTTCCATGTCTTCTCTGCTGCCTCCGCCTTCCTTCTCCCAGCATTCAGTTTAGTTTTCCTCGCCTAGCTCTGTTCTACCTTATCAGGCCAAGCCAGTTTCTTTATTAACCAATGGTATTCACAGCATACAGAGAGGACTCCTACATCAGACGTAGAAAGTGATTTTTTTATGGAGGATGAGAAGTTGTCAGGGGTGGCAGGGAAATCAAAGAACATGTAGGATTAGAGCAATCAATGATCTCAATGTTACTCTCCTATGTGCTCTATAAGATAAGAAGTAAAAACTCTTAAAGTGGCCTAATTGAGAAAACTTGTATATTATTTATGGAAGGTTAAAATAAGGCCTATGGACTGAAATATGAGTTAAGTCTACTAAAAGTGTGTGCTTGGATGCTGTAAGGGGTCCAAAGATGTGAAGCAATGTTATTCCAGTTTGTTAAGATTCTCTAGAAGACCTTTGCTTTTGTAGGCATCTTTTAAAACTAAAGGCCCTTATTTTAAAAATGTTTATGGTCAGAAAACAAAATCAGTAGTGTGTAGAAGAAACAGTATGTATCAGACTCAGTAATTTGTACTGTGCTAGCAAGTTCAACTGTTCAGTCTGGAAGTAGACCTGCTGGGTAGTTTCAGAACAGATTGATCACAATCCTCTAAACTCTTTATATTTTATAGTATAACTTCTTATAAAATCCTTTGTATACTATTGTATAACTTATAAAATCTTTTTACACTATTAGAAAAAAACTCAACAAGTACATATTTTATTAAACTTCACAGGTAGACTGCTAATGTCATTTGGTGACATCATAATTCTGCAATCGAGTGAAATTTTACATCCAGGTAAGGCCATTTCCATCAAATTCCTGGATTGTCCACGACAAAGCCCACATTAGAATAATGACGACAGGTTGTAAAGCACCTAGCCATGGTAACACGGATGTCGCTGTACATTTGTGTTTGTAAGCCGCAATGTAAACTGAGAAGTCAGATAAAGGCTGTTTGTAAATATTTGCAGTCTATTACATGGATAACTGCTGCATCCACATTTGGGTATATTTTTAGATTTCTAACAAAATACACATGCTCACTTACCATATTACAATGAGAGAGGTTTATTTAAAGCAAAAATCAAATATGATAAAATATGCATTCATAGTCTCACATTAGCCCACACTCTGGTTTACACAATAAACTAAATTTTTTTTTTAGCATTATTGTGGTTCATATTTGTACTGAGTATTTTTCTCATGGTTGCAGCAAAGTACACAATCAGAGCAACTTAAGGGGGAAAAACTCATTTTGACACGCAGCTTGAATGCACAGACCATCACAGAGGCACAGTATCATTGGCAGAAACCTGAAGAAGCTGGTACGTTTCATCTGCAATAAGCAAACTGAATGATGAACGTGGTTGTTCAGGTAGATTTCTCATTTTAAATACAAGATCCAAACCCAGGGAACGGTGTCATCCTAATTCATTTTTTTGTGCATAGTCTCCCTTCAGTTAACTCAGTCTAGAAACTCCTTCCCAGACATGCCTTGAGATTTGTTTCTAAGGTGATATAATTACTATCATGATGACACTCTGGATTAACCATGAAACGAGGCTGCCCCTATTCAGTCAGCAATATGCTTCTTTAGGCCATGCAAGCCATTATTTCTGTTGAATATAGACAATTGGGTGGGCTGTGAATTTTGTTTTTATTTAAAGGAAGGTAGCAGTGTTCTGTGCCTGTGTGTGTTTTTCCAGGCCAACACTAGCAAGTGCTGAAATGAATATTCAGGAGGATAAACAGACACAGAAGGATCTACTTAGTATGCTATTGTTTGTGATTTAAACACTTTATGAGAAAGAAAGAAAGCGCATAATTGGACATTATAATTATGCGTAGGATAGAGAAAAACCATGAAAATATACAAAAACTTCTTAAAACACAGTTAAAATTTATTAGAAAAATATAAATAACAAATGAGATAATACAAAATAAATAGCTAAAGGATAAATACATCTTTAGAGTTAAATTATTTCTTTAATAGATTTTTATAGATTTGCTTTGTATAATTAAAGATTATTCATAGCTTTGAGATCAAAGCTAAGATTCGTATGTAGAAGGCATATACTCTGTTACTGTGGTACATTTTTGGTCCTTTGTGTTATTTTTTTTTCACTTCTTAGAGACAGAATTTGGTTAAAACTTTAAAGCAAGTTTGGAACTATGTTGCTGAGAACAGATGATACTTGAATTACAAATCCTATTGTCCCTGTCTCACAAGTGCTGGAATTATAAGAATGCACTACCATGCCTGGTCAATAGTTAGATGTTTTAGCTATATATGTACATGTCTTCTGAATATATATATACATATATATATATACATATATATGTGTGTGTATTCATGCATGTGTATGTGTATCTTACTTACAGCAATAATTTTTTAAATAATGTGGTCATATATATATATGTTCTGGTGGTTAAAATTTATGATTTAATGTAACTTCTCACTAATAAATCATGATTAAGTCTTCCTATAGATTAACACTCAACACTGAAAATAGTGAATGCGAGACCAAATTCTATAAAGAAGGACAAAAATTACTCATATTGGAAATATGGCTTTAGAATTTATAATAATTTTCCTTTATTGGGCTATTAATCAATTAATTTGTGACAGGGTTATAGGTATCCTAGAATTAACTTAAACTAATAAGAAATATTTTATTTATTTATTTATTTATTTATTTAGTGTGTGTGTGTGTGTGTGTGTGTGTGTGTGTGTGTGTGTGTGTGTGTATGTTTATGTGAGTGCATAGCACATGTGGTTGGATACCCACAGAGGCCAGAAATGAACCACATCTCTTGAAGCTGGTTCTAGAAGTTGTGAGCTGCTCAACATGAGTGCTGAGAACAGAACATGGATCCTCTAGATGATCAACTTGCTTTCTTAATCATTAATTCTTCTCCAGCATCAAGTCTTAAATGCGTGAGATGACTGAGGAATTTGAAACCCTGATATTCTAGTTACTGCTCCCACATGCTGAGATCACAGACTCTCAATTACTCACTGTGGATGTCCAAAAATGTGAGCTTATTTCCACCTTATCTGAAGGTTGAGAACTCTAGCTTGTTCAAAGTTGTTGACAACAAGTGTGAGTATAACCCTGACCTAGGGTGTAGTTATGTGGTATTTTGAACATTTAGATTGCCCAGACAGGTAGATCCGCTCCATCCTGACCAAAAGTCAGAGAATTTAGGCATCCTTCTACTCCTCCTTTTGAATTAGGAGGTTTGACATAGGGTCTGCTTTCCGGATACCTGGTATAGGTTGGGATCACTGCCTAAACAATAAAATGCTTTTCTCAAAATTTACTGACTTGATATGGCAAGTATTAAAGAAAGTAACTGTTCTAATTGTTCTTGGTATCAGTGGTTAAAGCAGTCTTTTGCCTTCTCCCCCATGTTCTATTGGGGTATAAAAGTGTATGGAAAATTAAATGCGGTCAAATTTCAATTTTTGCTGGAACTTCCTCCTAATACCATTCTTTGCTTCTGTTTGTTATATTCACTCGCATCTTCGAACTCTTTACTTTTTTTTATAATCTCCATTATCCATATCCTGGTAAGTGGTGTACTTGACAACTCACATTTTTGAGAGGTCTTATAATTCTTATAATTGTATACAAGAAACATTTAATTTTATTATTGTTAGATTATATGAAAGTATACAATTTCACTATTTTTAGTAACATTAGTATATCATGGTAAATGTGTTTTGAAGGTAAATAAATGAAGGTATCACTCTTATTACCTGGTGCAATTATTGCAATCACTTTCATACTAAATAAGTACCAGAATTTGTAATTTTTTTTTGTTTTTACTTGGTTTTTTCTTGAAGCACAGTTTGGTTATTAGTTTGGAATGGCCAATAACTCACTGTGTGATGTATGTATGTATTATATATGTATGTATGTATAGTATGGAGCAAGTCAGTATTTGTGCCCTAATCTTTCTGAATCTGTCATGTGTGCTGGCCCTATACATATCTTTGGTTATCATTAATATGCTATAAATAAAATACTGTATATGTTTGATATTATATAAAACTAAACTGTTGATGATTATTCACAAAATAAGAAGTACATCGATAATATTATATGCCTTGGAATAACTTTAAAGTTTAAATCTATTTGGAAGAAAATAATAGTTGCATTACAGTAAAGAAATTACTGTGTTTGGCAGTCAAACTAATACTTTTAAAACTACTTCTATCAGTTTCATTTCATTTGTTTATAAAATATCAACAGACTATGAATTTTGAGAATTTAAAACAGGTACAATTTCAATATTTTATGGTTTTCAAAATCAAAAAGCTAAAAACAAAAAAACATTATTTTCATGTATTTATGAGCAAAGTGCACTTCAGAAAATTAGATACATATAGTATCATCATTTTGTATAAAATTAACTTCTCAGAACTGGATGTCTAAATGGTTATGAGAACTGACTTATTATCAGAGGTCCCATGTCTAATTCCCAGTATCTATAAGGAGCCTTCAGACCATCAGTGACTTTAGTACCAGTATATAATATTCTCTTCTGACCTCTGTTGGCACCACTGTTGTGAATAGTCATACCTGTAGGTAACAGTAATACAATGAGGTATGTTATTAAAAAATAACATTTCATTTTCAGTACTGAGGATTAAACTAGGGTTTTCCATGTGGAATGCAAGCATTCTATCTTTGTGTTGTGTCCAAGTCTAAGTCGGACCACATTTTCAAATCTTACATCTTGTGTAATAAGAGTACTATACTTTAAGGTTATAAGAACTCATTAATTAGCATAAATATTATATTTCTGCATACAGAACATTTCAAGAATTAGAGAAGATAAGCTCTATATTTTCATAACTGTTAAAATAACAGACTAATTATGATCAAGTTACAATAAAATAAATATATCATAAAGATTCTAATGTCCAAGATTGAAAATTAATGTCCTCAACGATGCACAAACGGAAAACCAAACTTGGTGATATATATATATATATATATATATATATATATATATATATATATATATATGAATGAAATGGTTTCTTTGTAAAATATAGTGAGTAATATTTGTGGATGTAATACAAATTCAATCCAGGGGGTTATCTGATGCAACAAGGAAGAAAGGAAGACATTGCCAGCACGGATGTGTTTAACTACTAAGCCAAGAGATATAGATTTTATCTTACTAGTTCATGAGTCATAAGTAAGCACAATTGGGGGAAAAATGGAAAGATATAATTAGAGTAATATCATTTCAAAACACAACATATATGCTCTATTTTGGCTTTTCATATTTTATTTCTTGTTATATTGAGACTTTCTCGCTTCTCATTGAATTTAGCACAAGTATCTGGTGCCAAGAGATCACATTAATCTGCCTCAAACCTCTTTGCAATATACTACATTTCAACCAGTCATGGGGGTGACTGGAGCTGTGCAGAGATGGCCTAATCTTTTCTAAAGGAAGTAGATTGAATTTTTAGCTGACTAAGTTTCTAGTCTCGTTCATGATGGATAGATGTTTCCTGAAGACGCCTTTGAATTCTCTTACTTGAATTTTCAGCGTGAAAAAACAATAGAACCACTGTTTCAGTAGGCTGTTTGGGGATTTTTTTGATCCTGATTCTCTCCGTCATAAATCAATTTTCAGTAATAGTATACAGAAACCTTTGAGCACATCATGCTCCCCAATGTGTAGAATACATGCTCAGAAAAGAAAATTAATTGAGCAATATCCTAGACACTGTCACACTCACATTGCTTAATAAGGTGAGCCTCTTCCTCTGGAGAACTGGGGGCTTCCTGATGCTCCCTGAGTTCAGATTACCTGAGTGAATCCACTGCTACAAAGAAACAAAGCAATTTTATCAGGGAAATTACATCCCAGGAAGAGGAATTATTGTACCGCGTGCTGTGCTTCCTCTGTGTTGCATGATTTATATAGAACTTTAACACAATATATACCACACAGTACTTAAACAGTGTTATTTGATCTTCAGAAGAAATTAATCTACATGAAATGTAGAAGCCCCTGGCAGTATGACTTTTCCAGAGAAATTATTTTATGGCCCAGGTTACAGATTGAAAATACATTGTCCATTTTTACAGTGTTCCACAGTAGAGGAGCCGTACTGTGTTCACAACAGTCAATGAGATGTGAATATAAAACCTGTTTTAGTGACTGAAGCAGTTTGGCATAACATTGAAAAAGTCTCATTGGTCCTGTCAGAGCTAAAATGTATGCTTAAAATATCCTGAAATTTAGGCATAGTCTGTGATTCATTTATTTTCCTAGCCTGACTTAAGGTATTAATCACTTTTGGGTTGTGTGCTTTGTTTGCTTGACCCCCTCTGTACCTTCACCCAGTTGTTAAATCGAATTTCTCATAAAAAATATTCATTTCTCTTTAGAAAATGCCTCCATGTGTTATATATACTACAAAATATATAATTTTTATTTACTTATTCTTCACAATATAATTCTTTGGAATTCTGATCCTCTTCCCTTGGCCACCTGAATGCTGGCATTATAGACATCCACCATCATAGCCTACCTAACAGTTACTTTGTGTAGTCTATATAGGGTTTTTACATGGCAAAAAGGTATAGCTGAGAAAGATGAATGAGAAGTAGTAGAGGTGATTAATGATACCCATCTCTGCATGATACAAGCACCATCATTTGCTGATATTAGTGATGAGCAACCCTCACTCTTTCTCTTCACATAGTCTCCTGAAAAGATATCACTTCATTCCTAATACAGGTGTTATTCTAAGACAATGAACCCAGTGTCTATAAGAGTGTGGGGAAAGGAAACTCCTATTGAACCAGTGCGTGTTAGCCTCTGCATTTTATTAAATGCTCTGGTAGTCCTCCACAAAGCTACTAACATCCTTCCTGCTGTAAAGAAGAAATGAAGGCACAGAGGGAAATACAACATTTTGAGAATAACTGAATGGCAGAAATCTGTTTCACAATGAAGCAGCAGGATCACCCAAATTTGGACCACTAGGGCTATGTCATCTTACGTTGACATTCAGTAATTCAGCTTAAAAATTATTGCAAGAATTTGTCTTATTAACTGAAAAAAAGTTTTCAGTAGAATTATTTAGAATAAAAAATATATATGATTTATATGTGTAACACATCATTTTCACTATTTAGCCCTTCTATAGGGCAAAACTATATATCTAAGGAAGGTTATTAGGCTATTGCTGTAATTGATAGTACAAGAGTTCATTTTGAATCTACAGTTTTATTTTTAAGAACGGCTTATTTCTTTTTGAGTTTTTTTAATATTTAAATTCAAAGTTTATTAAATTATAAAAGTTTCCATTTCCGCCCCTCCTCCCAACACCCTCCCACTCCCCCCCTCCCCCTCCTCCTCCCTCTCCATCCCTAAGAGCAATCAGGGCTTACTGCCCTGTGGGGAGTTCAAGTTCCTCCCCCCTCCCTCCAGGTCCAGCAAGGTGAGTATCCAAACAGACTGGATCCCAAAAATCCAGTATATGCAGAGGAAACAAGTTCCAGTGTCATTGTCAATGGCTTTTCAGAAAGACTCCGGGCCAGCCACATTCAGAGAATCTGGTTGGATCACGTGCTCATTCAGTTCCAGTCCAACTGGCCTTTGTGAACTTTCATTAGATCAGTCCCCTTGTATCAGTGGGTGATCGCACCCCTCGCGGTACTGATTTCCTTTTTCAAGTCCTTCCTCCTTCTGCTCCTCATTTGGACCATGGAGGGCTCAGTCCGGTGCTCCAATGTGGGTCTCCATCTGTATCGCCATCCATCATCGGATGAAGGTTCCCTCTGGTCTTGCCTTCTTTGCTCATGTTCTCTTTCCTTCTGCTTCTCGTTTGGACCTAGGGAGTTAAGTCCAGTGTTCCAATGTGGGTCTCTGTCTCTATCTCCATCCATCGCCAGATGAAGGTTCTATGGTGATAAGCAAAATATTCATCAGTATGGTTATAGGCCAGGGCCGGTTCAGGCACCCTCTCCTCTGTCCAGAGAACAATCTTTCACGATAGCCACAAATAGCATAAAATATCTTGGGATAACTCTGACCAAGGAAGTAAAAGATCTATTTGACAAGAACTTTAAGTCTTTGAAGAAAGAAATTGAGGAGGATACCGGAAAATGGAAAGATCTCCCTTGCTCTTGGATTGGGAGGATCAACATAGTAAAAATGGCAATTCTACCAAGAGCAATCTATAGATTCAATGCAATCCCCATCAAAATCCCATCAAACTTCTTCACAGACCCTGAGAGAATAATAATTAATTTTATATGGAAAAACAAAAAACCCAGGATAGCCAAAACAATCTTATATAATAAAGGAACGTCTGGAGGTATAACCATCCCTGACTTCAAACTCTATTACACAGCTACAGTATTGAAAACAGCTTGGTACTGGCATAAGAACAGGGAAGTCGACCTATGGAATCGAATAGAAGACCCAGATATTAACCCACAAGCCTATGAACACTTGATTTTCGACAAGGGGGCTAAAGGTGTGCAATGGAAGAAGGAAAGCATCTTTAACAAATGGTGCTGGCATAACTGATGTCAACCTGTAGAAGAATGAAAGTAGATCCATATCTATCACCATGCACAAAACTCAAGTCCAAATGGATTAAAGACCTCAACATTAATCTGACCACTTTGAACCAGATAGAAGAGAAAGTGGGAAGTAATCTACAAGATATAGACACAGGAGACCACTTCCTAAGTAGAACCCCAGTAGCACAGACAATAAGAGAATCAATGAATCAATGGGACCTCCTGAAACTGAGAAGCTTCTGTAAAGCAAAGGACAGCATCAGTAAGACAAAAAGGCTACGTTCTGACTGGGAGAAGATCTTCACCAACCCCTCATCAGATAAAGGTCTTTTTGAGTTTTTAATAGCATTGAGTATATTTCATGAAGGAAAATGAATAAAAAATAAAATTACATCTATTATAACAGCAAACTGGAAAAAGTACTTTGAATAATGATTCAAATATGTATGGAATCTATGTGTTAGATAAGCATATGAAATTATTAGAGTCATGTTGTCCTATAGGTCCAGGAAAATGTTTACGGACCTTTATATTATTTTTTGTGTCATTTTTAAAACTCCAAAAAACAGAAGCATCTTATTCTCTGCAACCTTCAACCCACTGATACAAGGGGACTGATCTAATGAGAGTTCACCAAGGCCAGTTGGACTGGGACTGAATGAGCACGTGATCCAACCAGATTCTCTGAATGTGGCTGGCCCGGAGTCTTTCTGAAAAGCCATTGACAATGACACTGGGACTTGTTTCCTCTGCATATACCGGATTTTTGGGATCCAGTCTGTTTGGATACTCACCTTCCTGGAACTGGAGGGAGCGGGGAGGAACTTGAACTACCCACAGGGCAGGAAACCCTGACTGTTCTTAGGAATGGAGAGGGAGGAGAAGAGGGAGTGGAGGAAGTGGGAGGGTGTTGGGAGGAGGGGCAGAAATGGAAACTTTTATAATTTAATAAACTTTGAAAAAAATGTAACATCATAATTACATTCCAAAAAAAGTAAAGAATATAATGAAGAGTTGCTAGCATCCATTATTTTCTGATTAAGTATATCCTATATATATTACCAAAATTAGAATATTTTAATGCATTATAATGTATATTAATCTAAGCATCTTCCATTAAATTCAATAGAGTCTATAAGACAAATTATTCTAAAATAATTTAACTGTGACATATATAATATATTAGATTATATACTATATATCATATATAACAAACTACTTTTTGAAAATTACTAAAAAGTAACTTAGAATTTCCTAATTAGTTAGTACTAAATAGATAATTGAATATTTAGATACTTTACAGAAAAAATTATTTGATGAGCCCATATTCACTTTTATATGCCCACATTTCTCTTTTATTTAATAGTTTTCATTGAGTTATATATATTTCTTCACTCCCCTTCTTTTCTCTCTCCTCCCCTTCTACCCTTTACCATGGCTAGCATGCTCTCAATTTACACAAGAGATCTTTTCTTTTTCTGCTTCCTATGTATATTAAGGTCATCTTTGTTGTCTAGGTTCCTGGGGTTTGTGAATTTTAGGCTGGTTTTTCTTTGCTTTATGTCTAAAAGTCACTTGTAAGTGAGTACATCCTATATTTGTCTCTCTGTGTCTGCCTTGTATCATTCAATATGATGTTTTCTGGATCCATCCATTTGTCTGCAAATTTCAAAATGTCATTATTATTTTTTCCCACTGTGTAGTACTACTTTGTTTAAATATACCACATTTTACTTATCTTTTCTTTGGTCAAAGAGCACTTAGGTTGTTTCTAAGTTCTGGCTATTACAAATAATGCTGCTATTAATATAGCAGAGCACATATCCTTGTGGTACAATTGAGCATTCTTTGGGTATGTAACCAAAAGTGGTATTGCTGGGTCTTGAGGTAGGTTGTTTCCTAATTTTCTGAGAAATTGCCACACTGACATCCAAAGGGGCTGTATCAGTTTGCACTTCCACCAGAAATGCAGGAATGTTCCCTTTATCTCACATCTTCTCCAGCATAAGTTGTCTTCAGTGTTTTTGATCTTGGTTATTCTTACAGGTGTAAGATGGAATCTCAGAGTTGTTTTGACTTGCATTTCTCTGATAGCTAAGGATGTTGAGCATTTCCTTAAGTGTCTTTCAGCCATTTTTTATTCCTCTGTTGAGAGTTCTCTGTTTAGGTATGTACCCCTTTTTGTATTGGATTTTTTGTTCTTTTGATAACCAATTCCTTGAATTCTATGAATATTTTGGAGTTCAGCTCTCTGTCCAATGTGGGGTTGGTAAAGATCTTTTCCCTTTTTGTCGGCTCCTGTTTTGCCTTTTTGACTGTGTCCTTTGCTTTACAGAAGCTTCTCAGTTTCATAAAGACCCATTTATTAATTGTTCTGGTTATGTCTAGGAAAAATTTTGCTGAGATTTTGATGGACATTGCATTGAATCTCTAAGTTGCTTTTGATAAGACTACCATTAGCTGGTGATATGATAGTCTATATAAGTTATTCCAAAAATTATATCAAAGAACTCCTATAACTCATAAGCACCTTCAGTAATGTAGCAGAATCCAAGATCAACTCAAAAATATCAGTATCCCTCATTTATACAGATGATTTACGGACTAAGAAAAAAATCAGAGAAACATCATCTTTTCCAATAGCCACAAATAACATAAACCATCTCAGAGTAACTCTAACCAAACAAGTGGAAGACATGTGTGAGAAGAACTTTAAATCTGTGAAGAAAGAAATTGAAGAAGACGCCAGCAAATGGAAAGATCCCCATGCCCTTGGGTAGGAAGAATTAACATACTATCCATTTTTAATACCCAAATTTCCTTCTTAAAAATCAGACAAAGATTACTACATCTTTACTTTTGAAAACTTAATACCATAGTATATTAGTATAACTTTAATTCAATGCCTCTGTCACTAAAGCAAGCATTAACTCCTCAGTTTGGGTAGGCAGTACCAGATATCTCTACTCACCTATTAGGGTTGTCATTTTGGGTATACGAAAAATACATTTTTTTCCTCACTTTGGAAAGTGGTATTTTAAATAACAGTAAATTTCCTAATTTAGAGACAGAATGGAATTGAGTTTATTTTGAACCACATATATTTGGTTACATTTAGCGATTTTGATTTTGACACACATTGGGTCTATAGAAATGAAACAGATCTTAGGTATAGAAAAAGAAAAGAGATGCAAATGTGAAAAACTTTGTCAGCTTCGCTAAGTATAGCAACATAAAAGTTTTCCTTGCAGCACTGTCAGGCAGAACTTAGCTCAGTGAAATGACATAAGGGCACATTTGTCCTAGAGAGGACAGGATAATCTCATGTGCAGTGTCTTCAACCTTATCCCCTCATATTGGACACTGATGACTGCCTTGATTACCATAATTCACATAAATTAATAACATAATTTCAGATTATAATAAACAAGTTACAGCATGTAAAACTTTATAATCAAAAACAAATGAGAAGTAAACCTATGTTGCAATTATTTGAATGACTAATAGATAAAAGAATATTTACTTTTAGGATGTTTTTAGAAAAAAATTCAATTCCCTAAAACTAAAATCATATAAAATACCCTATTGAATAAAATCACCTACAAATGATGATGGGTCCTGAATTGTTATGTGAAATAGCTAAATATTCATATAATACAAAATCTGGATTATCATTTGCTGTTCTATTTTTATGTGTTTACAGTTACCATTTCATTCAAAAATGCAAATGTATGCAACATGATTTTACTATTTTGCAAATGGTTGTTTACATTTTCTGGTTGCTCAGAATATTTTCAAGAACCTCTATTATCTTCGACACTTTTCGAATATTTTGTTAGCTGGAATAAATTGCTGACAACCTAGAGCATCTAGATGCTGTTTGAAGGACTCCAAAATGACAAATTTGCATATGAATTTTAATGGAATTATCATGTAAAAATGTAATTAAAAGGTTCCACATATACTTTGAAGTGCAGTTGGCCAAAGAAAGAAGTGCATGTATCCTTTGCATAGCTATCCTCACACCCCCTAGCCCCCCAAAAAACCCTCTGAGTGGCATGTAACTAAGTGGCATCAACTCACTTTGAACTTAGATATAAGTTGTCTTAGATATGTTGGAAGCTTTTCTTCCTAAATTATATGTGCAGATAATGTTATTATTACCCTGTACATATAACTTATTGCCCCGACTCAAAGCAGCATATGGATTCATAATATTTTCAATTATATCAGAAGAAGCTACTTTAGGTCATTGTGGTAATTTTCATGATGTGATTAAATTTTGCTAGAAAAATAGCTCATTAAATTACTTGTATTTTCAAGCATAGTCCAGGAAAATATTCCAGAAACTGAAATATAGTTCAAAACCTGAAACACTTCTGCTCACAAACATTTGTAGTCAGGGATATTGTGTGTATAATAATTTTTTAAAACTACCATTGTGTTTTATTCTAGGTCCCCAGTGTGCAGAGGGATTTCAATAAGGAATACCAGGTGCTGTCTCTTGTATCAGAGATGCTGGGAAATTGGTTTATGAGTGTACCATTAGAGATAGAAGAACTTTAACCAAGCGCTGGATCATTTCGACAGTCCTATGAGCAGTAAGGCTTTTGGTAAAACCCCGAATCTATATTAAATTTCTACATGTAGCACACAGTTTTGTTATTTAATATACAATAGGAGAGCTTTAATTTGTTCCAGTCTTTAAGATAATTGTTCATTAAATGTGTTTTTTCTACTATCCTCTTTCTTCATTTTATTTTATTTTTTACATTTTCCTTTAATGTTTTTCATTTTACATACCAACCCCAATTTCCCCTCACTTCCCTTCTACCACTCCCTCATCTACTTCTCAGAGGGGTTAAAGACTTCCCTGGGGAGTCACAAAGTCTCGTATACCAACTGAGGCACAACCAAGGCCCTTCTCTGTGTATCAAGTGTGAACAAGGTATCACACCATGGGAAAAGGGCTCCAAAAATGCCAGTTCATGAACCCAGGATAAGTCCTGGTCCCACTACCAGTGCCCCTCCTCCCCTAATAAATCTAGTCTCATAACTGTCACCCACAATCAGAGGGCCAAGTTCATTTCCATGCAGGTCACCAGCTGTCAGTCCAGAGTCCATGAGCACCCACTAACTTGGGTCACTGTCTCTGTGATTTTCCCAATCATGATCTTGACCTGACTTGCTCAGAAACTAGTGGTGCTACAACTGCAAGACTCATTTTATTTTATTTTAAATACTGCCTTCTTTATGTATCCTTTGGTACCTAGAACTGGTTATGTACCTGGAAGGACTAGAGCAAGCCTCCATCCTGACCTGTAGGGTAGAGTGCAAGACCCTCAAACTCAGACCACCATGACGATCTTTGGCTTAGTTTTGAATTCAAGGATGTAAATGCCATGTTGGAAAGAAATAAAATGATGCCAACCTGAAATATATTTCTTTCACTTATCACATTACCATTCTGATTATCATTTATATTATCTTTCTTCCTTATTATTCTCCTCATTTTTATAAAAATCCATCTGCATTTCTTGATGCTCTTTTGCACTATACATTTCTTAAATTTACAATATTTTTATGGATTTATAAGTCAAGATATAGATATTTGTGAATAACATATTACAAGTTTACTTTCTTAAAATAATTGTAAACTGATTATTTAAAGTTGTGTCTAGTTATTGGAGAACAATGACTTTTATCTCAGTGTGGAATAATTCAATCACAATATTAACATATTCATTGCTTCAAACACATCCGCTTTGTTGAAAATATTTGAAATTAGCTCTCAGAAATATGGAATAATCTGTTATGGATATCATTCTTCACAATCTATAATTTCAGCAACTTTTGAAGAATATTACAGAATAACATTGCCAACATCGGCATTAAACAATAGAAACTTTTCACATTTTACATTTCTTCATGAATCTTAAATTTGGCTTTATTAGTTAGTGAGCTTCCAATACAGCTAGCTTGTTACTCACAATTTATTGTCTTAAACTATTAAATTTCCATGGAAGTCCTACTGTTTCTAATCCTGTAACTATTAATATAGCTTATATTTATATCCATATTTTTAATCTTCAACATAATGTTTTATATATGTTTATAATTTTGGAATGCTAGGGATTTATTTGTGGTTGTTGAATTTCTACTACTATCTTGTTCAAGAGGCACAACAAGACAAAACTTGTGCTAGTTTTCATAAAGTACAGAAGGTAAATAAAATACACGTTAAAGGCCAAATTCATTATATCATTTTTGAATTAAAGTTTCTGGTTTGGTTTCATTTGTCCAGGGCTAAGTAATTATTTTTTCACATTCATTTCTGATGTGTAAATTAGTTATTAAAGATTTATTATTTAAAAAGCAGAACAACACAAGATGAAAGCAAAAACTTCCTTTTTTTAATCAATGAAGGAAACTACATTGACCAGTACACTGTCATGGCTTAGTGTGATGGACAGTGTTTATGAGACTCGATGTGCCATGTTAGAGAACAGGGTTTCACCAATTCAGCCGTGTTTGGGTGACAATTCAAGCAAAATGCCCTGAAGACTGCATTTTGAAGAAAAGAGGTACCATGGGGAGCAGAGGATACTGTGTCCTTGTTCATTCGAAGGACATTTCCTGCAATACTTGTACTCAGTGAACTCCAGGGATCCCAGGACATTTATACTCATTCTGAGAGCATTAGATACCTCTTGGTTGTGATGTGAGATAGGAAACACTGAAGAGACTCCATTCTTCTAGTCGATGCTTCTGATTTTTGGGGTATTGACTAACCATGGGTAATTTGCTCCTGTTTTTCATTACTTCTTAATCTTTTTTTTATTTTTTATTTTTTAAAGTAATTTTATTAAATTATAAAAGTTTCCATTTCCGCCCCTCCACCCACCACCCTCTCACTCCCCCCACTCCCTCTCCTCCTCCCTCTCCATCCCTAAGAGCAGTCAGGTTTTCCTGCCCTGTGGGAAGCTCAAATTCCTTCCCCCTCCCTCCAGGTCCAGGAAGGTGAGTGTCCAGAGAGACTGGATCCGCAAAATCCAGTATATGCAGAGGAAACAAGTCCCAGTGCCCTTGTCAATGGATTTCAGAAAGACTCCGGGCCAGCCACATTCAGAGAATCCGGCCACATTCAGAGAATCTGGATGGATTGCGTCCTCGTTCAGTCCCAGTCCAACTGGCCTTGGTAAACTCTCATTAGATCCGTCCCCTTGTATCAGTGGGTTATCGCCTCCCTCGCAGTCCTTATTTCCTTTTTCATTTTCTTCATCCTTCTGCTCCTCATTTGGACCTTGGGGGGCTCAGTCCGGTGCTCCAAAGTGGGTCTCCGTCTGTATCGCCATCCATCGTGGGATGAAGGTTCTCTCTGATCTTGCCTTCTTTGCTCACGTTCTCTTTCCTTCTGCTTCTCGTTTAGACCTAGGGAGTTAAGTCAAGTGTTCCGATGTGGGTCTCTGTCTCTATCTCCATCCATCGCCAGATGAAGATTCTATGGTGATAAACAAAATATTCATCAGTATGGTTATGGGCAAAGGCCGATTCAGGCACCCTCTCCTCTGTCCAGAGAACAATCTGGGGATCTCTCCTTGGACCTGGGATCCCATTTATAATCAAGTCTCCTGTAAACCCTAAAATGACTCCCTTAGTTGAAAAATATTCTTCCCTGATCCCATATCCATCCTTCCTCCCTCCCCCCCCATCCCAGTCCACCGAGCTTTCCCCATTCCTCCCCTACTCCCTTCTCTCTAACCCTCTCCCCTTCCAACAACCCTCCCAGCCCCCCAAGCACCCGAGGTTACCTGGGACTCTTGTCTATTTCCCATCTCCAGGAGGATAGCTACATGATTTTCATCAGGTTCACCTTCTTATTTAGCTTCTCTAGGATCACGAATAATAGGCTCAGAGACCTTTAATTATGGTTAGAATTCACTTATGAGTGAATACATACCATATTTTTCATTTTGGGTCTGGCTTACCTAACTCAGTAAAGCGTTTTCTATTTCCATCCATTTGCATGCAAATTCAAGATGCCATTGTTTTTTACCGCTGAGTAAAACTCTAATGTGTATATGTTCCACACCTTTTTTAACCATTCTTCTATTGAGGGGCACCTAGGTTGTTTCCAGGTTCTGGCTTTTACAAATAGTGCTGCTATGAACATAGTTGAACAAACGCTTTTGTAGTATGTAAGGGCATCTCTTGGGTATATTCCCAAGAGTGGAATTGCTGGGTCCTGAGGGAGGTTGACTCCCAGTTTCCTGAGAAACCGCCACACTGATTTCCAGAGTGGCTGCACGAGTTTGCATTCCCACCAACAATGGATGAGTGTTCCCCTCATTCCACATCCTCTCCAGCATAGGCTATCATTGGTGTTTTTGAGTTTGGCTATTCTAACAGGTGTAAGATGATATCTCAAAGTTGTTTTGATTTGCATTTCCCTGATCACTAAGGATGTTGAGCATGACCTTACGTGCCTTTTGGCCATTCGAAGTTCATCTGTTGTGAATTCTCTGTTCAGTTCAGTATCCCATTTTTAATTGGGTTAATTAGAGTTTCAGTGTCTAGTTTCATGAGTTCTTTGCTTATTTTGGAGATCAGACCTTTGTCTGATGAGGGGTTGGTGATGATCTTCTCCCAGTCAGAAGGTATCCTTTTTGTCTTACTGACAGTGTCCTTTGCTTTGCAGAAGCTTCTAAGTTTCAGTAGGTCCCATTTATTCATTGTTTCTCTTATTGTCTGCGCTCTTGGTGTTCTGCTAAGGAAGTGGTCTCCTGTGACTATATCTTGTAGACTACTTCCCACTTTCTCTTCTATCTGGTTCAAAGTGGTCAGATTAATGTTGAGGTCTTTAATCCATTTGGACCTGAGTTTTATGCATGGTGATAGATATGGATCTATTTTCATTCTTCTACAGGTTGACATCCAGTTATGCCAGCACCATTTGTTAAAGATGCTTTCCTTCTTCCATTGTATACCTTTAGCTCCCTTGTCAAATATCAGGTGTTCATACATTTGTGGGTTAATACCCGCGTCTTCTATTCAATTCCATAGGTCTACTTCTCTGTTCTTATGCCAATACCAAGCTGTTTTCAATACTGTTGCTCTGTAATAGAGTTTGAAGTCAGGGATGGTAATGCCTCCAGAAGTTCCTTTATTGTATAAGATTGTTTTGGCTATCCTGGGTTTTTTGTTTTTCCATATAAACTTGATTATTGTTCTCTCAAGGTCTGTGAAGAAGTTTGATGGTATTTTGATGGGGATTGCATTGAATCTATAGATTGCTTTTGGTAGAATTGCCATTTTTACTATGTTGATTCTCCCCATCCAAGAGCAGGGGAGGTCTTTCCATTTTCTGGTATCCTCCTCAATTTCTTTCTTCAAAACTTAATGTTCTTGTCAAATAGGTCTTTCACTTCCTTGGTTAGAGTAACCCCAAGATATTTTATGCTATTTGTGGCTATCATGAAAGGTGATGTTTCTCTGATTTCCCTCTCTGCTTCTTTATCCTTTGTGTATAAGAGGGCAACCAATTTTTTTTCGAGTTGATCTTGTATCCTGCCACATTACTAAAGGTGTTTATCAACTGTAGGAGTTCTTTGGTAGAGTTTTTGGGGTCGCTTATGTACACTATTATATCGTCTGCAAATAACGAAAGTTTAACTTCATCCTTTCCAATTCGAATCCCCTTGATCCACTTATGTTGTCTTATTGCTATTGCTAGAAATTCAAGCACTATATTGAAGAGGTATGGAGAGAGTGTACAGCCTTGTCGTGTTCCTGCTTTTAGTGGAATGGCTTTGAGTTTCTCTCCGTTCAATTTGATGTTAGCTGTCGGCTTACTATATATTGCTTTTATTATATTCAGGTATGATCCTCGTATACCCAATCTCTCCAACACCTTTATCATAAAGGGGTGTTGAATTTTGTCAAATGCTTTTTCAGCATCCAATGAAATGATCATATGGTTTTTTTTTTCAGTTTATTTATATGATGGATTACAATGATAGATTTGCGTATGTTGAACCAGCCCTGCATCTCTGGGATGAAGCCCACTTGATCATAATGGATAATTTTTCTAAAGTATTCGTGGATTCGGTTTGCCAGTATTTTATTGAGTATTTTAGCGTCAATGTTCATGAGTGAGATTGGTCTGTAATTCTCTTTCTTGGTTGTGTCTTTGTGTGGTTTTGGTATCAGGGTAACTGTAACTTCATAAAAAGAGTTTGGCAATGATTCTTCTGTTTCTATATTGTGAAATACATTAAAGAGTATAGGTATTAGCTCTTCCTGGAAGTTCTGGTAGAATTCTGCATTGAAACCATCTGAACCTGGGCTTTTTTTGGTCGGGAGGTTTTTGATAACAGCTTCTAAATCTTCGCGACTAACAGTTTTATTTATATTGTTCACCTGGTCTTGATTTAACTTTGGTAAATTGTATTTATCCAAAAACCAATCCATTTCTTATACATTTTCCAACTTTGTGGCATATAAACTCTCGTAGTAAGATCTAATGATTCTCTGAATTTCCACTGTGTCTGTTGTTATGTCCCCCTTTTCATTTCTGATCTTATTAATTTGAGTGTTCTCTCTCTGCCGTTTGATTAGTTTGGCTAGGGGTTTGTCAATCTTGTTGATTTTCTCCAAGAACCAACTTTTTGTTTCGTTGATTTTTTGTATTGTTTTCTGTGTTTCTATTTGTTGATTTCAGCCCTCAGTTTGATTATTTCCAATCTTCTACTCCTCCTGGGAGAGTCTGCTTCTTTTTTTTTCCAGAGCTTTTAGGTGTGCTGTTAAGTGTCCAATATGTGCTTTCTCCATTTTCTTTAACTGGGCACTTAGTGCTATGAACTTTCCTCTTAGCACTGCTTTCATTGTGTCCCATAGGTTTGAGTATGTTGTGTCTTTATTTTCATTACATTCAAGGAAGACTTTAATTTCTTTCTTTATTTCTTCCTTGACCCAGAGATAATTCAGTAGTTGACTGTTCAACTTCCACGCATTTGTAGGCTTTCTGGTGTTCGAATTGTTATTGAATTCTAACTTTATTCCGTGGTGATCCGCCAAGATACAGGTGATTACTATTATTTTTTTGTATCTGTGTAAGTTTGCTTTGTTACCGAGTATGTGGTCAATTTTCGAGAAGGTTCCATGAGCTGCAGAGAAGAAGGTACATTCTTTCCTTTTTGGGTAGAATGTTCTATAGATATCTGTTAAGTCAATTTGATTCATTACCTCTAGTAATTCCCTTATTTCTCTGTTGAGTTTCTGTTTGATTGACCTGTCCATTGTTGAGAGAGGTGTGTTGAAGTCTCCTACTATTAGTGTGTGTGGTTTGATGACTGCCTTGATTTCTAAAAGTTTTTCTTTTACATAAGTGGGTGCTTTTATATTAGGGGCATAGGTATTCAGGATTGAGACTTCTTCCTGATGAGTTGTTCCTGTTATGAGTATGAAATGTCCATCTCCATCTCTTCTGATTGATTTTAGTTTGAAGTCAATTTTGTTAGATATTAGAATGGCCGCACCAGCTTGTTTCTTAGGTCCGTTTGCTTGGAAAACCTTTTCCCAACCCTTTTCTCTGAGTAGATGTCTATCTTTGTGGTTGAGGTGTGTTTCTCATAAACAGCAGAATGTTGGATCCTGTTTTCTTATCCAGTCTCTAAGTCTGTGTCTTTTAATAGGTGAATTGAGTCCATTAATATTAAGTGATATTAATGACCAGTGGTTGTTGATTTCGGTTATTATTTTTTTTTGTGTGTGTGTGTGTAGTAGAGTTTGTGTGTTTCTCTTCTTTGAGTTGTGGTTGTAAAGGGTCGCTAGATGTCTGGGTTATTGTAGGCAGTGATGGCAATGTTGGATTCCTTGGGTTGCGATTTTCCTTCTATTACTTTCTGTAAGGCTGGATTTGTGGCTTCGAATTGTTTAAATTTATTTTTATCCTGGAATATTTTGTTTTCTCCACTGATAGTGAATGATAGCTTGGCTGGGTATAGTAGTCTGGGTTTGCATCCATGGTCTCTTAATTTCTGCAGTACCTCTATCCAGGATCTTCTGGCTTTCATGGTTTCCATAGAGAAGTCTGGTGTAAGCCTGATAGGTTTACCTTTATAAGTCACTTGACCTTTTTCCTTTGCAGCTCTTAATATTCTTTCATTAATCTGTATGTATTGTGTTTTGATTATTATATGGCGAGGGGACTTTTATTCTGATCCAGTCTATTCGGTGTTCTGTATGCTTCTTGAACCTTCATAGGAATATCATTCTTTAGATTGGGAAAGTTTTCTTCTATAATTTTGTTAAATATATTTTCTGGGCCTTTGATCTGCAGTTCTTCTCCTTCTTCAATCCCTATTATTCTTAGATTTGGTTTTTTCATTGTGTCCCAGATTTCCTGAATGTTTTTTGAAGAGAATTTGTTGGATTTGCCATTTTCTTTGACCAGAGCATTTATTTTCTCTATGGTATCTTCAGAATCTGAGATTCGTTCTTCTATCTCTTGTGTTCTATTTTTTATGCTTGATTCTGTAGTCTCAGTTCGTTTACTTAGGTTTTCCATATCCAGCCAGTTCTCAGTTTGTGTTTTCTTCATTGCCTCCATTTCAGTTTTCAATTCTTGGACTGTTTCCTTTACCTGTTTGATTGTTTTTTCTTGGTTTCTCAGGGTATCATTCAAGGATTTCCTTATTTCTTCAAACTTTTTGTTATTTTTCTCATCCATTTCTATACTCATTTCTTCAAACTTTTTGTTATACTTCTCATCCAAATCTTTAAGGGAGTTATTCATATCCTGTTTAAGGGACTCTGTTGCTTTCATAATGGCACTTTTTTCCACTTCTTCTGGGTTAGAGTGTTCTAGTCCTTCTATTGTAGGGTCGTTGGGCTCTGGTGTTTTCATGTTGTTTTTCAGATTGTTGGAGGAGGTCTTGCCTTGGCGTCTGCCCATCTCTTTGTTAAAATGCTCTCTATTGGAACTTCTGCTAGCGGGTCAGGTTCCCTTTTGGGCAGGGAATTCACTGATAGAATGCCCACCTTTCCTCAGGCAGGCTATTGAAGCACAGGCACTCCCTCTTTCCGGGATGCTCCTACAGATCAGGCCCAGCGTGCAAGGCAGCTGAGCTGGGGAAAATTTATGGCCCCAGTGGGAAGGGAGAAATATGGGAATTTGTACCTGGATGGAAGCTGGGATGGCTGGTGGGGGGAGCTTAGCAGGGTGGAGCCAGCAGTGCAGGGTGACCTGGGAGTCTATGGGGTCGGGGAAAGTCCGAGCTCCTCCTCGCAGGGCCCCTGCTGCGGGCCCGAAGCAAACTCACCCCTCCCATGGCCCTCTGGATGGAAGCTGGGATGGCTGGTGGGAGAGCTTAGCAGGGTAGAGCCAGCACTGCAGGGTGACCTGGGAGACTATGGGGTCAGGGAAAATCCGAGCTCCTCCTCGCCAGGCCCCTGCCGCGGGCCCGAAGCAAACTCACCCCTCCGATGGCCCTCTGGATGGAAGCTGGGATGGCTGGCGGGGGAGCTTCACTTCTTAATCTTTGAGCATTAAATCTGTTTGTTTGACTTGCGTGGCTGCTGTCTTACTAGACACCAGTTATCCATATGGGACTTTGGCAAATATATTAACAACAAAACCAGCCTGGGCAGTGTTACTTAATTACAAGATTCATAAACCCAGATCTGTTAATTCCCTCTCATATTTGGCTAAAATTTACAATTTGTTACTGAAAATTGCTATCCACAGACATTTTTAAACCTAAAATTTCATTTCACAGTCTTGATAAGTGTGTATTATTGTTGTAATTATAAAAATTGACAAGTTAACAGATATTTGCTCAAGGCTTACAATGTCCTACATGGTTAACTGTATGTTCTGTCATATTATCTAATTTAATTAATACTACTTTTTGTAAGAATTCATCATATTTTGTGTTAATAAAAGTCAGAAAAGGCAAACCTTAAAGAATCTCTTTGATATGTCATTCTGTAATGTTGAAGAGCATGAGAAAATGAAATTCATTCAGTCATAAGTTGGCATTGGCAGATTTCACGATTACTGAGAGGCATTGTAGACATTTTACTCATGAGCAAAATTTTACCAACTCATAAAATAACAAATATTATATATAATATGAAAATTTAGGTACTCAGGCTTTCAATATCTTGTGCCTTTTATTTGTTCATTTAACAGTAATTTAAATTATGTATGTACAATCACTGAGTAATTATACCCAATTGATCTTTGTTTACAAATGTCAAATCATAGAAATGTCAAAGTTTTAAATGCCAACATTTTATAAAAAAAAAACTTTGTAAGAAATATTTATTTAATATTGAACTAAGAGAACTAGGTGAAAGTTTGGTGACAACACAAAAGCTTTTAGAAGATGAGAAGAAAAGCTTATATCATCCTTAAATCATGTTCATTTTGAAGGAGCCTGAGTTTCTTGGCTGGGTCTCAGTATCACAGAGACCAAAATGACTGAGAAACACTATGGTGGCAATTTCAGGTGATTACTGAACTTTACTGCATAAGCTTCTTTTTGTGTCTCTAGTATTCACACACTGAATGGTATTACCATCATAAATCCACAATATAGATATGCTATGTCAGGGGCATATGAAAAGTTCAAGGAAAGGAGACAGTTGTGTAGATATCTTTCTGTTAAACTGTAATTCTAAACATGTTGTCAAATGTATTCCTGTCAACACATAAGTAGAAACCAAAGTGCTTATTAATATCTTATCTAATTTGCAGCAAGGAAAAAATTCTTCCCAAACCTAGTTGGTGCATAAGTGACAAAGAAATGAATGTAATTTACAGATAAACCTACCAGAGATGTTATAATCTGCTTACTCAGTGAATTGAAAAAAGAGTTTGCATCTCTACAAACAGCAGCATATAAGAAAAGTTGATCCAGCTTGTAACATGACACTGAAACTTTCAGAAGCTTAGAAAAGATAATATATTTATATAAGGAAATTTCCAGACATCATAAACACATCAGAGATGCAACAACATATGAAAGATAAGAATCAAGAGATAGTATATATGATGATTAGTATCTGAATAAAATGAGTACTGGAAGAAAAAATGGTCAGGAAATTACTCTTCTTTAATCCCAGAAAAATGATATTAAATAATATATATATATATATATATATATAAACATATTAAAATTTTCATAGTATAAAAGTCACCAAACTGAGAAGGTCTAAGAAATGTCTGGTGATGAAAAATAAACTCACTGAAGCATATCATCACGGCCTAGAAAATATATTCATAAAAAGAATAAGTAAAAACTTTCAGGGTAACAGAAATTCTTAGAAAGTTTAACAACACACTAATTCAATGAAAAGGTTCAACATGTATCCTAGAGTTAACTTTCTAGCTATTACTTGACTATTGGATATATTTCCTTACAAAACATATGACAATTTCACTTTTTTGCTTATTTGTTTGTTTCGAGACAGGGTTTCCCTGTAGCTTTGGAGCCTGTCCTGGAACTAGCCTTTGAAGACCAGGCTGGCCTTGAACTCACAGAGATCTGCCTCTGCCTCCCCAGTGCTGTGTTTAAAGGCGTGCGCCACAACTGCCACAACTCTACTTTTATACAGTGTGAGGAAAAAATATTATATATATGCGTGTGGTTGAGAGAGTGAAGAAGGGGATTAAATGAGAGATAAATATCTGAAGAATTTGTTGCATTGTATGTCTACGGATATCATGGAGATAAAGGTTTACATTAAATCCTGATATTCTTTTTCAAGTGGCCAATCGTTGTCTCCAGGGTCAGTGGAAGTTTGTTAGTGTAAAGAACTGCAATTATTAATCCCTCATTGTATACCAGTCATTGTGCTCAGAACTTTACACTATATATCACCAACTTATTTATGATTAAGTAAGATTAGACATGCCATCAAATAAGTTACCTCTACAATAATGCTCGAGGAAAACATACTGATCAATCAATCAATATACAGTTAAGCACTGGGATGCTGAGGGAGTGAAAATGGGCTCCAGTGGAACTGCTGAGGATCTCATGATTCTGGAGCTTTGCCTGCATTCTATGGCAGACTTTGTATACTGACAAGCTTTGACCAAAATTTAGAGTCTGCAAGGGAATGAGGGCTTTTCTTTTGCAAATGCAGATGTGCTTCAATGCAGATGTAAAGGACAATTCCCTCGGTAGAACACTCAGAAAGAAAGAAATGTATTTTATGATAGTTATAAAAGGACTGATTATGTTATTCCACTGACACGAGCTATAAAGGCCTTAAAATATCTTCAGATCTAAACAAGTGTGGAGTTTTGAATAAAAAGTGTCTCTCATAGATTCAGGTGTTCGGACACATGGCCCCTACCTGATGCTGCAGCTATGGACCATTTAGAAGGTGGGTCTTTCCAGTGTTAGCATACCTCCCAGGGATAGTTCTTGAGAGCTTGTAATACCATCCTACTTTCAGTGCCATTCCCTGCTCCCTTCCTGTGGATAAAGTTCTTATCTCTTTAAACTTTGGTCAAAGCTTGTCAGTGTACAAAGTTTTCTGCTGAGGTCACCTATTGCCATACCTCCCCCAGAATCATGGACTCTCCCTCGACATGCGCAAGTCAAAATAACATCTTTATCCGTAAGTTGCTCCTGGCCATGGTATTTTATCACAGCAAACGCAGTGTCAACTAAAATAGCAAGCTAGAATAAATAGTGCGGGAAGATGATGGCTTGGAAGGAGAGAGGTAATGTATTTGAAAGACTGAAAGATAGACTTGGGTGTCACTGCATATAACCTGGAGTGATTGAGAAAAGAAGATGGCCAAGCGGGGTGAGAGAGAAAGGTATACACTTCTATAAAGATAGACAGCTCTTTACTTCCAGCCAAATTATTGAAAATACATGAAAACATATTTTCTGTGTTATTAAACATCCAAATTTTGATCATCATATAACTCTTTTTGTTTGCAGCAAAGGGAGTCAGGGTATGAGCAGTAACACTAAGTGATAAGTAGGATTCAATGATTCTTTCTTTCTGAGCCCAAAGGTCTATATGCATGAACGTCGTCTATTAAGAAGGATCAGAACTCGGAAGACTAAATCAAATGGCAAGATTCAATGAGCCTGCTTTGTGGTACAGTGTTACAATACAGTTAGACAAGTCAGGTACATTTGAAATTAGAAGTTTATTTTTCATTCAAGATGAAGAGTATTTACTTTCAGCCAATGTGTGGTTTTGAAAATATAATTGTATTAAATATGTTTTAATTTGGTCTTCTTAAGTGTACCCACTTCCATTATACCTATTCCTTACAGTTAAATATTAGATAAACTTGAAAACTTTGTATTACCTATTATTACGTATGTGCATTATCTGTTTATGTAGTGCAGGAGTGCATTGCCATGGTCACTTGCAGAGATCGGAGAATAACTTTTCTGTAACATGAGGGGGCCTGTTTGTTGGGGTTTTTTTCTGTCCTGCCTGACCCCCAGCTGTTTAGTCCCAGAGAAAAATCACGCACACAGAGGACTCCGTAAGTTATAAAGTTGATTGGCCCATTAGGTCAGGCTACTTATTAAATAACTCTTACATTTTGATTAACCCATTTTTCTGATCTATTTTAGCCCTGTGGCTCAGTACCTTTTCCAGTGGGGCAGCTCACATCCTGCTGCTTCGGTGACCTGGGCAGGAGTGGGAGGAATAGACTTCCTCCTCCCCAGAATTTGCCTGCTCTCCTTGCATCATTTCCACTTCCTGTCTAGTTTTCCCGCCTACACCTCCTGCCTGGCCAATCAGCGTTTATTTAAAACATGATTGACAGACTACAGACAATTTTCCCACACCACTTTTCAAACATTTACTTCTTTTAGGCTGGCATGGCAAGTGCTCTAACCACCAAGTTACCTTGCCAGCAAGAGAGCAATTACTGGATTCCAGAATTTTTCACTTTAGATTTTACAGTGAATCCAATTCTATATAATGTTTTGGAATATTACTTGTTTTTGTATTACTTTTCTAAACTAAGATTGCTGGTCTTACTTATATGTTGTGATGAAAGATATTTGCATATGTTAAGGTTTATGAAAAAATTGTAACGAGGAATTCCTATTACAGATGTATAAATAAGGTTCTTAAAACTATGTAGCTTTTTTCAAGCTTTAACATTACAGTACAGTATATGAAGTTTACTCCACTTAAAAGAAAATATAAAAATATATTTATTATATTATTACTATTATTATTCTTATTTTCCATCTGTGAGGTCTTAAATGCTATCACTGTGTTAATGTAACTATACTATTATATTTGAAAAAAATGGGACAAACTATATGTTCTTTTGAAAAGTAAGCTAGTTCTGAAATTCTAGTCCCAGATATTGGCTTTAAATGTTCCAAATTATAAAATTGATTCACCAACCCTAAGACGAAATATCAAAGGTACATGACCAATTATCTCTGACATTTCATTTGTAGTTAAGGCTATAAATTGTTCGTGATGAAGTCTTGAGAGAGATGCTTAAATGTCAAATACTAGAGTTCTGGGTTCTATGTTAATTGCTACTTTCATGACGCACACTCTTTCACACTTGTTATCTCTCTGCCATTTAATATTATCTTAGAACATTTGACTTTTTACGTCTTAATTTAAATTTGGATGAATAACAGAAAGAAGAATGGTACATGTAGTGGGAACTTAGGAGAATAAAGAATTAAAGTGAATATATTGTCAGCTCTGATTATAATTTCATTCATTCAGTCTTATGGTCAAAGAGGATAAGATATTCAGTTGGGTTTCAGAATGTGTAACAAGATCTATAGGTTTCTCCACATTCACATTTCAACTGGAGATGGATTTTCGCTTGTAACTCAAGTTTGAATATTTAAATAATCCAGTATGAATATTTAAAACTGGTTGTTTGACATTTACTTGTTTAATAAAATTCAGTACACTCAATTAATGTTCAAAGGCTATGTAGCCTGAATAATTAGCATCTAACAAATATCTCAGAAAAATAACCATACCTAACTAATTATTTGATAGAAAGATTCATTTATATATAATAATACATTTGTCTATATATTTAAATATTGGAGAGGCTCATTTTTATGTTTGTATCTATTGTAAATTCTGTATTAAATATTTAATTTAAAAAATTAAATTGAATCCCTATTTTAAGTGTATTAAAAGTTTTTATAAATCTATATGAAATGGCATGTATGAGAAAATTACAATATAACTTTAAACTATATTTCTAGGGTCATGGATTTGCCATCAAAATAATACAATAAATTATTCTGATGTAAGCAAACTTTCTTTTTTCATCAGAGAAATAAACCAAATGATGAAATGGTCCAAATGATCTCAAGCCTATATAAGACTTTGGATTACAGAATATGTAAAGGATTGTTTAGCACAATATCCAAGGCAAAGCTTGAAGTTGATAACATTTGTATAACAAGGATTCCTCTGGAAAAATCAAGTTTACCAACTATGCACAATGTTTTCCAAATGATTTAGTTTTCCTTTTGCAATGAGTTAACATTCTAAACAAACATAAAAGGGAAGCAGTATTTTCATCTTTGAGAAGTCATTGCTAAGTAAATCATAGTCCAAAACATAATAAGGAAAAAGATTAACAAGAGAGACTGCATAATTCCTGGAGCATTAGCAGCACATTAGTGTTCATTGTACTCCTGTAAAATAAACACAATAGATGGCAAAGAT